>NC_136909.1:2691859-2706859 GCF_949606895.1 Notothenia rossii | reverse complement strand
GAAATGTCAAGTTCTACTAGGGTTAACAGCCAGTGCAAAGAGGTGAGCTTTTACACACACACACACACACACACACACACACACACACACACACACACACACACACACACACACACACACACACACACACACACACACACACACACACACACACACACACACAGGCTGAGCTCTCTGACTAATGGGCCAATGTACACTGAGTTAATGTAATCCCTGGAGGGAGGTCAGAGGTCAGACAATGAACCGCGAGCTGCTTGAAATGCCATGTCTTGATTAAAGCATGGGTGGTTCTGAGGCCCCTCCAAAATAACACATCTATGATAACCCAATATGTGATTTTGTTGCCGCTGTAGCCTGGGTTTAAGTTCACAGGAAATCAACAATGTAATTTAATTCCATTTTATATAAGAAACACTTGTGTTCCTAAAACAAATAAGAATACAACATTTAAATAAAACAGTTTGGCTGCGTAATTAAGAATGTATTTGTTGTTCCAAACTGCATTACGGTTAATGGGTGTTTCTGAGCAATGCAACTAAACTGAACAAAAGTAATTGACATGAATTATATTACTGAAGACGCCCTATTCTGCTTTTTGGGGGTTTTCTCTCTCCTGTAGCGTGTGCTATAGGTTTGAGTGCATGTGAATGGCCTGCAGAGGCTAACATCCCGTCTGAAACGCCTCCATTGGACTCCTTTGTTTACTTCAGTGACATCACTATGTAACACTCCTGCTTCTATTGGCTAGCGCTCCAACACATTGTACGTGATAGGCTAAGGGGCGGGACATCTCTTAGCGATTGACCAATCACAACAGAGCCGGCCAGCTAACCAATCAGAGCAGACTGGGCTCTGGTTTCAGACAGAGGGTGAAAAGAGGCGCTGCAGCACAGGCAAAGAAAATAAAGAGCTTTCTGAACATTAGAGAGTTCTGGAGGGACCATAGGGATGTTAGCCTCTGCAGACCATTTACATGCACTAAAACCTATAGAACACACTACAGGAGAGGGAACCCCCCAACAAGCAGAATAGGGCCATGTCTTGGTATTTGTATGTATATTTAATATCATATATAAGACTCTAACTCGGTGGTAGAAGAACTTCGCGGATCATATACTGCAGTAAATCTTTAAGATAAAAGTGTTTGGGAAATGTAGACTCTTACATGATTTACTGGCCAAATCTGTTGTGTTGAAACACCCCAAAACTTTTACAATGAAGACAAAACGAGAAGCTAAGTAGAGAATCATTTTCTGCACATTCTCAGTATTTAAAGAGCCACGGTTACACGACCTATGCTTGGATCATTTATCCTGATCAGAGCGTCCTCTCCGTACAGAACCCTCCTGATTGAATATTCCCCCCCCGCGTCCCGGCCAGTCGTCTAGCAGCCCACCAGCTTTACCTAAAGTCTTTATGCTCCATGCATCGTGACAGACTCTCACTCATGTTGTGTGTTATTGCTCCAGCCTCAGATAACCCAGCAGGCGTATACAGTGGGAAGTAATAGAGTACAAATACTACGTTCCTGTACTTAAGTATATTGTTCTGGTATCAGTACTTTACTCCACTACTTATTTTACTGACAACTTTTTACTTTCACTTCTTACATGTTGAACTCAAATACCTGTACTTTCTACTTCTTACATGTTGAACACAAATACCTGTACTTTCTACTTCTTACATGTTGAACACAAATACCTGTACTTTCTACTTCTCACATGTTGAACACAAATACCTGAACTTTCTACTTCTCACATGTTGAACACAAATACCTGTACTTTCTACTTCTTACATGTTGAACCCAAATACCTGTACTTTCTACTTCTTACATGTTGAACCCAAATACCTGTACTTTCTACTTCTTACACTTTGAACTCAAATACCTGTACTTTCTACTTCTTACATGTTGAACTCAAATACCTGTACTTTCTACTCCTTACATGTTGAACTCAAATACCTGTACTTTCTACTTCTTACATGTTGAACTCAAATACCTGTACTTTCTACTTCTTACATGTTGAACTCAAATACCTGTACTTTCTACTTCTCTCATTTCCCAAACAGGCTGGTTCCTTTAGTCTGAATGTGTGTTTGGTGGCGTGATCATTATTATTTAGAGTCATTGCGTGCCTATTGATTTGAACACGATCCGTGTATCCATCATTTCCTGGTCTTCTCTAAAGAAGAGGGACCAATGAAAACGTTGTCATGTTGCCGTTGTTCAGCATGGAAACATTCATTAGCTAACAATGACATTATTGTTCTATTAATATAAAGGGAGGTCAGGTACTCTTTAAAACAGCTGCTAGTTATGGGTACTTTTTACTGAAGTACATTTCAAAGCCTCTTTACTTTGACTTGAGTAAAGAAGTTTAGTCAGTACTTCTACTTTTACCAGAGTATTTTTAAACACGAGTATCTGTACTTCTACTTGAGTGAAGGATGTGTGTACTTTTGCCATCTCTGGATATAAAGGAGAAGCCCTTCCCACACATTGAGAGCAGCATTGGAGCATATTTTCTGCTGTGATTGAGTGGTTTCGGCTCAAGAGGCAGATGGTGTCGTCTCGGTGCGACACCTGCGACGTGAAGGACACTTTAAAATCTGTGAAAAGACCCCCGCTTCTCTTTATTATGGGTTTGAGCGCCTGCGGGATAAAAAGATGCCTCATTTTGCTGCTGAGTGGTGCAGGAATCAAATTAAAACACTGAAATGAGTCAGGATTTCAGCACTTCCAGTTCTCTTTCATATAAGGCTCATTGGAA
Source organism: Notothenia rossii (assembly GCF_949606895.1). NCBI lineage: Eukaryota > Metazoa > Chordata > Actinopteri > Perciformes > Nototheniidae > Notothenia > Notothenia rossii. The sequence goes on along the minus strand of NC_136909.1, from coordinate 2,704,091 downwards.
TAAAACAGACCGTCCATTAAAAGGTATAATGAAACGAGAAAAAAGACGAAAGGATAGTCAAATAGTAAAAATAAAATGAACTGACAGTATAAGGAGATTTTGAGGAAGTTACAGAGTTGAAGTTTTGTTAAAGACCTCGAGGAATGAGTCAGCATTTCATCACTTCCTTCCCCCTGGTCTGGAAGTCAATGGTTTTCTGAATGTGTTTTTGGTGGTTCTCCTGAAATAAGATCTGAGGTTAACACAAGCTGAAGAGATTCAAACTTTTTGTTGTATGACATTAAATATGTCAGCTGCCGAACACACGTGTAGGAAACAGGCAATGCTCACTCCCAAGTATCAAACAGTCGAGCATTTGTTCAGAACCATTAATGAAACCTGATCTGCACTTGGATGGACGCTCACAGATACCCCATCAAGTTGATTTTATTGCGTAAAACATACCTTTACAGTAATGTACGGCATTAGCGCTGCCAGAGTAGGGCTTAATGTCTCTCTCCGTCCCCCTGCCACTATCCCTCTGTTCTCCAGGCTCCTATATGGCCATTCCCATCCATCTTCCCTCACCTGACTGTCCATCCATCAACATCCCACTTCCTTTATCTGTTCTGCAGTTTTTCACTCATCTGCATCTGTTACGTCCCCAGCTCGCTTAGGGTAAAAGGGAAGCAACACGAAACCAGGTGTTCTTGGTAAGAGGTTGATTTTAATAATAAACTAAAAATAAAGATGATATAACCAAAAATACAGGCTCTTAAAACCAGCTATCTGTTCACAATAACGCTACACAAAAAGGCCACAGATTATCACAGTCATAGCACACTATGGGCACTTAAGGCTAAAATAGTGAGGCGCCTCGCACAAGTTCGACGCCGTCACAAATCACAGAATACACTTAAGCACACTTCCTACCAACCACTGTAGCAGAACTAACAGAGCTACACAGAACTGACACAGAACGTAAGGAGAGCAGCGAGAGCCGTCTGACACAGATTCAGACCTCTCCTGTCTAACTGAGATGCACACACTCTTGTAAGAGTCCCCGGAAGGTGTGGTGAGTCGGGCCCGACCTGCTCCAATCCAGATCTTCGGTCACGCGTACCGGAGGAGGGACAGGAAACTGGCATCCAATGGCGTCCGGGCAACGGCACATCTCATATACATATAACATACACAGCTGAAAACAATCCCAGACAGGTTAACGAGCAGACAGCAGCTGCAGCCGTGACACCCCCCCCCCCTTAAGACACAAACTCACAGTTTTGTTAACCATGCCTACTACTAAACCTACCTAATAATTCTGAAGGACTCTAAAAGACTCGAAGGAAATCTCTACACACAATACACATAACGACCAGGGTCGTAAGAGCATCCCTTTCCCTCAAGAACCCAGTTCCATTCATTCTCTGCCAGTTCGGCAAAGTTGTGATTTGCTTCTATAGATTTGCCTGACCTTGAATTATGTAAATCATAGGAACGTCTCAAAACCTCAAAAGAGCTTGTGTACCAACTGGATTCCAACAATCAGAAAACATTAGGGTGTTTTTTATTGTTCAATAACACAAAGACTTGAGGGTAACGACCAGCCTTACCGAAGATGACCCTTCATTGCTTCAGAACACCTTGACTTTTGCAATCAACCCCTTTTCTGACTAACACATGTTGTCGGTTTGTTTTTATGTTGTTGGCTGGACGAAATGCAAGTTTCTCTGAATTTGTAAAATCATCAGTCTACCGAACTGAGAAAAAAATTTGTTGACAACGTTTATATTAACCAATGTGAGTAGATTGGCCGACTCCATACACAACATGCTGACTTGTTAGGCGCTTTCACACCGGAGTACTTTCCCCCCCGAACCAGACCGATAAGGGGGGGGAGATTTGGTTTCACACCAAAAAGATCTGGTTTCACCCCCAGATAGACCCTGCTAGCGAGGTGGTACTTTCCTGGGGAGGAAATGGTTCGTGGGTGTGTCGGCCATACTAACAATTTCTGATTGGCTGGGCGAATTATAAACCACGCCCCGTAAAACTCAGGAAAGTTTTGTGAACCCAAAGCAGAAGAAGAACAAGTGACGTCAGCGGCTTCATTTGCGTAACCCTCCTCAGGAACTTATTCCGGTGAGAGCTAGGAGAGTTCGAGGGACTAAAGAGTTCGGGGGGAACAAGTACCGGGGACAAGGACCGGCTAAGTACTTGGTGTGAAAGCGGCTATTGGGACAATTTGAAAGGACTACCTGATGGAAATGGACAGACATGGAGTATATAGTTCGGAGAAAAGAAAGACGTATACATCGTTGCCCTTATCTCAATTGTAGGGATCGGACACATCAACCATTGGATTGACTAGCGTTAGCATTGTGCTAATAGAGAATACATGACGAGTTTTGAGAGATATCTCACACAACTTAATACATCCTAGTTCCCCAATTGTTTATTAGGTGGGCATGAAAAAACCTTCAATACCATGTCTACACTCGAAACAGGAAATACATTATTTAAACCTGCGCTAAACAAAAGCATTTCATCCCAGTTCAATCCTTGCATCTTTTTCTGTGTTTTACCCTCCGTTATAACAGTTTGAATGCTTTCAAATTTGAAGTAGGACTCGTTCGATTCAGGTGCCCAACGTCTATCTTTAGACTTCTTCTCTGAGGGGATTCAGGTTTGCCTCCAGGCTTTCCTTTGTTCTGCCTCCAGCGAACACCGTGACGTAATCGTGACGTCGGCACTAAAATGGGATCCATAAATCATTAACTAATCCTGTCTGCCGGCTTTGTCTGTGTTTCTATACAATCATGCATCACCTGAGTCGTGATAGGATGGTGTTATGGTCTCACAAAGGAAGCCGAAGTAGGTTGAAACACAGAATCCTGTCTGATTTATTTTTGTCCAGACCATCATAAGTGTTGCTGAAAAATTGTAATTTACTTTTTAGAGTCTGAGGTACTGCTATTTTGATGTTGGTGACCAAAGGTGGACCAAAGATCGGACAAAAGGGAACGAGAATAATGTCTAAAATTGTATTGGAAGACCTGGTAAAGGTTTAAAAAGTCAAAAACAACTCCTCTTATAAACCTGGATTATATTTTATAAAGTAAAACCTCTCTACCTCCTAATTTACATTATTGCATATTTTGGTCTGGCGCCACCATGAGGATCGCATTTCGTTTTTTGAGTAAATTCTCAATATCTATTGCATCAGGACAAAAACAGCCAGACTCAGAGACAGTTTCCTCACACAGTCCTAAGACTAAGACTATTAAACACCGGAACTTTTTAAAGAACATCCATAAACATTCATCTGTTTGCATCTTGCAATTTATTTATCTAATATATCATATTCCGTTTACGTGTATATTAGGGGTTTCACAACTACCTATATTTACTAGTCGACAAGTTTTTCAAAATAGTAGTGGACTAGTTGTTACGTCATAATAAAGACACACAAAGAGAGGTGTACAACTGTATCTTGTATTGCAATTCATACAGTAACGTTAAACACTGTAACAAAGCAGCTTTTTCATTTGTGTTACTTAGCTGATTAAATTAAAAACAGTAACTGGACTCACCAAATCCACTGCAACAACTCTGTTAACAACATCAACGTAAATCCAGTGCACATTGCGCAACACTTTACTCGCTGTCACTGTCCTCCTCCATAACGATGTCCACCCTTCCAGGTTTTTTGGTTTGCGTTAAGGAAGACCAACGCATCACCATGTGAGGGAAGGGGGCTTGACGCTGTCGGGTGACAGTGTTGCCTGCCAGGGAAAACATCTGTTCACTTGGGGTGCCGGTGGCTAGCCAGGTAGCTCCTGGAAAGCTTGGCTAAACGGGGGAAGCGTTTTGCGCCCACCTCTTCAGAGGGTGATCCATTGTGGGGGTGTGGGGTGTCCGCAGTAATCCCGTAGCTCATAGGATGAGAACCCCTGAATGTCAGACGTGTTTTCCTGGAGCATTCTGCAGCACCTCAGCGCCAATGTCGGCATCCTCATCTCCCACGTTTGTCTAGTTGACTAGGGCCTACAGCGCCAACTAGTGGTAGAGGTAGTCGACTAGTTGACCAGTCGATTAGTTGGTGAAAGCCCTAGTGTATACATATCGGGTGCCAACTGTCTTGGTCTTTACAAACTAGTGACTGATTTGAGTCAGATAAGGCGAGGTCAAAGTGTTGTGATGTCCAGAGTCATAGTGAGGAACGTCATAATAAGGCACAGGAAGATTCAGGTCAGAGATCATCTTTGGGAGTACAGTGAAACTTCCCCGTTTGTTTATGTTACAAGTTGTCTGAAATGTTATGTGACTTTTTGTGAATCTAAACCTAAATTGCGGACAAATGCAGTAGAATAAAATCCTAAATGTGTGTTTTGAATCTTCTCTTTTCTAAAAGCAGACATATCATTGAAGCAAAATACATAGAAATGTCATAACGGACTTTATTTAATAGCATGTTTAAAGGTCAGTAGGTCCTGTCTCTGTATTGTCCACAAAACATGTCATGCATTGATTTATGCTTTCATTGTAAACTACAGTACATGAGGCTACAAGAGAATATTGATTTGTATCGTCAATGATTGCAAAGACTTGGAAAAGTGCTTTTTTGTATGCATTTCATAAAGAACCACTGCATGCAAACGGGTCTTAGATTTAATCCCAAATTAGCGGCATCATGTCCCTCAACTAAAACTTAAACTACAGAACTATAGAGATGCTGCATCATTTCAGTCTGCCCTCCTTTTCACAGTCTGAACTCACAGGAAGAGCCCATCACCCTCACATCTGGTCAGGCAGCAGAAAGCCAATAAACCCCTGCAGCGCGCCTGTGTGTGTGTGTGCGTGTGTGTGTGTGCGTGTGTGTGTGTGTGTGTGTGTGTGTGTGTGTGTGTGTGTGTGTGTGTGTGTGTGTGTGTCCTCTGACTAACCAGCTACGAGGCTGCCTTCATGAAAAGTGGCATGTGTATTGTGTCCTTGACTTGATGATGATAAATCAGGCTCAGATGAATGCCCCCCCCCCCAAAATGCTCGTCTCCGACGTCATGTCAGAACAGATTGGAGGACTTCAGGGTTATTTCTGCAGTGGACCCTGAAGGCAGCATCTCCCTGGTTCCCTCCATAGAATACCAACGGGATTATTGCAGAACATAATCTTTATGGGAAAAACACGTCTATGATACTTAAAGGTTTTGTTAACTTCGAGGCAAGGGAACAGGAAGTTGTGCAACGCTGACTCATTTCCGGGTTGAAGGACTCATTCCTGCACCGCTTTAAAATAATAATAATAATAATAATAATAATAATAATAATAATAATAACAATAATGATAATAATAATAATAATTAGAGATTTCCCGATCCGATCACGTGATCGAGGATCGGAGTCGATCACGTGATTTTCAAAAGATCGGAATCGGGAGAAAAAAAATCGGGGATCGGGATTTTTTAAATTTAAAAAAAAAAAATTTAAATACTTTTTTTAAAATGTTGTATTCAATGTTACAAAACAAAAATTACCATGTTCAAGTCTTAAAGTCATCCTGAGGCCTTAGTTTTGGTTTCAAATGACAGAACATCATGTATGTGTTGCTTCTTTGGGGCTTGTTTTCATAGACCTGCTTATTTCTCTCAAATCTGGCAACAGAGTGGGCGCAGTGTCTAATTGTAGCAGTAAGCTAACGAGTACTGAAAGCTTTATTTTGTTTTGATCCAATGCTGCACAACTGAACTGATCCAATGCTGCTGTGATCGAAAGAAGCTATATCCATGTAGGATAGAATATCCAATTTAAATAAAAAAATAACCTTAAGGGACAACTTGAATGATTTTTTTTCTCTTAATGCATTGCATAAAGATCGGATCGGGAAAAATCGGTATCGGCAAATTGTCAAAATCAAATGATCGGAATCGGATCGGGAGCAAAAAAAGGTGATCGGGACTTCCCTAATAATAATAATAACAACAATGATAATAATAATAATAAAGCTGTATTCATATAGCACTTTTCATACAGCATGTGCAGCTCAAAGTGCTTTACAAAATGGCGACACATCACAAGTTAATATTAACCAGGAAGTCGCCTCAGATCAGATGTTAAAACCTTGACAGGTAAATGCAGCACAGCAACACAATATAACATTTTAACAGTTAAATAAAATACAATAAAATAAATAATTATTCCTCTCGGAAAATTAAGACACAAGACTGAGTGAATCAATGCAACAATATACAACTCTATAAAAGATTAATACAAATTCTAATAATTCTAATGAAGGTTAAACGATTAAAATATTAAAAGACCAAGGGAAAAGGCAATGTTGCTATTCAAAACTTTAAAATAAATAGTATAAGATAAAACCCTTTCAGACCTATGAAATAAATGAAACCAATAACTACGATACCGAACACAGCAGTGTGTGCAGGGAAGCTCTCCGGCCTTCACAGCACTTGGGTTTCAAAGTGATTGTGATCCAGATCGCGGCTCCTCTCCCTCCGCAGACATTTCTCACGTTCACATCCCTTAGTGTTCGTCTCCAGGGAGCAGCGTACCACTCTCGCTAGAGGAAAAGCTTACATCTCAAAAAGCTTTTATAAACACCCTTACTTTCCACAAAGCAATTTTAATGCAAATGCGTTTTTATAAAACTATCGAGCGGCGTTCAATGCAGAGAAGTGAAGACAAACCGGAGCTGTGAGAGAGCTCTTTGCTGCTTTATCCTGATGACTTCTCCAGCCTGCTTTGGGCTTTTGAGGGGATTGTTTAATAATAATAATAATAATAATAATAATAGATTACAATTGTATAGCGCCTTTACATGGTGTAAGGACCGAGGAGAAAAAGAAAATGTTCACGTTTGAATATTCTACTAATAATTGACCAACTAGGTTAAAAACACAACAGAGAAAATCCATTGAAGTCTACCGCAGGGCGAGGCCAATGTGTCGCTTAATAAGAGACACAAATTATGCAAAATCTAGACCGGGGGCTGCGTCTGGTCAAACTCCACAATGTGAGACGATTAAAACCAAAGATGTGTTCCGACTTTTAACCCTTTTCCACCAAATAGGTTCCAGGGCCTTGTTTTCGAGCTGGTGGCAAATTCTGATCTAGTTTCTGGTGCTTCCACTGCAGGGTCGCCAGCTCTCGAACCCGAAAAAAACACTATCTGTTACTCTGGAACCGAGAACCGTAACGGCCCGTCTACACTACAGGCATCAAAAGATCTTGATGCTGGGCGTGTCTGAAGCTTGGCGATTTTTTGCGAGCAACGCGACCAACAACCAATCACATGAATCTCCCGCCCCCGACATACAAAGCAATAGCAATGTTAAAACGAAGTAAACTGGATATAAACTCTCCAAACAGGCGAAAACCTACCAGCTTCACCCACTGCCTCTGCCACCTCCCTCCATGCCTGGTTCCTCCGGTTTGTATCCCGGTAAATAGTTCTGGTCGTAAAGAACCGGGTGATTTGCTACCGTAATATCTCGTTTGGAATATGAGGAAATGAACTGCGGTCTGGCTCTCCCAGCTTGCACGCGGTTTGATTGGCTGCGCTTGCACTGGCGGGATTTGCATAAACGGGATTTGATTGGCTGATGCCAAGCATCGAGCCTCAAAAGTTGAACATTGTTCAGACTATTCCACGGGTTAGTCTGGTGGACAGTATAAAGCTGGAGAAGTCGTTCTTCAATTCAATCTTCTTAAGAATAAGAGCAACAGAAACACAACCCGAAGGCAGTCTGCCATTGTTGTTATTGTGATGGATAACGAGCTGGCGTTGCTAAGAAACACCAGTGACGTAAACAGTGACGTCATAACGTTGTACATCTTAGTTTGGAAAACCAAACTAAGATGTACAAACTGTGAACAGAACTACAACCAGCAAAGAAATGGATTTCAGTGGAAAACGGGATATTTGTGTCGCATTTGTGAAGCGTTTGCATGACCCTGTCCCAACAAAAGATGCATGGAAAATAGCTTGAAGTAGAGATGTCCCGATCCGATCACGTGATCGGGGATCGGAGCCGATCATGTGATTTTCAAAAGATCGGAATCGGGAGAAAAAAATCGGGGATCGGGATTTTATTTTATTTATTTATTTTAAATACTTTTTTTTTTTTTTAAATTCAATGTTACAAAACAAAAATGACCATGTTCAAGTCTTAAAGTCATCCTGAGGCCTTAGTTTTGGTTTCAAATGACACAACATCATGTATGTGTTGCTTCTTTGGGGCTTGTTTTCATAGACCTGCTTATTTCTCTCAAATCTGGCAACAGAGTGGGCGCAGTGTCTAATTGTAGCAGTAAGCTAACGAGTACTGAAAGCTTTATTTTGTTTTGATCCAATGCTGCACAACTGAACTGATCCAATGCTGCTGTGAAAGAAAGAAGCTATATTCATGTTGGATAGAATATCCAATTTAAATAAAAAAATAATCTTAAGGGACAACTTTTCAAATGGCGTTAAACGAGACGAAACAACTCAAATTGATCAAATAGGCGGAGAGAAATACCCATCATGGTTTCCATTTGTCGCACTGGTGCAACATTTGCTTTCTCCGCCACGTCTTTTCACCTGCTCCAGTTCAGAGCAGGGAGTTGGGTTTAAAAAGCCAAATCTTTCCTTATATGCCATTTGTATGCAGACGGAGCAGCGGCACAAAGTAGACCCTATTAGTGAGAACAGCCTGTGAGAGGAGAGGAGATCAAAGTGCTCTGAGTCTCTTCCTAAAATCCTGCAGCCTTTTAGGCTTTCTGCCCCCCCCCCCCGCCCCCCCTCTTCTCTGCCTGCACAGGAAACATTTTCTTATGTTTCTGTCTCAGAGGAAGCTGTGCAGGCCGTGGAGAGCAAATAAACAAAACGCCTCCATCGCTGAGAGGTAATCCTATCTGAAGACAAGGTCAAACTGAACTGAACACTGTTTGTCCTCAAAAGAGGACTCTTTAAAGTAGAGACACTACATACTGATATACACCTGAACATCAGCAGGAGAGGACTCTTTAAAGTAGAGACACTACATACTGATATACACCTGAACATCAGCAGGAGAGGACTCTTTAAAGTAGAGACACTACATACTGATATACACCTGAACATCAGCAGGAGAGGACTCTTTAAAGTAGAGACACTACATACTGATATACACCTTAACATCAGCAGGAGAGGACTCTTTAAAGTAGAGACACGACATACTGATATACACCTGAACATCAGCAGGAGAGGACTCTTTAAAGTAGAGACACTACATACTGATATACACCTGAACATCAGCAGGAGAGGACTCTTTAAAGTAGAGACACTACATACTGATATACACCTTAACATCAGCAGGAGAGGACTCTTTAAAGTAGAGACACTACTGATATACACCTGAACATCAGCAGGAGAGGACTCTTTAAAGTAGAGACACTACATACTGATATACACCTGAACATCAGCAGGAGAGGACTCTTTAGAGTAGAGACACTACATACTGATATACACCTGAACATCAGCAGGAGAGGACTCTTTAAAGTAGAGACACTACATACTGATATACACCTGAACATCAGCAGGAGAGGACTCTTTAAAGTAGAGACACTACATACTGATATACACCTGAACATCAGCAGGAGAGGACTCTTTAAAGTAGAGACACTACATACTGATATACACCTGAACATCAGCAGGAGAGGACTCTTTAAAGTAGAGACACTACACACTGATATACACCTGAACATCAGCAGGAGAGGACTCTTTAGCGACTTTAGCATGTTTGAATAGCAGTGAGCAAGAAAGGGGAAACACTGGCAGCCTTTAAATGTTAGCATGATTCATACACTGTGAACATATTACAGCATTGAGTCATCAGATTAAGGCCCCAGTTATATGTGAAGATCCGTGGCTCTGATACCAAGCGTTTCAGATACAGAGAACCCATCATATTAAGCTGCAGATGTTAAAGGAAGTGACATTCATGGCAGCTACTGCGCTCACGGCCCAGACAATTGGAAACAGGCCAGAAGAGGAAACGGGGGGGGGGGGGGGACACATGTGGCGGTGATTATATAAAAAAGTAATAATGGGGAATTATCAGTCATTCAGCCTCCTAGTGATCTCAAGTAGAAATAGGAACTGCAACAAAATGCAACACTAGGAGATGATATCCAACTAAGAGCGTATGCAAATGAGCATGTGCTATATAGGTCAGAGTATTCACATTAGCATAACTTTGCCAGATGCAAAAGGCATGTTAGGGTTATTTAAGTGTAGCCGAAGATACAGAGACAAACATGTGTCATCCATTTTGAACTCTTGCTGGTTCAGAAAGTTCATCTGGGATACAACAACATTATAAAACGCTGTTATTTCAGATTAATGACGGCGCGTTTTGGAGATTTTTATTATGGGTTTTTGACTATGGTTATGAAACACGGATGTGTAAAGAGCAGGAAAGGACTCTTTAAAGTAGAGACACTACATACTGATATACACCTGAACATCAGCAGGAGAGGACTCTTTAAAGTAGAGACACTATATACTGATATACACCTGAACATCAGCAGGAGAGGACTCTTTAAAGTAGAGACACTACATACTGATATACACCTGAACATCGGCAGGAGAGGACTCTTTAAAGGAGAGACACTATATACTGATATACACCTGAACATCAGCAGGAGAGGACTCTTTAAAGTAGAGACACTACATACTGATATACACCTGAACATCAGCAGGAGAGGACTCTTTAAAGTAGAGACACTACATACTGATATACACCTGAACATCAGCAGGAGATGACTCTTTAAAGTAGAGACACTACATACTGATATACACCTGAACATCAGCAGGAGAGGACTCTTTAAATTAGAGACAGTACATACTGATATACACCCGAACATCAGCAGGAGAGGACTATTTAAAGTAGAGACACTACATACTGATATACACCTGAACATCAGCAGGAGAGGACTCTTTAAAGTAGAGACACTACATACTGATATACACCTGAACATCAGCAGGAGAGGACTCTTTAAAGTAGAGACCCTACATACTGATATACACCTGAACATCAGCAGGAGAGGACTCTTTAAAGTAGAGACACTACATACTGATATACACCTGAACATCAGCAGGAGATGACTCTTTAAAGTAGAGACACTACATACTGATATACACCTGAACATTAGCAAAGGAGGACTCTTTAAAGTAGAGGCACTACATACTGATATACACCTGAACATCAGCAGGAGAGGACTCTTTAAAGTAGAGACACTACATACTGATATACACCTGAACATCAGCAGGAGAGGACTCTTTAAAGTAGAGACACTACATACTGATATACACCTGAACATCAGCAGGAGAGGACTCTTTAAAGTAGAGACACTACATACTGATATACACCTGAACATCAGCAGGAGAGGACTCTTTAAAGTAGAGACACTACAGACTGATATAAACCTGAACATCAGCAGGAGAGGACTCTTTAAAGTAGAGACACTACATACTGATATACACCTGCACATCAGCAGGAGAGTACTCTTTAAAGTAGAGAGACTACATACTGATATACACCTGAACATCAGCAGGAGAGGACTCTTTAAAGTAGAGACACTACATACTGATATACACCTGAACATCAGCAGAATATTTCCTATTCAACGGTCTGAATAAAATTCATGCATGTTCAGAAAGTTAATTGGAAATTCATCAAGAGCTTACGAAGGGTTTTTCAGTGCAATGATTCAGACTGATGACGGTGCGTTTTAGAAATCTTTGACATGGGTTTGAATGATGGTTATGGACCCAAAGGAAGGACGTTCACCATCTGTTCCAAGACAGAGTTTATAGAAACAGAGATGCTGTGAATTCTCATCAGTGTTAATCAGCTCTTTCTTTAACAGTAGCACCTGCATGGGTGTTCGGTGTTCGGGGTGTAAAATGCTTTGCAAGCTTGAATGGATGAATCCCGGCTGACAGCAGGAACAAAAGTGGGTCCCGAGAGACGCTCTGCTGACGTTATTGATGTAGAAATCAATATCCCCAGCCTGCCGTTGCCCTGGGTTTATCTGCCTGACATTTTCTATTTGTGACACATCTGGGGGCTTTTAACAGAGTGTTTGTGAGGCTAAAACAACAGCTCACACTTCCTCTACTTCACCTGGGTTGTTTGGACAAGAAACAAAAAACCTTTTATTGACATTATCCATCTTTTCCACCTGGGACAGCGCAGATTGAAAAGTGTCTCTG
>NC_136909.1:2641859-2686859 GCF_949606895.1 Notothenia rossii | reverse complement strand
GCTAAAGGTGGCTAATGTTGGGCTATACAGGAACTACAGCACGGTCACATGACTTCACTTCACCACTGCTAAGCTAAACGTGGCTAATGTTGGGCTATAAAGGAACTACAGCACGGTCACATGACTTCACGTCACCACCGCTAAGCTAAAGGTGGCTAAAGTTGGGCTATAAAGGAACTACAACACGGTCACATGACTTCACGTCACCACCGCTAAGCTAAAGGAGGCTAATGTTGGTCTATAAAGGAACTACAGCACGGTCACATGACTTCACTTCACCACCGCTAAGCTAAAGGAGGCTAATGTTGGGCTATAAAGGAACTACAGCACGGTCACATGACTTCACGTCACCACCGCTAAGCTAAAGGTGGCTAATGTTGGGCTATAAAGGAACTACAGCACGGTCACATGACTTCACGTCACCACCGCTAAGCTAAAGGAGGCTAATGTTGGGCTCTAAAGGAACTACAGCACGGTCACATGACTTCACGTCACCACCGCTAAGCTAAAGGAGGCTAATGTTGGGCTATAAAGGAACTATAGCACGGTCACATGACTTCACGTTACCACCGCTAAGCTAAAGGTGGCTAAAGTTGGGCTATAAAGGAACTACAGCACGGTCACATGACTTCACGTCACCACCGCTAAGCTAAAGGAGGCTAATGTTGGGCTATAAAGGAACTACAGCACGGTCACATGACTTCACGTCACCACCGCTAAGCTAAAGGAGGCTAATGTTGGGCTATAAAGGAACTACAGCACGGTCACATGACTTCACGTCACCACCGCTAAGCTAAAGGTGGCTAATGTTGGGCTATAAAGGAACTACAGCACGGTCACATGACTTCACTTCACCACCGCTAAGCTAAAGGAGGCTAATGTTGGGCATGATAACTTTTAGTCGTCTCATGTAGACACTTGTTAGCAACCTCTGTTTTTGAATTCACCAGTGGTGTAATTTTTATTTTATGTCATAGGACAAACTGTTCAAATCTCTTCAGCCTGTTTTAATCACAGACCTAATTTCAGAACATAAGCACATTCAGAAAATAATTAACCTCCGGACCAGGGGACCGAAAATGCTGAGTTTTTTCTATGTTTTACGACTAATTCCTGCACGACTGTAAAATAAATCCCCTGTAGCTCCCCCTCTATCATTCGTACCCACAATGCATCAGTGACAGGGGCCTTACCTTTGGCTGTGATGACCGGCTGCTCCCCCAGCAGCAGTTTTAGCCTCTTGGCGTGGATCTTTCCCTGGTAGTGTGACTGTGCCACCACGGCAGAGGTGAAGGACATGTTGCACAGCGTGCAGCACTTATTCTTGTCCACGTCGCCTTTGTCGCTGCCCTGAAAACAAACACAGAAATAACTTTTTAATGAAACACAGCAATACGAAACTGGAACTCTCTACCCACTCAAATCAAAGACATACATACACATACCACCTTTACAGCTCACTTCAAAACATGGTTCACTGACGACTACTCACACTATTCTGCGCTGGATGTGGCGTGTGTGTGTTACATGTGATCATGGATGTTTCCCTCGTTTCTGTTGTGACGTGCTATATGTGACATGTATGTAGTAACGTGTGTGTTTGCATTTTATTGTTCTCTTTTGCCCTTTCGCTTCTATCTACTTGTCTTTCATCCTTTCTTTATAACTAATGCTGTTGATGTGTTGTGATTTTAAAAAGGTGTCTAATATCATCTGGCCGGGGACAACAGCTGGAAATGAGCCATGTTGGCTAAAGCTGCCCCATTTCTGTTTTCTCTGACAGTTGATCAAAGGGGACTGTCCACGACACTATACACAAATAACCTGAACTAAACATACAAGAATCCAGCACCGGCATTCACCTTTAGGTACAGGAGGTGTTGTGTAGAAAACACAGTGATGGAGGGTAAATACAATTGTGAGGTTCTTTACTTGAGTGCTTCTGTTCTATGATACTTCTAATGCATGTCAATGGGGAGCAATGTATTCTACTTTGACCTTTACAGCTTTAGTTGCTTTCTAGATGAATAGACCGGTAGAAAAGTCGGTGCAAGAAGTTAAACATATCTATTATTTAAAGGTAAGAAAGAAAGTCTTGAACACTTTTTGTACCCCAATGTTAAATATCTGCCACTTAAAATGCTAATTGATGAGATTATATTAGAGATGTCCCGATCCGATCACGTGATCTGGGATCGGAGTCAATCACGTGATTTTCAAAAGATCGGAAGAAAAAAATCGGGAATCGGGAGTTTTTTTTTTTTAAATACTTTTTTTTAAATGTTGTATTTAATGTTACAAAACAAAAATGACCATGTCCAAGTCTTAAAGTCATCCTGAGGCCTTAGGTTTGATTTCAAATGACAGAACATCATGTATGTGTTGCTTCTTTGGGGCTTGTTTTCATAGACCTGCTTATTTCTCTCAAATCTGGCAACAGAGTGGGCGCAGTGTCTAATTGTAGCAGTAAGCTAACGAGTACTGATAAGCTTTATTTTGATCCAATGCTGCACAACTGAACTGATCCAATGCTGCTGTGAAAGAAAGAAGCTATATCCATGTTGGATAGAATATCACATTTAAATAAAAAAATAATCTTAAGGGACAACATGAATGCTTTTTTTTCTCTTAATGCATTGCATAAAGATCGGATCGGGAAAAATCGGTATCGGCAAATTGTTAAAATCAAATGATCGGAATCGGATCGGGAGCAAAAAAAGGTGATCGGGACATCCCTAGATTATATTAAACATATTATAATGTCATACCATAGACAGTGATATATTTTACAAATGAAGGCAAGTCAATGGCAGATTGAGTGCTTTTTAATTGACACGATTGCATTAGTACATTTAATTAATTTATATTTGGCAGGGTCAACGCACATTAATGAATATTTCTGTAAGTTAGCAAAGAGGCTATTTTGTGTTGTAAAGTCACCCTAAAAACAAGTTATATTTAAATTAACAACACAATAAAATAATTAAAATAAGCAATGTAGAAGTTTAGAATACGGAAAATGCTAAAATACAATTAAAAAAAACATTAGCACAAGTTAAAGACCTGAACACTTCCATTACGGAGAAAGCACATTATACTGTTCTAGCAAAACAGCTGCACATTAAACACACCAATAATCACAAGCACTTTTATTCAGATGAGCGGGTGGGGTGCAAAGACTTTAGATCCTGGTGGGATGTAAATGGAGTCATCTCAGTTTTAAGGGGTGATGGTGGACCCCTCCCTGAGCCTCCATATGTGCGAGCCGCAGTAAAACCCATGACACCGCAGTGATGAATGAGAGTATGGAGGAAAGTGGGAAACTCTCAATGCAACGAGAGATGGATGCTACAGTGTGAGCAGAGGAGTGAGCAGGAGGAGAGGACTCTTTAAAGTAGAGACACTACACACTGATATACACCTGAACATCAGCAGGAGAGGACTCTTTAAAGTAGAGACACTACATACTGATATACACCTGAACATCAGCAGGAGAGGACTCTTTAAAGTAGAGACAGTACACACTGATATACACCTGAACATCAGCAGGAGAGGACTCTTTAAAGTAGAGACACTACATACTGATATCCACCTGAACATCAGCAGGAGAGGACTCTTTAAAGTAGAGACACTACATACTGATATACACCTGAACATCAGCAGGAGAGGACTCTTTAAAGTAGAGACACTACATACTGATATACACCTGAACATCAGCAGGAGAGGACTCTTTAAAGTAGAGACACTACATACTGATATACACCTGAACATCAGCAGGAGAGGACTCTTTAAAGTAGAGACACTACATACTGATATACACCTGAACATCAGCAGGAGAGGACTCTTTAAAGTAGAGACATACTGATATACACCTGAACATCAGCAGGAGAGGACTCTTTAAAGTAGAGACACTACATACTGATATACACCTGAACATCAGCAGGAGAGGACTCTTTAAAGTAGAGACACTACATACTGATATACACCTGAACATCAGCAGGAGAGGACTCTTTAAAGTAGAGACACTACATACTGATATACACCTGAACATCAGCAGGAGAAGACTCTTTAAAGTAGAGACATACTGATATACACCTGAACATCAGCAGGAGAGGACTCTTTAAAGTAGAGACACTACATACTGATATACACCTGAACATCAGCAGGAGAGGACTCTTTAAAGTAGAGACACTACATACTGATATACACCTGAACATCAGCAGGAGAGGACTCTTTAAAGTAGAGACACTACATACTGATATACACCTGAACATCAGCAGGAGAGGACTCTTTAAAGTAAGACACTACATACTGATATACACCTGAACATCAGCAGGAGAGGACTCTTTAAAGTAGAGACACTACATACTGATATACACCTGAACATCAGCAGGAGAGGACTCTTTAAAGTAGAGACCCTAAATACTGATATACACCTGAACATCAGCAGGAGAGGACTCTTTAAAGTAGAGACACTACATACTGATATACACCTGAACATCAGCAGGAGAGGACTCTTTAAAGTAGAGACACTACATACTGATATACACCTGAACATCAGCAGGAGAGGACTCTTTAAAGTAGAGACACTACATACTGATATACACCTGAACAGGAACATTAAATTGAATGACTATCTGAATTAAATTTTGCCTTTTAAAACAATGATAGATTTATTTCAAAGACTACTGCAGGTGTTCTTGAGTATGTTACATTGATTGCCATCGTACATAAGGTTGATTTACCTAATTTGTTGACTAAGTGCGTTGTAATTCAACAACAACATGTGTATCTCTTGGCAACAAATGATCTTGGACACAAACCAAAACAATTATAAAGTCAGTCCTCTGATTTAAGCCTCTTCACGCTGCTGCTCATTAAGAAAGCTGGATGTCAGTCGGTGCTCAACAGCTGCCACTGATTTTATTTTACAGCTTTTTTTAAAACTTCAACAAACAAATCAATATATGATTTAGCATTTTCTAATTACCCCAAGGACCCCTCAATCACATTCAATAAGCCAGCATCTGCATTTATCCGTCTATGAACTGAATTAGAAAATAGCTGCATCATGTTGTAATTCCTCCTTTTTTAAGAGATAATGTAGTTATAGAGCAACATCACTTTGTTTCACTTCTTCTGAGTGCATGCTAACACCTTGAAACAAAGTGCCAAACTCATCACAATGGAGGACAGCACTAAAGGTATTCTTTAAAATCAGACAGTGAAGAGTTAAATTAGATGATGAGAGCAACTCTACCTAAATATTGAGCTAAGGCAGGAGACACTTAGCTTAGCTTAGCAAGTCAAAGTATAGTCTGCAGTAAGCAGTCTCTGTCCAGGTAACAGATTAACCTACCAGTCAAAAGCTCAGTAGTGACAAGGTCAATCCACACAAAAGCCAACGTGTAAAAAAAATGCGTTATTCTTTTTTACTGGAGGTTTTGTACTGGAATAGTTCAAGCTATGTGAAGCTAAGCTAAGCTACTCCATAACTGTTCAAAGCTACATATTGAATATAAGCTAAGCTAATATGCAGCAGGTTAATGCTACATATTCAGTCCTCAGACAGGTAAGCTAGGCTAAGCTAATCAATAGCAGGTTAAAGCTACATATTTATTACAAGCTAAGCTATTCAATAACAGCTTTACGGCCCGTCTACACTACAGGCATCAAAAAATATTGAAGCTGGGCGTGTCTGAAGCTTGGCGATTTTTTGCGAGCAACCAATCACATGAATCTCCCGCCCCCGACATACAAAGCAATAGCAATGTTAAAACGAAGTAAACTGGATATAAACTCTCCAAACAGGCGAAAAACCTACCAGTTTCACCCACTGTCTCTGCCACCTCCCTCCGTGCCTGGTTCCTCCGGTTTGTATCCCGGTAAATAGTTCTGGTCGTAAAGAACCGGGTGATTCGCTACCGTAATATCTCGTTTGGAATATGAGGAAATGAACTGCGGTCTGGCTCTCCCAGCTTGCACGCGGTTTGATTGGCTGCGCTTGCACTGGCGGGATTTGCATAAACGGGATTTCATTGGCTGATGCCAAGCATCGAGCCTCAAAAGTTGAACATTGTTCAAATTTTGATGCCGATAGATGCTCGTGATGCTTGCAAAGCCATTTCATGCTACCCACAATGCAGTTCGGCGAAGATTAAAAATCTTCTACGTCACCCCATTCAAGTGAATGGGCGAAGCGTTGAAAGCATTTTTTGATGCCTGTAGTGTAGACGTACCGTTAAGCTTCATATTTAGTCTCGAGACAGCTAACCTCAACATGTTCTCACTCCCAACCCGTCACATGTTGACTCTCAAGAGGTACCCTGTCCGTAATAGAGTGACGGGCAGGGGCCCTGACCGTCCGTCAAAGTGTGACGGGTTGGGTGTGAGAACGTGTTGCTAAGCTAAGCTAAGCTAATCAATAACAGGTTGAAGCTACATGTGTAGTCTTAAGAAAGCTAAGCGAGGTTTAGCTAAACTAGCCTAATAACAGGTTGAACTTCTTATTTAGCGTATAGACAGTTAAATTGTATCAATGTTTTCAGCTAACTGTCAGCAAGAAACCTAAATAGTCCATTTCCAAACTGTCAAACTGTTCCCTCACTGTTAAGTAGACTTTTCCTTTCAAATAAAGTCCAAAACCATCCCTTTAACCCTGGTATGCATCACACCATCAAAACAACATGACAAGGTCATTGCTCTGGTGCTGTACTGAGAGATAGCCAAGCCACTGACCAACCTCAGAATAAAATCCATGAAATGACTGAAATATAACGCTCATAATGGTTCGGTGAAACTATGAAATTAGAAAAACCCAGCGGGGTTGATGACGCTTTTAATCATTGCATCAAAGCCCTGACTGTGTGTGACATCAGTGGCGCTTTCTCCTGGAGGCCAAGGGAAGCCAGGCTTCCCCTGTTTTTTCGGATTGTAGTTATAATTTTAATAAATAAATCAAAACACTTCGTTTAGTTTCGGAAATTCTTTGTTGTGTGTTGCTGCCGGCCCGTCTCTCCCCCATTCTCATTGAGTATTTCACAAAAGAGTGAAACAGCGCCCCTCTAGATGTTACGGTGAAACAGTAGATTGCACTCTCTGTTGCGAGAGGAGGCCAGCCGAAATTGGCTTCCCTTGGTGAAAAAAAATGGAGGGATTGACCAATCAGATGAGGCTCACGTCATGCCCCTGCCAACCTGTGATTGGTCAGGGCCATGCCAAGGGAAGTCAGAGGGGGCTGGCTTCCCTTGCCTCACAATCCAATCAAATCGCATCAATTTAGTGGTGCAGTGACGCGTCCCAAAAAGCGGAAGTAAGCTGCGCTTGGTTTCCCTCGACAAAATAGCAATGGGATTTCTCCATAGGATTTTGGAAAATAGCTCGAAAAAAGGTCAGTGGAAAACGAACCTGTTAGGTAAATGCACGTTTTGTTCAGTCGGATAATATCCACATGTCTACCCTACTTTTATAATTTTCGAATCATAAATCTAATCGATAGAAGATAGATAGCGTCACTGCACCACTCTCACCGCCGTTAGAAAGTAGCAAGCAACTGAAGCAAGAGCAATTATGGAGGGTGGAGATTTGGAGTATTTAATCAAAAATAATTGTACTAAACTTCCGCTGCAGCAGCAACAACAAATACAATCTGATGACAGGCCAATGCCCAAACTGGAGCTGCGTACAGCGAGGAACAAAGGAGCGAACCGGACGTAAACCGTTAAAGGTCTCCTGATTTAGTTTGTGAATGAATGCTTATTAGAGTTTGGGCTGGAGAGTGCGTGCGGACCTGTCGGTCAGATAACAGGCGTGTGTAAGTCCTGCATCTGTATGATACAAATGTGTGTAAAATGATACCGTGCGCTGTAATCACTCATCTGGTTACGTTATTACATTGACCACCACACCCCCCTCCCCACCCCAAAAGAAAGGACGTATTATTGGCTTCCCCTAATTTTTTCCCAAAGCCACGCTACTGTGTGACATGACTCTTAATTTTATTTCAGATGTGCAAAAGGTGTGTTTACTCAGGAAGCATTAGCATACACTCACACAGGATGATGACACTTTAAACTCACCATTCTTCATCAGACAACAACCACCGTTTCCCACGTCATTAGGTACTCAGTAATACCAAAGTAGGCTCATGTGACTCTTGACCTTGACCCCACATAAACATCAGCTGGATGAACCAACCGTGTCCGTAACCACATTGTATTTCATGTGCCAATTACACTAATGAGGCTAGTGATTAAGCTAATTCATGCTTTAACGATTTGGATATGAAGCAGGAGTCGGAACAGGTGGGAGAATTCGCCTCTTGCCCTCCTTTTTCAAAGAGTTGAACTCCCGTTTTCATGATGGAGGAGAAGTGTTTGGCTCCCACTCAAAAGGCTTCTCCCGAGAGGAAGAGAATGTGAGTGTGTGGGCGGCGGTAAGCAGACATCCAGCTCTCTGAATACGCTGAGGGGCAGAGGATGGCAAACACTTTAGGAGAGGATGATACGATTGCTTACTGTAAAGTGTTATTGTGATGTGTCAGAGACCAATCGGCCAATAGATCACACACACAAAGAGAGAGCCTTTCACTGGGATAAGCTGTCTGAGGGGCTCTGACCTCGAAATGAACACATGTAACTTCTCCAAATGCACTGTTCCACTCGACAGCACCAGCAGCATCCTTTCCCTTTCCCTTTCCTACCAGCCAATGTTGGCGCCAATGTATTGACCTCTGTCTTTCCTTGGAGTCCTGTCAGCGGAGGCCAAGTGTGGTTCCTGCAGCTTGGGCAACGCTGGAGCCCTCATTCCCGCCCGGGCAAGTGCAATGGAGAGGACACTTCATCGCGGCGGCGTAAAGACGCCGGGGAAACAACACGGCAGAGCGACAGTCTACGGGTTATAAGCTCCAGTCAGATTGGAAAGACTGGTTTTGTGGACTTGCTCAAAAACGTGGACATACTGTCTCTCTCTGATTGCACTGTACAATCTCTTGTAGATTTTTCTTGCCAATAAAAAAAGAAGCTGTGAAACAGTACGATCGATGGCCAAACACTTTGAGAAGCTAACTTGAACTCTTAGTCTTTGGGATGCTTGTGAGGGAAGTCATTCAAATAGTAAATTCTCATAGGAGAAAGAAATTTCATCAAATGAAAAGGCAGCAGGAAAAAGGAAAAGTCTTCAGCCAGGATTTCAAAGGGAGTTTATTCCCGGTATTTGGAGCATTAAAACTGAACACTTGCTTGTAGAAGATGAAGATCAGAAAGGCATGGTATTCCCTTTCTTGGGAAGCTGTGAGGCATCCAACATGTTGTGTTGTTCGTCTCTAAGAAGAGTCTTCATGAGGCTCTGGGATGTAGTTCAAAGTTTGATTCAGACAAACATCAAGCTGCATTTTGCAAAAAGCAAAACATGGTGAAGACTTTTGCAGAAAGGCTTTATTGATCTAATAATAAAGGATTGGAAGTTCAAGAAGGTTTTGAATGCAGTTTTAATTCTCAAAATATCTGGAATGAACTCCCAGAAAACCGAGACTCTCCCTTCTTTCAAATCCTGGCATTTCTTTTTGCTGCTGTCTTTTAATTTAATCCAATAACTTCCTCCCAGTTCAGAAAACGGTCTGTGAGTGTTAGTCCCCCTGAGCAGGTGTTTGGTTGTCTGTGTGAATGCTGACTTGTTCGTGTGTAGAAGCAAAGATATGATGTCAAAGTGCTGTCCAAAACCATCTGCAAGCAGCTCCAAAGTGTTAAGCACATCTGGAGCTGAAGGTTAATTCAATGCTTTTATTCCAAGTCCTTAAAATAGGTCGAAGATGGGAGGCGACTAAGAATTTTGGACGGTTAGAAACGTTTTCAAATGCTAAGATATTTGTTTTTGGTGACATCTAGAAGATTTCTGACGTCCTCCTGGATCCTTTTTTTAAATGTAAGTTGTAATTTTTGTGATCTTTTTTTAAACCACACATAGGACATATATTGCATGTCTTCCATCCTCTACTCTTCCCATTCATTGGGGGGTTTCTTGGTTCCTGCGAGGGTCTTAGGACAGAGGGTACACTGTAAGTTAAAGTCTGACTGAATTTGAAGTATTTTTTGTAAATATAGCACGTTAACAGATCTTCTTGATACAACTATTTACTGATAAGAATAACACATGGTATTTATATAGCGCGTTACGGGGGGCTCAATAACGCACTCAATAATGCACATTAAGACGCACACAATGTGATTAAATGTATTTTAGAAGAAAAAAATCATAGAACAAAGTCAGTGTGGGCGGAGAGCTGTAAAACCAGCGGGGGGGTCTCGTGCTGCAATTTCAAAATGGGACACTTTGCTGAAAAATGCTATTTGTGGTGAGCTGTAATCTGCTGCAGATCGACACTGAGTGTGTGTGCGCGTGTGTGTGTGTGTGTGTGTGTGTGTGTGTGTGTGTGTGTGTGTGTGTGTGTGTGAGAGAGAGAGAATAAAAACACACAGTTCCACCTCCCTCAGTGTGTGATAACAGAAGAACAGTGCTGCACTCTGAGTCATTCTGACACACACACTCACACACTCCGCTGTTATGCCCTTGGCCTCGTCCTTCACTGGCACACACACACACACACACACACACACACACACACACACACACACACACACACACACACACACACACACACACACACACACACACACACACACACACACACACACACACACACACACACACACACACACACACACACACACACACACACACACACACACACACACACACACACACACACACACACATTTCCTCCTGCTAACGGTGACTGTATTGCAGATTTTCACCGTGGTAATGAGCAGATATGAATTCAGGAAGAGACAGAAATACACCCGGAGACGTCACCTCCGAAACGGAAGGCTCCATCAGCTCATGGTTAATTAAAGCTGAATAAACGGGCTGCTAATTGCGGGGAAATGTAATTAATGAAGCGGAGGATAGGTGTGTGTTGCTAGATTGACAATCACACTGAGAGAGACGTTTCATTAGTTACTGTGTTTAGGGATATTTGTGGTGCAGCGGAGTAAACATAGGAATGTGAAATTATTTTTAGGGATCTGGAAAGATTTCTGTAGCGGTGACCAAAACATGCAAACTACAACACTACAACGTTCAATAACTCTTCCATTAAGAGAAACGAGCTGCAGCTTCAGAAAGGATGCAGATATACAAACCCAAAGGTTCCACATGAAGAAACATCTTCAGCAACACATGCAGCATTTAGAGAACATTCAGCAACTTGAGGAGACATGCAGCGTTTACTAAAAGCTGCAGAAACCAAACGCTGAAGAAGCTCAAAACAAAACGGAGACCAGGGGACACTAAAGAGTGACGCACACAGCTGGAGACCAGGGGACACTAAAGAGTGACGCACACAGCTGGAGACCAGGGGACACTAAAGAGTGACGCACACAGCTGGAGACCAGGGGACACTAAAGAGTGAAGCACACAGCTGGGAAACCAGGGGACACTAAAGAGTGACGCACACAGCTGGAGACCAGGGGACACTAAAGAGTGACGCACACAGCTAGAGACCAGGGGACACTAAAGAGTGACGCACACAGCTGGATACCAGGGGACACTAAAGAGTGACGCACACAGCTGGAGACCAGGGGACACTAAAGAGTGAAGCACACAGCTGGGAGACCAGGGGACACTAAAGAGTGACGCACACAGCTGGAGACCAGGGGACACTAAAGAGTGAAGCACACAGCTGGGAGACCAGGGGACACTAAAGAGTGACGCACACAGCTGGATACCAGGGGACACTAAAGAGTGACGCACACAGCTGGAGACCAGGGGACACTAAAGAGTGATGCACACAGCTGGAGACCAGGGGACACTAAAGAGTGACGCACACAGCTGGAGACCAGGGGACACTAAAGAGTGACGTACACAGCTGGGAGACCAGGGGACACTAAAGAGTGACGTACACAGCTGGGAGACCAGGGGACACTAAAGAGTGACGCACACAGCTGGGAGACCAGGGGACACTAAAGAGTGACGCACACAGCTGGGACAGCTTGGTGACATTCAGGATTATAAGGCTGAACAACTGTCTCTGTCTCAGAGTTAGTCGTCTCATAACTGTCAGTGTTTGTCAGAATATCTGAGAGGACCAGGTTAGCTACGTTAGCTAGCTAGCTCACAGCAGATCTGCAGTGACATCAGACGGAGTCATGTGACCACATTGTTCAAATAAGACCATGAAGCATTTCAGGTAAGTTTCCAACAACAGAGACAGTTGGCCCCTGTGGGCCACCATACATGAATCATGTGAAAGAACATCGTGCATTGAATGTATGCTTCTTTTGTTGAGAGCAATCATCCCAACAGTGAGGAATAATTGGAGTTGTGCATTGGCAGAACAAATCGTTGCGCTGCATTTCTCTGCAGCAGATGGAGGCAGGAGAGAGAAAGAGGGGGTGCCTCACTCCCATTCATGTGCGGCATAATGAAATAATCTTTTTGATTTGCAAGCAGTAAATTCTCTTTACTGTCAGCGCTGTGCTCTGAGTGTAGCTGTGTGTGTGTGTGTGTGTGTGTGTGTGTGTGTGTGTGTGTGTGTGTGTGTGTGTGTGTGTGTCTGATGGCAGCAGTGTGAGACTGTTGTTTTCTACTGTGACTGCATCACAAATACTACAGCATCCGCATGTACACACACACACACACACACACACACACACACACACACACACACACACACACACACACACACACACACACACACACACACACACACACACACACACACACACACACACACACACACACACACACACACACACACACACACACACACACACACACACACACACACACACACACACACACACACACACACACACTGACCTTCACATCAGACAGCAGGAGGACCAATAGGGATGGAGCCTGTGTCACAAGGCTACTGATAGTAACAGAGGCTTTTCACATCACACTGAATGTCTGTTTGTGCAAGAACCGTTTTCTGCTCAGAGCCTTCTTTGAGCGTTTCACCGAAAACAGAAAAACTCCCGTTGCTTTTATCTTTTGGTTTATGATATCTTGACTAAGGAGGCACGATATCAGTAAATCCAGCGATATGTCAGCTCAAATCCATCAGCTTTACCCTTCAGCCAATAGTGTGACACTTACACAGGCATCTGGAGCAAAAGGGCTGGCACATGAAGAAGACTAACATTGATCTAATGTTGATATAACTCAGGTCAGAAGAATATCATTGCCATTTCTACACTGTAGCGTATGTGCATAAGACAATACAACTTTTGAATTTGAATCGAATAACGATAGATTTTAGATTCATCTTGCAGCCCTAATCTTGACATCGCATGGCTTGCTCTCACTCTGTTACAATGAGCTGCTCAGTCGTAAAGCCGTAGAGTGAGGAGGACGATACGGAGCTATACTGTAAGTACAACACTGTCTGGAACAGTGTCCAAAGGCCGATGCTTAATTTACGGTCTGGATAGTTTCCATGTGAAAGACTTCCTACTGGGACGTCACCACTGCTTTCCTGACTGCTTGAAATACCTTTAACCAGAAGTTCTCAGAACGGCCGTAAAACAATGGCAGAGCGCTCAGGAAATGGAGCAATGTGGACTCAGGTCTAGTCGGAAAACTATTAAACATGGCCCAGTGCCGAGTATGGCAAAATGGACTATGAGTACTGGATGGTGAAACAGTTTGAAGTGCTCAAAATCAACGACCGCCATCTTGGCTGCTTAACTTACAGAAGCAGAGTGAACAGCTTAAATTGCTCTGGTGTTTAACATGTTAACCACCTTTTTCAGTATCTTATGAACATTTCACTATACTGGTGTTACAAATGAGCCACTTTTAAATATTAAATATGTTGTGTTACTTTGGCAGTCCGTAAAGACTAGCTAACACCGCCTCTCCCGATGAGACACACTAAGGAAAGTGTCTGAATAGAGACACAGAACAAGTCAAAAGTTAACAGAAATAATTTTCCCACAAATCAGTGCAGCTCAGAGGATCTGACACCTCAAAGAGAAAAGAGATTCATGCATGAAGAATTTTCCCGTTGATTGACACTTTTGAAAAGCTCTACCCTTCCTTTTGTCTTTCCACAAGGTTAAACAATTCCCTGCTCATCCTCTTCTGAGCTGCTCACTGTGTAACAGAACAGCAGGTCCACACTGTGTAAGACTCGCTGAGGATATTCTGATCACTTTACTCAGCACAACGTACCGCTGTGGTGCACGCTCAGCATTTCTAATGAACCAAATGAAGCTGATACATTCACCCAGATTAGTTTTACATGCTAGAGTCATGAAGAGGCACTTTCCTAAATACATTCACTGATTGAAAACGACTTAAGATAAGCAATTATCTAAAGCTACTCAATGCTGTTGATGTTTGTTTAAGCTAAAGGAGGCTAATGTTGGGCTATAGAGGAACGACAGCACGGTCACATGACTTCACGTCACCACCGCTAAGCTAAAGGTGGCTAATGTTGGGCTATAGAGGAACGACAGCACGGTCACATGACTTCACGTCACCACCGCTAAGCTAAAGGAGGCTAATGTTGGGCTATAGAGGAACGACAGCACGGTCACATGACTTCACGTCACCACCGCTAAGCTAAAGGTGGCTAATGTTGGGCTATAGAGGAACGACAGCACGGTCACATGACTTCACGTCACCACCGCTAAGCTAAAGGTGGCTAATGTTGAGCTATAAAGGAACTACAGCACGGTCACATGACTTCACGTCACCACCGCTAAGCTAAAGGAGGCTAATGTTGGGCTATAAAGGAACTACAGCACGGTCACATGACTTCACGTCACCCCACTAAGCTAAAGGTGGCTAATGCTGGGCTATAAAGGAACTACAGCACGGTCACATGACTTCACGTCACCCCACTAAGCTAAAGGAGGCTAATGTTGGGCTATAAAGGAACTACAGCACGGTCACATGACTTCACGTCACCACCGCTAAGCTAAAGGTGGCTAATGTTGGGCTATAAAGGAACTACAGCACGGTCACATGACTTCACGTCACCCCACTAAGCTAAAGGAGGCTAATGCTGGGCTATAAAGGAACTACAGCACGGTCACATGACTTCACGTCACCCCACTAAGCTAAAGGAGGCTAATGTTGGGCTATAAAGGAACTACAGCACGGTCACATGACTTCACGTCACCACCGCTAAGCTAAAGGAGGCTAATGTTGGGCTATAAAGGAACTACAGCACGGTCACATGACTTCACGTCACCCCACTAAGCTAAAGGAGGCTAATGTTGGGCTATAAAGGAACTACAGCACGGTCACATGACTTCACGTCACCACCGCTAAGCTAAAGGAGGCTAATGTTGGGCTATAAAGGAACTACAGCACGGTCACATGACTTCACGTCACCCCACTAAGCTAAAGGCGGCTAATGTTGCAAGCAACAAACATTATTTCAGGATACCAACCAAAGAACTTAGAGAAAAACAATTCAGAAGTAGAAAATGTTAACAAATGTCTTGGTTTTAGTTCTAAATTCAGCACCAACACTAGCTAACTCTTGTGGCTCCCGGATACACATTTCGAAAGTTCAATAGCTTTTTCTGAAGGAGCTTTGCAGCAGATTTGAACTGAACTAATCCTCTTCTACTCTTTTGAAAAAGGCCCACTGTGAAAGCCAATGAATTTGGCATATTAATACGACATAACACAAGGGAAATGAGAAACACCCCCCCACGGTGTGAGGATCTCCTGCAGCTGCAGTCTAATCTAGGAGGTACAACATTGTCTGATCCATCACACCTTCCCGTGGCTGGAAATAACTTCCCTCTATAGCCATTGTTTAACTCCCTTTTAGTGGCTCCTTTGTCAAATAATTCATTACCCTCGGCGCTGTAATGTGTCTCCGGGCTCCTGCCTTCAGTCTGCTTTCTGCAAGGTGAGGTTTTTTTTCTAAATCACAGCGGGGATAATGGCCCACCTCCGTGTCAGAGCAGCAACTCAAGAAGCTCAGAGGACATGTAAAATGAGTCGAGGTTCAGCAGTGAAAGGACGCTGCACAATACAGCCAGCAGGCATCACCCTCTACTCCGTTGATCCCTCAAACAGCAGAAGCTCGACACTTCACAAAACTCTTGATGCACGATCTAACACTTTGAGGTGATTCATGTTTACTCAGCTTTGTGTACTAGAAGCTGTTGGCATCATACTTGCCAACCTTGAGACCTCAGAAATCGGGAGCATTTCAAAATGCAAAATTGGGGGGGGGGGGGGGTGCTAGTGGATCGCCGGAGCTGTTAGATTAACATTAACATGCTTATATTGTAGTTCTAAGGGCAATGCCTTGCGGCCTGTAGCACCATCCTTGATGGAGCATATGTGTGGGCAGGAAAGGAGCGAGCAGAGAGTAGAGTAGTTGTCGATTTTTGTTCTGTTTTCTGTGACTATCTGCCTCACCCTGTCAGGCGCTACTAAAGAGACGTGTTACCATGGAAACCAAACAATGGTGTAGCTGTATTAAAGTCCGAGTGGAAACAGTCCTGAGTAAATCTGATTTTGTTAGAAATCGGGAGAAATATGACCCCGGGAGGAAACCGGGAGAGGGCAATGAAATCGGGAGTCTCCCGCGAAAATCGGGAGGGTTGACAAGTATGGTTGGCATGTATCTGCATGTGCTTAAGCCTTAAAGGGATT
The DNA here is from genome assembly GCF_949606895.1 of Notothenia rossii. Taxonomy (NCBI): domain Eukaryota; kingdom Metazoa; phylum Chordata; class Actinopteri; order Perciformes; family Nototheniidae; genus Notothenia; species Notothenia rossii. The sequence continues at coordinate 2,670,170 of NC_136909.1, read as the reverse complement.
TGAACAGTTTGCTGTATCTCAAAAACAATACAAATGATTCATGGAAGCGAAAATACAATACCTTTAAGAGCTTAGAGATACATTTGACATGATATGCACACAAAAGGCAGGACAGTGGAAGTGAGATTGAAGACTAGTAAAGACCTCATTGAAAGATGTATTGTTGGATGTGTTGGACTTTATTTGAGCAGTATATTAATAACGCTTCCCGATTCATAATTATTCGTTTATATAAACACACAGTTCTAAAAACCCTATGCCTGAGCCAGACAGTGCAGTATGTTGTGCACTGCTGTTTAACTCAGATGAACAAGTGGTAATGCAAATATGCTACTATGCACATGCTGCACATACATTATGGCCGAATACTGGATGGCGTGGCTCTGCGCAGAAGAGAAACCATCTGCACACGACTCATTTAACGTGTTTATGTCATGTCATACATTTTGTTTACTTACAGTTAAGTTGCAGTTCTGTATTCCCTATAGTTCACTTGCATATAGGCCACCTTGTTACTCTGAAAACTGAACATAGGAGCAGCAGCAATAACCTGAGCTAAACGTCATTATGCTAACATGCTAACAGTTACAATATTCTGATGCTAAGCAGGTATTATATTTTCCACTTTCTTTGGTCTTTCATCCTCTCCTCATCTTCTGAAAAGGTCTAATGTGAAAGCCGATGAATGTAGAATAAGAATAGGTATAAAGATGACCATTTGACCAACCATAGTTTAGCACTTTAGCATGCTAACGTGAACTCATTAGCATGCTAACACAACACACTGACTTCCAGAGAAGGGGACAGGAAGTGGTCAAATGCTGACTCATTTAAGTCTGGGGACTCATTCCCTCTTTGTTTTATTTGTATTGCTTCTGTTCTGATTGTATGTAAAGCGTGTTAGAGCATTAAGAAAAGCTCTGTAAGAATCCGATGTATTATTATTATTATTATAGTAAAAACTGGTGGCTACTGGATGCATTTTTTTTAAGAATTTGCTGATAAATCACATTTTCTGACACATTTTTGGAGCAGATTTGAACACCTCTTTGTTCCAAACCTGATTCTTTAGTCGTTCATCATTACATTGCATTACATCACATTTAGCTGACTCTTTTATCCAAAGAGACTTACAATAAGTGCATTCGACCAGGAAGATACAAACTTGAAGAAAACAGAATCATAAAAGTACATCAGGTTTCATAGAGCCAAACATTTCAAGTGCTACTCAACTGGCTTTAGATCAGCCAGTCCTTTATTAGTATATAAGTGCTTTGTTAGTAACTCTATCTGTGGAAGTGGAGTCCAAAGAGATGAGTGTTCAGTCTGAAGAAGATGTGTAAGCTTTCTGCTGTCCTGATTTCAATGGGGAGCTCATTCCACCATTTTGGAGCCAGGATAGCAAACCCACGTGTTTCTGCTGATGGGAACTTGGGTCCCCCTCGCAGTGCGGGTGCAGCCAGCTGTTTGGCTGATGCAGAGCGGAGTGCACGTGCTGGGGTGTACGGTTTAACCATGTCCTGGATGTAGGAAGGGCCAGATCCATTCACAGCATGGTACGCAAGCACCAGTGTCTTGAAGTGGATTCTAGCAGTTACTGGAAGCCAGTGAAGGGAGCGGAGGAGCGGCGTGGTGTGGGAGAATTTAGGAAGGTTGAAGACCAGACGAGCAGCTGCATTCTGGATGAGCTGCAGAGGTCGGAGGGCACATGCAGGCAGACCAGCCATCCTCTCCAACTTGTTTGAAAACGTCTAATGTGAAAGCCAAGGAATGTAGAATATTAAAAGGTATAACGATTATAATTTTACCAACCATAGTTTGGCATCTAAGCATGCTGAAGGAGCAATAAACGCAAAATACAGCTAAGCCCTATGGCAATGCCATGTCTTGCTAGTAGCAGATGGTTATGATGTCGTTAGAGGAAACGCCCTGAATTAATCACAGTTCATCGTCCGTGTGAAATGATTTCCCCTGACTTTACTGTAATGGCACTGATATAAAATGTGTGTATTGTTTTGCAGTTTCCACATGTTCTCACAATGATAAATGGCGCTCTGAGCATCTGTTACATTAATTTAAAGGTCGTCCATATTTTAAGCTGCAACTCACATGTGAACAGAGTTGTAGATCTCATGCGATCCCACCGTGAACTCAAACTCCCCCGAAGGCCTTTTCTCTGTCCTTGGTGTTCACTCGGCATGCCTCAGATTTACCGTGCATGCGTGCTGTAAGAAATGTGTGTACTTGCTGTAAATCTGTGCATGCCGAGTGTGCAATCTGTTGGATATTGCTCCGGGAGAGGTTGAGCAACGAAGCATAAGACTGCAGTCACTTCTTGTTCAGTCAAGGCAGCGCGGGACACCTGTGTCTTCTGCAGCCTCTCCATTAAGATGGTGGCCACGCTAAAGGGCTGATTTAATGCAGACTGGCAGATAAATAAACCGACAGTCAACTGTACACGTCTGCACACACGGACATTTATTTAATGGGAGTTACCTCGCCTGGCAGAGTCCTTAAATGTGTATTGATTAGCACGCGACGCCTATAACACTGTTTGTATTTAGAAAATGTGAGACATGGGACAGACCTGCTGTAATGGTCCTGCCACAGAGGAAGATTTAGGTATCAAATGTAAAAAGATGTATAATCTTGGAAATATCCATTTTAGCCACTTTAGCATCATAGCTCAATGGATGACATTCTAAAATATCTAAGCAATACATTTATGATCCCCAGTGGACGAATCCCAATAACATTGTTGATTCCCCAACAGTAATATGCTTAAGTCAGTAAGTAATTTTGTCTAATTCAAGTTTTCCAAACAACGAATTAGATTAATTAGATCAACTATTTGACTGCACGTTAGCACTTTTTTATCATGCTAACATGCTAACACTAGTTGAATACTCAATGCTGATTGGTTCATTTAGAGCATTCTACAGTCTGATCTTTTCCGCTAGCAGAGCGTTGTTGAGGAGGACGTTATGATCCCCCACATGACGTCAGATCCCCCACATGACGTCAGATCCCCCACATGACGTCAGATCCCCCAAATGACGTCAGATGACGCCAGGTGACGTCATAAAATGGGTGTTACCTCCGCCTGACAGACTTTTCGAAAATGCGAGACTGTTGCATGAATCTATCGAATGTATAAGACGGACCGGCTGTAATTCACAAATGTTTCCAACACTCTTTAAATCTGGAGAAATGTGTAAATAGAATCTAGGTAACGTTGGGTTTAATTTCAAAGGTATATACTATATATATATATACACATTGTTCTCCTGTAAAGGAATGGACCCAATGTCAAAGCCACATCAAAGGTATACAGACCTGCTGAGATGGTCCAGCCACAGCGCAAGAGTTAGGTATGAAATGTAAAAAATGTGTAGGTATAATCTTAGAAATGTCCACTATAAGTGAAGATGAGAATGGCTCAGGTTCAATCGGCCAATTCATGCTTTTTTAGGCACGTTGGCATCATAGCCAGAGGTGGGAAGTAATGAAGTACAAATACTGTGTTACTGTACTTGAGTACATTTTTCTGGTATCAGTACTTTACTCCACTACTTATTTTTAACTGTACTTTCTACTTCTTACATTTCCAACACAAATACCTGTACTTTCTACTTCTTACATGTTGAACTCAAATACCTGTACTTTCTACTTCTTACATGTTGAACTCAAATACCTGTACTTTCTACTTCTTACATGTTGAACTCAAATACCTGTACTTTCTACTTCTTACATGTTGAACACAAATACCTGTACTTTCTACTTCTCACATGTTGAACACAAATACCTGTACTTTCTACTTCTTACATGTTGAACTCAAATACCTGTACTTTCTACTTCTTACATGTTGAACACAAATACCTGTACTTTCTACTTCTTACATGTTGAACACAAATACCTGTACTTTCTACTTCTTACATGTTGAACTCAAATACCTGTACTTTCTACTTCTTACATGTTGAACTCAAATACCTGTACTTTCTACTTCTTACATGTTGAACACAAATACCTGTACTTTCTACTTCTTACATGTTGAACTCAAATACCTGTACTTTCTACTTCTCACATGTTGAACTCAAATACCTGTACTTTCTACTTCTTACATGTTGAACACAAATACCTGTACTTTCTACTTCTTACATGTTGAACACAAATACCTGTACTTTCTACTTCTTACATGTTGAACTCAAATACCTGTACTTTCTACTTCTTACATGTTGAACACAAATACCTGTACTTTCTACTTCTTACATGTTGAACTCAAATACCTGTACTTTCTACTTCTTACATGTTGAACTCAAATACCTGTACTTTCTACTTCTTACATGTTGAACACAAATACCTGTACTTTCTACTTCTTACATGTTGAACTCAAATACCTGTACTTTCTACTTCTTACATGTTGAACTCAAATACCTGTACTTTCTACTTCTTACATGTTGAACCCAAATACCTGTACTTTCTACTTCTTACATGTTGAACCCAAATACCTGTACTTTCTACTTCTTACATGTTGAACACAAATACCTGTACTTTCTACTTCTTACATGTTGAACTCAAATACCTGTACTTTCTACTTCTTACATGTTGAACACAAATACCTGTACTTTCTACTTCTCACATGTTGAACACAAATACCTGTACTTTCTACTTCTTAAATGTTGAACTCAAATACCTGTACTTTCTACTTCTCACATGTTGAACACAAATACCTGTACTTTCTACTTCTCACATGTTGAACTCAAATACCTGTACTTTCTACTTCTCACATGTTGAACTCAAATACCTGTACTTTCTACTTCTTACATGTTGAACTCAAATACCTGTACTTTCTACTTCTCACATGTTGAACACAAATACCTGTACTTTCTACTTCTTACATGTTGAACTCAAATACCTGTACTTTCTACTTCTTACATGTTGAACCCAAATACCTGAACTTTCTATTTCTCTCATTTTCCAAACAGTCTGGTTCCTTTAGTCTGAATGTGTGTTTGGTGGCGTGATCATTATTATTTAGAGTCATTGCGTCATTTCCTGCTCTTCTCTAAAGAAGAGGGACCAATGAAAACTCGGCTCGAGTCTAGTCTGTCTATTCCCATCATCCTCTGAAACAGAAGCAACTTCAGCACCTTATTATCCCAAAGGGAGATGTTTGAAATGATCGGCACTATTCAGCGATTAAACACGAGTATCTGTACTTCTACTTGAGTAAAGGATGTGAGTACTTTTGCCATCTCTGATCATAGCTCAATGTATGACATGCTGATTGTATGTAAAGCGTCTTTGAGCATTAGGAAAAGAGCTATACAAATCCAATGTATTATTATTATACTGAAATATCTAAGCAATGCATTTATGATTGGACAAACCCCCAAAACATTGGTGATTCCTTGGCAGTAATATCATCAAGTCAAAATTCTGTCTAGGATCAAATTTCCCTACAAAATAATGACACTATCATCAGCTTTTGAAGTGCCCATGAGTATCTCTGAACTGTACTTCAGTTCAGGGCTTGAGTAAATGTACTTGGTTACTTCCCACTCTGTCTTTCTCCCTAACCTGCTCCTGAAGGTTTCCATATTGCAGTGGGCAGAACGAAGCCTCTAAAGAACCATCAGAGCGACTGCCTGGTGTTTTAATGGCTGTCTTCGGCAAAGCTTTCATACAACAAACTGAGGAATAGAAATCTCAGAGATGTTCCCCGGGAGCAGATGTGTAAAAGTGGAGTGCAACGTTCTTGATTAACAGCGTAGCCTCACGTCTCTGCACACATTAAACTCTCCGGGTTTAAATTCAACTGTCAGGTTTATTCCTACCTTTTAGAGAGAGCAATAAATAAGATGTATGTATTGTATTGAAGACCTAGGTTTGGGTTTGTAGTTGCACTGCCACAAATGTTTCCAACACTCTTTAAATCTAGGGAAATTAGTAAATGTATCTAGGTATCATTGGTTTTCATTTGTTCTCCAGTAAAGGAAAGGACCCAAGGTCAAAGCAAAGTTTTAACAGTGATTTGAACCTTTGTCTTTATTTCTATTATTGTTATGTTGAATCGTCGCCTGTTTACCTTCTGTAGCATCAACCTTTTCCCTCCAGTTCAATCGCGTATGTGTTCGTTCATCAGGTTCAGCACTCGCCGCATTGTAAGCAGCGAGTTTTATTCGAGAACATTCTCAGCTAAAGTGATGGGATGACATAATAAGAGTCTCAAAAGAAATCTGAAGTTGGAGATTTTTTGAAAAATCTTGATTGAATTTTGGGGGGGATATCTGAATTTGGGGTAAAGAGTCAGTATTTTGAGATTTTGATTAAAAAAAAAGTGATAATTTTGAGATTTTGATTAAAAAAAAGTGAGAATTTTGAGATTTTGATTAAAAAAAAGTGAGAATTTCGAGATTTTGAGAAAAAAATCATAATTTTGAGAGAAAAAGTCAGCATTTTGAGAAAAGTAAGTATTTTTTTAAAACAGTCATAACGTTTTGAAAAAAGTCAGTATTTGAAAAGATTCTGAATTTTGAGTTTTTTCTGAAAAAAAAATCAGATTTCAGTTTTTCGGAAAATAACTTTTTTTATTTCAGAAATATATTTTTTTTTTGGTGTTTTCAGAAATAAATTAGGATTATGAAAATAAATCAGAACTTTTCAGAATTGTTATAATTTCAGAAATAAGCTCCACAGTGCTGACATTTAGAAAAACAAGTTAGCCAGAGGTCAGTTAGCCTGTCAGTTGGATCGTAGGCTAATTAGCTAGCCATCAAAAAGACTGTGAGGTCCAATCATGTAAAGCACTGGTTCTCAACTGGTCAGGCCTCGAGACACACTTTGTCCTTAGTCAATAGATCGCGACCCGAAATGTTGAACCACTCAAATCTATTCAACAAAAAATCATGCAGTAGGATATACGCTTTTCATCATACAACATTCATTAAAGTGAAGTACAGTGCATAACCCATCACAGAATTAAAGTATGCTTTTTAAAAGGTTTAATGAGATGATGGAATCAAAGCTGAACTGTAAAGTCACACATGCTGAAGACCTATCCCCAGAAGGGGGGTCTGAGAAATACTAACATATAAACTACGCTGTCTGGTACACTCTGAGAAGAAAATAAAAATACATATTACTACCCGACATATTAATAATATTTGATGCCATTGTTTGTTTTTACTTTGTTCTGACAGCTTGCTGCTCCACACAGAGAGAAGAGCAAAGAGGAGATAGCCGGGGGTCGTATTTCATTTTGTGTTCATCTGTATCTGAAGTTGTACCCATGGGTGTATAAAGAATAGTTCTACCGCAAAGTTATTCTCCGTGGGGACTTCCGGCACAATCTTGATTGATCACTAAGTAACACAAGTTTTCAAAACCGTTTATGGTCTCCGGTACTTCCAGTCCAACGCCTACTGCATGCACAGCGTTAGAAAATCGGGTCTTCAAAATCAAAGTTTGACTTTTTTCACACAAAAAAATAAATAATTAAAGTTAAATAATAAATGTTAAAAACTGTACACTTTTCCTGTAATCCTTTGTTAGAAAAACAACAACGTCCAACGTACGCATTTGTAACTCAAACAACAAATAGACTAAATCAGAAATCAATCCTGGGCCTTCTTTGTTAAAATGATGTCCCTAAATATCGACAAAATGTAAAAGTAAATTGTAAATGTTCAGTGAAAGATGTATCTGTAATCATTCACAAGCCAGGCAAAACAATCGAAAAGATGTTCATCATGAGATAACGAGGGGACTAGTTAGATAACTTCTCTCCAACTAATCCATCAATGCACTCATCATGTCACTACATGGAAAAAACACAAGGTCACAAATGCATTTCTCACTCCACATAAGCCTTTCTGCTTCGAGTCAAACTTGTATGCAGATTTAGGACGTTTAGCTGCAATGCTCATAGAGCTATCCAAATCTGAAATGTGTATCAAAATGTTTAAATGGATATAATAACACGCCAGAGACGTCTCAATGGAAGAGACTCCAGCTGCCATACAGGTTTATGTTTATTCATTGCTCATTCTCTCCTAGATTGGATTCTCTGAACAGACCATGACTCTATTCAGCAGCTTCTGCATATCTTAATATCCCCCAAGAGAACATCCCTGCATAATAGCTCAAATCTTCACCGAATGGCACCAAAAGCCAAAAGATGCTATTTTAATAATAATAATAATAATAATAATACCTTGGATTTTTAATCACTTTTCCTAATGCTCAAAGATGCTTTACATAAAATCAGAACAGTTCAAAGGAAACTAAAACATAAACAGTAATCTGAGTGTGAGTAAAGTGAGGGATCAGAGAGTTGCTGAGTTTGAAAGTTAGATAAGTGAGCTTTGAGAGATGTTTTCGAACGATTCAAGAGTGTTGTTGTTGGCCTTTCCAATCTGAGAGTAACGTGATCACAAAGGTATCAACTGTAGCTGTGAACATGACAGGATGTGTGATTACCTAGAAGAGCATCAGGACTGTTTGAGGCATATGATAGCTATGTGATTAACATGATGATTCAGCCTCTATGGAGAGAGACATATGACAAGCATGATCATTTCTGACGTGGAGCTAATCTGAAGTAAACATTGTGGAGAGGAGAAAGTCAGAATTTTGGGAGAAAGTCAGAATTTTGGGAGAAAGTCAGAATTTGGAGAAAAAGTCAGAATTTTGGGAGAAAGTCAGAATTTTGGGAGAAAGTCAGAATTTGGAGAAAAAGTCAGAATTTTGGGAAAAAGTCAGAATTTTGGGAGAAAGTCAGAATTGTGGGAGAAAAAGTCAGAATTTTGAGAAAAAGTCAGAATTTTGGGAAAAAGTCAGAATTTTGGGAAAAAGTCAGAATTTTGGGAGAAAGTCAGAATTTTGGGAGAAAGTCAGAATTTTGGGAGAAAGTCAGAATTTTGTGAGAAAAAGTCAGAATTTTGGGAGAAAGTCAGAATTTTGGGAGAAAAAGTTAGAATTTTGAGAAAAATTCAGAATTTTGGGAAAAAGTCAGAATTTTGGGAGAAAGTCAGAATTTTGGGAGAAAAAGTCAGAATTTTGGGAGAAAGTTAGAATTTTGAGAAAAAGTCAGAATTTTGGGAGAAAAAGTCAGAATTTTGAGAAAAAGTCAGAATTTTGGGAGAAAAAGTCAGAATTTTGGGAGAAAAAGTCAGAATTTTGGGAGAAAAAGTCAGGATTTTGAGAAAAAGTCAGAATTTTGGGATAAAAAGACAGAATTTTGAGAAAAAGTCAGAATTTTGGGAGAAAGTCAGAATTTTGGGAGAAAAAGTCAGAATTTTGGGAGAAAGTCAGAATTTTGGGAGAAAAAGTCAGAATTTTGAGAAAAAGTCAGAATTTTGGGAGAAAGTCAGAATTTTGGGAGAAAGTCAGAATTTTGGGAGAAAAAGTCAGAATTTTGAGAAAAATTCAGAATTTTGGGAAAAAGTCAGAATTTTGGGAGAAAGTCAGAATTTTGGGAGAAAAAGTCAGAATTTTGAGAAAAATTCAGAATTTTGGGAAAAAGTCAGAATTTTGGGAGAAAGTCAGAATTTTGGGAGAAAAAGTTAGAATTTTGAGAAAAATTCAGAATTTTGGGAACAAGTCAGAATTTTGGGAGAAAGTCAGAATTTTGGGAGAAAAAGTCAGAATTTTGAGAAAAAGTCAGAATTTTGGGAGAAAGTCAGAATTTTGGGAGAAAAAGACAGAATTTTTAGAGAAAGTCAGAATTTATATATATAAGCATGCTCTGTATGTAATGACTACTTCCATTCTTGAGAGGATAAATATATCCTGATTATTGAAACTATTTATTATATATATTACAATAAAGTAGATTACTCATGTGATTGGCTTAGACTGGAGGAGACATCTGATTGGCTATAGATAGAACAAATTACAAGTACGAATCGGGTGAGCGTCAGCGGAGTCTCAAAAACCCCACACGAATGCACAGCGATCCGTGCACAGAAAACGGTTTGTGTTTGCAGGTTCAGGATTTAAACGGAAAACAAATATGTGTGGATCAAAAATACATCTGTAAAACTTTTTTCTGTATTTGGATTTTATTTACAAGAATATGAAACGGAACACATTTGTGTGTGCATTGAAAAAGTGTGAATCCTTCTGTGTGCATGTGTGTGTTATGAGACTGTTCTGAGCCCACAGCACCTCGCTTCAGGTTTTTCCCGAACACTAGCATGACCAGCAGCCTGTACAGTTGTCACATGACATCAGCTCACCCAGGTCCAGACGCCGGGCCATGCCAGGCCCCCCCCCCCCCTCCATGTCTCTGGAGGTGGTGCTGCTGAGTGTATTTTTAGCCGCTGCCACCTTATAAGCACAGCGTGGTCGCATCACATCTGTGTGCTTTAAGTGCACTCCCATCACGCCTATGTGCACTTTTTATTGTGTTACCAGCTGCCTGAGGACTGCAGAGCCAACGCAGATCCACTGTGACACGGATATGGGGTTACATTGTCTCAATAATATTTCTGTGAACATAAAAATAATTTGTAATTAATGAGTCTCGTCTGCACCCTTTAAGTTTATTTATTTGTATATACTATTTTGTATGTTGTTTCCCACTATGACTATGTATGTCATTCATCATGCTATTCCTGTCATGCTATGGGTTTTCTTTATTATTTCTTGTTGACTGTTATGTTTGTCTTTTATGTTGAAAAAGGGAAGCATGATTTCCACCTCAGAGAAGTATGTACTATTGCTTACACTTGTATGCTTCTTCTCAATCAAAATATTTGAAACATATAAATAATTTGTGTGGGAATGTGTGATTTGTAAATGTAAAACACCTTCCAAGAATGCATTCATTATTTATCTGATATATCATATTCCAATTCCTTGTATATAGACTCTTCTTGCATTACTTCTATTCTATTTTATTTGTATTTACTTGCTTTAATCTGTAATAATAACAATAAAAGCCTTGAATCTTGAATCTTCAAAACTGACAAAAACTATCATTTGTTTACAAATAAACAAAAGGAATGTGTGATCCCTCTCTAACATTGACAACTTTTCGATCAGGCATTTGTGAATCCGTTTTGTATTTGACGACCAAAAATCTGGATCTCAAATCTCTGCTTTTTGTTTTTTTACACACACAGAGTTTTGAGACAAACTATCCGCCGGTCTCGACTAAAATCTGCTCGTGTCAATCGGTTATTTTCAGAAACCACGTGTTGGCCTGCTGATGACGACATATCCACATTTCAAGGTGCGGTAAAACATGATTGAGGCAAATCTACATGTAAAAATTAAAAACGGAGACGGAACAATGTGGGAGGACGGTGCTTCGGTCAGATTAGGGCTGCAGGATTTAGAAACAAATAACCAATCCCAATTATTATGACTCGCGTTGCAATACAATCCAAATCAGATTCAGGAGCAGTCGACCAGCCAACCCAGAGAAGAGTTAAATACAGTATTTAATGATAAAAGGACCCGTGTAGGAGGGTGAAGGACCGTATATGTAAGTTAAATAAGAAGAAAGGCTTTTGCAGGTAAGCTTGTGTAGGTTGTGGCACGCTTTGTTGAAATAAAAAAATATATGTTACAGAGTTTTTCTATTGAAAGGCAACAGAAAAAAGAATGGGAGATGGTTTGAGGAAAAAGCCCCGGAGGGAAGGCCAACTGGAGATACGGTTGTTCAGGTTCAGAGCGTCAGCCCCTAAAGGCCCACGGGTCACTGTCATTCAAAGTTTAAAAAGACCAACAGCTTTACATATACGAGCAGCTATGCTTCGAGCTAAATTCTAAAATCAGCATGCTAACATGCTAACCATGGCTTAAAGCTGCCCTATTCTGTTCATTTTCAGGTGTATATCAGTATGTAGTGTCTCTACTTTAAAGAGTCCTCTCCTGCTGATGTTCAGGTGTATATCAGTATGTAGTGTCTCTACTTTAAAGAGTCATCTCCTGCTGATGTTCAGGTGTATATCAGTATGTAGTGTCTCTACTTTAAAGAGTCATCTCCTGCTGATGTTCAGGTGTATATCAGTATGTAGTGTCTCTACTTTAAAGAGTCCTCTCCTGCTGATGTTCAGGTGTATATCAGTATGTAGTGTCTCTACTTTAAAGAGTCCTCTCCTGCTGATGTTCAGGTGTATATCAGTATGTAGTGCCTCTACTTTAAAGAGTCCTCTCCTAATGATGTTCAGGTGTATATCAGTATGTAGTGTCTCTACTTTAAAGAGTCCTCTCCTGCTGATGTTCTTGTGTATATCAGTATGTAGTGCCTCTACTTTAAAGAGTCCTCTCCTAATAATGTTCAGGTGTATATCAGTATGTAGTGTCTCTACTTTAAAGAGTCCTCTCCTGCTGATGTTCAGGTGTATATCAGTATGTAGTGTCTCTACTTTAAAGAGTCCTCTCCTGCTGATGTTCAGGTGTATATCAGTATGTAGTGTCTCTACTTTAAAGAGTCCTCTCCTGCTGATGTTCAGGTGTATATCAGTATGTAGTGTCTCTACTTTAAAGAGTCCTCTCCTGCTGATGTTCAGGTGTATATCAGTATGTAGTGTCTCTACTTTAAAGAGTCCTCTCCTGCTGATGTTCAGGTGTATATCAGTTTGTAGTGTCTCTACTTTAAAGAGTCCTCTCCTGCAGATGTTCTTGTGTATATCAGTATGTAGTGCGTCTACTTTAAAGAGTCCTCTCCTGCTGATGTTCAGGTGTATATCAGTATGTAGTGTCTCTACTTTAAAGAGTCATCTCCTGCTGATGTTCAGGTGTATATCAGTATGTAGTGTCTCTACTTTAAAGAGTCATCTCCTGCTGATGTTCAGGTGTATATCAGTATTTAGTGTCTCTACTTTAAAGAGTCCTCTCCTGCTGATGTTCAGGTGTATATCAGTATGTAGTGTCTCTACTTTAAAGAGTCCTCTCCTGCTGATGTTCAGGTGTATATCAGTATGTAGTGTCTCTACTTTAAAGAGTCCTCTCCTGCTGATGTTCAGGTGTATATCAGTATGTAGTGCCTCTACTTTAAAGAGTCCTCTCCTAATGATGTTCAGGTGTATATCAGTATGTAGTGTCTCTACTTTAAAGAGTCCTCTCCTGCTGATGTTCTTGTGTATATCAGTATGTAGTGCCTCTACTTTAAAGAGTCCTCTCCTAATAATGTTCAGGTGTATATCAGTATGTAGTGTCTCTACTTTAAAGAGTCCTCTCCTGCTGATGTTCAGGTGTATATCAGTATGTAGTGTCTCTACTTTAAAGAGTCCTCTCCTGCTGATGTTCAGGTGTATATCAGTATGTAGTGTCTCTACTTTAAAGAGTCCTCTCCTGCTGATGTTCAGGTGTATATCAGTATGTAGTGTCTCTACTTTAAAGAGTCCTCTCCTGCTGATGTTCAGGTGTATATCAGTATGTAGTGTCTCTACTTTAAAGAGTCCTCTCCTGCTGATGTTCAGGTGTATATCAGTTTGTAGTGTCTCTACTTTAAAGAGTCCTCTCCTGCAGATGTTCTTGTGTATATCAGTATGTAGTGCGTCTACTTTAAAGAGTCCTCTCCTGCTGATGTTCAGGTGTATATCAGTATGTAGTGTCTCTACTTTAAAGAGTCCTCTCCTGCTGATGTTCAGGTGTATATCAGTATGTAGTGTCTCTACTTTAAAGAGTCCTCTCCTGCTGATGTTCTTGTGTATATCAGTATGTAGTGCCTCTACTTTAAAGAGTCCTCTCCTAATGATGTTCAGGTGTATATCAGTATGTAGTCTCTCTACTTTAAAGAGTCCTCTCCTGCTGATGTTCAGGTGTATATCAGTATGTAGTGCCTCTACTTTAAAGAGTCCTCTCCTAATGATGTTCAGGTGTATATCAGTTTGTAGTGTCTCTACTTTAAAGAGTCCTCTCCTGCTGATGTTCTTGTGTATATCAGTATGTAGTGCCTCTACTTTAAAGAGTCCTCTCCTGCTGATGTTCAGGTGTATATCAGTTTGTAGTGTCTCTACTTTAAAGAGTCCTCTCCTGCTGATGTTCAGGTGTATATCAGTATGTAGTGTCTCTACTTTAAAGAGTCCTCTCCTGCTGATGTTCAGGTGTATATCTGTATGTAGTGCCTCTACTTTAAAGAGTCCTCTCCTGCTGATGTTCAGGTGTATATTAGTATGTAGTGTCTCTACTTTAAAGAGTCCTCTCCTGCTGATGTTCAGGTGTATATCAGTATGTAGTGCCTCTACTTTAAAGAGTCCTCTCCTGCTGATGTTCAGGTGTATATTAGTATGTAGTGTCTCTACTTTAAAGAGTCCTCTCCTGCTGATGTTCAGGTGTATATCAGTATGTAGTGTCTCTACTTTAAAGAGTCCTCTCCTGCTGATGTTCAGGTGTATATTAGTATGTAGTGTCTCTACTTTAAAGAGTCCTCTCCTGCTGATGTTCAGGTGTATATCAGTATGTAGTGCCTCTACTTTAAAGAGTCCTCTCCTGCTGATGTTCAGGTGTATATCAGTATAGGGTCTCTACTGTGACATGTCTCCATGCTCTTACGACCCGTCCACACACAGGCATGAAAAATATCTTTCAAAGCTTCGCCCATTCACTTGAATGGGGTGACGTAGAAGATTTTTAATCTTCGCCGAACTGCATTGTGGGGAGCGGAGCATGGCTTTGCAAGCATCACGAGCATCAAAAGTTGCAAATGTTCAACTTTTGAGGCTCGATGCTTGGCATCAATCAAATCCCGTTTATGCAAATCCCGCCAGTACAAGCGCTAGCCAATCAAACCGCGTGCAAGCTGGGAGAGCCAGACCGCAGTTCATTTCCTCATATTCCAAACGAGATATTACGGTAGCAAATCACCCGGTTCTTTACGACCAGAACTATTTACCGGGATACAAACCGGAGGAACCAGGCATGGAGGGAGGAGGCAGAGACAGTGGGTGAAACTGGTAGGTTTTCGCCTGTTTGGAGAGTTTATATCCAGTTTACTTCGTTTTAACATTGCTATTGCTTTGTATGTCGGGGGCGGGAGATTCATGTGATTGGTTGTTGGTCGCGTTGCTCGCAAAAAATCGCCAAGCTTCAGACACGCCCAGCTTCAAGACCTTTCAAGATTTTTTTCATGCCTGTGTGTGGACGTTATTTCTGTTGCTGCTTTAACAAAGTGTTTTTTCTATTATAAGGTAGTTAAACTGGCCTTATCCCCATCGTGACTCCAGCATAATGGGCCCTTTAAAGTGTGGATCTGTATGCTGCTGTCATGGCTTTGAAGAGATAAAAGCAGAGCCACCAGACACCATCACACACACACACACACACACACACACACACACACACACACACACACACACACACACACACACACACACACACACACACACACACACACACACACACACACACAGAAGGTCACCTCATATGAACTAACATCAAACACCCGACGACACATTTCCCTTCAAACTCAGAGATATAGTGGATGGATATATGCTGGTGTAACAGCTGTTTCCATGTTTCTATGCCACACACACACACACACACACACACACACACACACACACACACACACACACACACACACACACACACACACACACACACACACACACACACACACACACACACACACACACACACACACACACACACACACACACACACACACACACACACACACACACACACACACACACACACACACACACACACACCTGGTACAGTACAACACAGAAGGAACAGACATGCAGACAAACAGAGATAATCTGTTCAATTTTGTCGGATGTGTGACAGCGTTCATCAGTTATTTTAGGAAAGGTTTTTCTATTCGACACAACGTGCACTCCAACAGGAAGTAGGTCGATGTTAGCTAAAGTGAAAACAAATATGTCCTAATCTCATAATCATGAGGAAATATCTTGTTGTCCTGTTGAAAAAACGTACTTGGTTCATCCTTACGAGATGTGTTCAGATGTATTCTATCTATAACGATAAACTTTGTTCAAATTATATTTTAATTTCAGAAAATATAATTTCACTGTGTGTGTGTGTGTGTGTGTGTGTGTGTGTGTGTGTGTGTGTGTGTGTGTGTGTGTGTGTGTGTGTGTGTGTGTGTGGGTGTGGGTGTGGGTGTGTTTAATTGTATGTTTTAAATCAAAATAGCTTTCTCTACTTTTAAGAGATTGACTGTTAAAAAAAAAAAAAAAAAAAAAAAAAACTACACCTTTTTCCACATTATCCATGAACTACTTAAGTTTATAATCCCTCATGTGAGCACTGATGAAAAGCTGCTTTCAGGTACAGACCACCTTTTCATTTCAACAATGTTCACACTGTCCTCAAAGTGTCAGACATCCCGTTGGGAGATTTCAAAGCTTCGTAATGTTGTTCATGGATCCTGTGAGTGTTTTAGATCCTTGTTCTTATGAACTTGTGTTGCTTTTGGAGAGCTTAATCAGACGTCCTGATGAGTTGATTTTTCATCAACCAAGGAACATTCAAATTCAAAACGCCTGTTTCTAACATAAACCAGGTCCAAAGAAAGCCAAATCAAAGGGATGATATGCAACATAATAACATGATAACATCGACCTACTTCCTGTTGGAGTGCATGTTGTGTCGAATAGAAAAACCTTTCCTAAAATAACTGATGAACGCTGTCACACATCCGACAAAATTGAACAGATTATCTCTGTTTGTCTGCATGTCTGTTCCTTGTGTTATACTGTACCGTGTGTGTGTGTGTGTGTGTGTGTGTGTGTGTGTGTGTGTGTGTGTGTATATATTATGTAAATTGCAATATGCAAAGTGGTGTATTAGTATAAATCAAATGCTGAATGGCGCCGTTAAAAAGGGTCTGGTGTTGGTGAAACAGTCTGTAAGCATGTGTTTCCTGACAGGAAGTAGGAGAGGGAATGAGGAAGTGAGGCGGACATGTTACTATTTCTGATGCTTAACTGTGTCAGTGTGAGAGATACAATCATCAGCAGACAGAGAACTCCTGTGTCTCAGAGATTACAGAAAACAAATCAAAGAAAGACATTCTGCAGGAAGAGGGAAAGTGGGGAAATGATGTGACAGGAAAACCAAAGGAGGGACGACAAGGAGCAAGCAGGGAGGAAGAGAAGGAGGAAGGTGAGGAGAGGGGAGGATAATAAGGAAAGGGATTAGGAAAGGAAAGCATAAGGAGAATGAGGTGAGAGGAGAATAATGGAAATGGAGGATGAGGAGGAGAGTGGAGGAAAAGCAGAGGAAAGGATAAGATAGGAAGAGAGGGAAGGAAAGGGATTAAGATTATTAATGGAAATGAAATTAGAGAGAAGGAGAGTTTGTAACAGTGGAGGAAAGGGAAGGATGGAAAAGGAGGAGGCAGAGGAAAGTAGAAAATGGCATCCAAGTGCAATCAGAGGAAATAAAAAGAAGAAGGGAAATGGAAATGAAAGGAGAGTGGAAGAGCCCTCTAAGAGTCATTCTGTATGCTTCATTTTGAAGGCCTCTTTGGGCACATGGCGGCGTATCGTAAATACGTCCATAGTGTCAGTGAGTCGGATTCTCAAAGCACCGCAGTCTCTTTTGAAAAGAGCATAAGAGCTGACTTGAAGCTTCCATGTTGCCGTTTAATGTCTTAAAACTGCTATTACTTTGCCAGCTCTATCAACCTTTACTTGACAAAGAAACAGTTTCTTAGGCTTTTAAATGCACTGGTGTTAAAGATCCCTTATTATATGTATAGCATGATAGGTGAGCTTTAAGTTATAACAGTCTTTATCTACAATGCTGCTAGTGCTCAACCAAAAGAGGTGAGACATAAGCATTCAAACCGTAAGAGGGAAACGTTAAATAGTCAGACAGGTTGAGAATCTCTGTGGTTTAAACACTCTTTGAGAATATCCGACACATGAGAATAAAAAGTTGTCCACACTTCCAAGCAGACACTTTCACACACACTCATCGAGCGACAGACCTCATAATTGAATCTGTCAAACATGTCGTGTTGGTCCAGTTCTCAGCACTGGGAGGGACGGGAGCATCACGACGTGTCTCTGTATTGAACGAACACTTGGCATCCCTTAGCATCCGACCACAGACACGTCACTGTCACGTTGTTCATCGCTCTAAAAACATGTTTATCTGCGATCTGGAGGGAGCGGGGCATGATGGGGGAAAACCACCAATACATACGGGTTTCCACGAGAGACGGCAGGCTGTGGGCATGTTTGTCACAGATTACAGGGAACAAGAGGAGGATGTTAAATCACACGGACTCACATTGTCTGTTCTGAGCTTCTTGGCGGGGCAGCCTCCATCCACAGGATGTAGCATGTAGTACAGACGCACTTTGTTGGCGTGTTTCCGACTCTGAGGGGAGAAAAAGGGACAAAGTTAGAAATAAACTAATTTAAGTCGTGACGTATACACTGTCAATCAAACAGGACAGCAAATCATTTTACATGTTGTTGTGTTAGTGATAGGGTGGTCCAGGGCAAATGTATTTCTGAATGTTAGCATCTCCCATGTCAAAATGCTAATGGGATTTTACAGTTGGATTAAGTAGAAAAAATCTCAACAAACAAGCTTTAATGGCAATGAGGAGTCCTCTCAATCTCCAGGAGTAAAACGCTTAATCACTAGAGCACGGTCACATGACTCCACGTCACCACCGCTAAGCTAAAGGAGGCTAATGTTGGGCTATAAAGGAACTACAGCACGGTCACATGACTTCACGTCACCACCGCTAAGCTAAAGGAGACTAATGTTGGGCTATAAAGGAACTACAGCACGGTCACATGACTTCACGTCACCACCGCTAAGCTAAAGGAGACTAATGTTGGGCTATAAAGGAACTACAGCACGGTCACATGACTTCACGTCACCACCGCTAAGCTAAAGGTGGCTAATGTTGGGCTATAAAGGAACTACAGCACGGTCACATGACTTCACGTCACCACCGCTAAGCTAAAGGAGGATAATGTTGGGCTATAAAGGAACTACAGCACGGTCACATGACTTCACGTCACCACCGCTAAGCTAAAGGTGGCTAATGTTGGGCTATAAAGGAACTACAGCACGGTCACATGACTTCACGTCACCACCGCTAAGCTAAAGGTGGCTAATGTTGGGCTATAAAGGAACTACAGCACGGTTAAATCACTTCACTTCACCACCGCTAAGCTAAAGGAGGCTAATGTTGGGCTATAAAGGAACTACAGCACGATCACATGACTTCACGTCACCACCGCTAAGCTAAAGGTGGCTAATGTTGGGCTATAAAGGAACTACAGCACGATCACATGACTTCACGTCACCACCGCTAAGCTAAAGGTGGCTAATGTTGGGCTATAAAGGAACTACAGCACGGTTACATGACTTCACTTCACCACCGCTAAGCTAAAGGTGGCTAATGTTGGGCTATAAAGGAACTACAGCACGGTCACATGACTTCACGTCACCACCGCTAAGCTAAAGGAGGCTAATGTTGGGCTATAAAAGAACTACAGCACGGTCACATGACTTCACTTCACCACCGCTAAGCTAAAGGCGGCTAATGTTGGTCTATAAAGGAACTACAGCACGGTCACATGACTTCACGTCACCACCGCTAAGCTAAAGGAGGCTAATGTTGGGCTATAAAAGAACTACAGCACGGTCACATGACTTCACTTCACCACCGATAAGCTAAAGGTGGCTAATGTTGGGCTATAAAGGAACTACAGCACGGTCACATGACTTCACGTCACCACCGCTAAGCTAAAGGAGGCTAATGTTGGGCTATAAAAGAACTACAGCACGGTCACATGACTTCACTTCACCACCGCTAAGCTAAAGGAAGCTAATGTTGGGCTATAAAGGAACTAGAGCACGGTCACATTACTTCACTTCACCACCGCTAAGCTAAAGGCGGCTAATGTTGGTCTATAAAAGAACTACAGCACGGTCACATGACTTCACTTCACCACCGCTAAGCTAAAGGTGGCTAATGTTGGGCTATAAAGGAACTACAGCACGGTCACATGACTTCACGTCACCACCGCTAAGCTAAAGGAGGCTAATGTTGGGCTATAAAGGAACTACAGCACGGTCACATGACTTCACGTCACCACCACTAAGCTAAAGGAAGCTAATGTTGGGCTATAAAAGAACTACAGCACGGTCACATGACTTCACTTCACCACCGCTAAGCTAAAGGAAGCTAATGTTGGGCTATAAAGGAACTAGAGCACGGTCACATTACTTCACTTCACCACCGCTAAGCTAAAGGTGGCTAATGTTGGGCTATAAAGGAACTAGAGCACGGTCACATGACTTCACTTCACCACCGCTAAGCTAAAGGTAGCTAATGTTGGGCTATAAAGGAACTACAGCACGGTCACATGACTTCACTTCACCACCGCTAAGCTAAAGGTGGCTAATGTTGGGCTATAAAGGAACTAGAGCACGGTCACATGACTTCACTTCACCACCGCTAAGCTAAAGGTGGCTAATGTTGGGCTATAGAGTGGCGAAGTCCCTCCCCTTCCGGTGGACCTCCATGGGACCTTATATCGGAAAAATAATGTATTGAAGTCAATGGAGAGAGAAAGATTATCTTTCGATCCCGTTTGAATTGTGCCACGAATTACACGTATGATGTTAAATTTAAAAGATAATTTTGCAAGTCAAAAAAATTAAAATGTGTCGTAAAACTGTGAAGTAACACATTTCTTTGTGTGAAGCACTCAATGAACTACAACTCTGGTCTTGCACACGTCACCAACACCAAGATGGCCGTCACGTTGGTACATTTCACCTCTTTCTTTCAGAATGAGGCGAAAAGTATTAAAAGAGGTGAAAATCACTACAAGTCTGGGCATGTTGAGAGCTGTACATACGGAAAAGGGGAGTTAGTCGGTTCCGTAAGAGCCAGCATGCGGGACCGGCTTTACAAGGTTTCGGTGAGTAACACGAGGGTAATGTGTAACGTTAATGTCAGCTAGATAACATTAGCTAACAAGGTACACTCTCATGTTTTGTTTTAGTTGCTCTTCGAGAACGAGCAAGAGGTACTATTACTGGTATGATAACAACCTGGTTCAAAGCACACAGGCATCTTGTTAAAGTAAGTAAGTACAGTAAGTAAATGTATTTTTAGCTTTCTGGAGGGAATACATCAGTTATGACAGCACTTACGCAACTCTGGGATTTGTAGTCTTTCTAGTTGCGTATTTTTCATAGTCTTATATTTCAACAGTTTTAAGCCAAATTTTGAATTTTTTGACATGGAAATGATTTTTTAAGATTGACAAACAAGATATGTGTAATTCATGGCCCAATTCAAACGGGATCATAAGATAAGTTTTCTCTCTCCATTGACTTCAATGTATTATTTTTTTGGAATAAGGTCCCATGATGCGGAAGTAAGTGGGCGTGACTTCGCCACTATATAAAAGGAACTACAGCACGGCCACTTGACTTCACGTCACCACCGCTAAGCTAAAGGTGGCTAATGTTGGGCTATAAAGGAACTAGAGCACGGTCACATGACTTCATGTCACCACCGCTAAGCTAAAGGTGGCTAATATTGGGCTATAAAGGAACTACAGCACGATCACATGACTTCAAGTCACCACCGCTAAGCTAAAGGAGGCTAATGTTGGGCTATAAAGGAACTACAGCACGGTCACATGACTTCACGTCACCACCGCTAAGCTAAAGGAGGCTAATGTTGGGCTATAAAGGAACTACAGCACGGTCACATGACTTCACGTGAACACCACTAAGCTAAAGGAGGCTAATGTTGGGCTATAAAGGAACTACAGCACGGTCACATGACTTCACGTGACCACCGCTAAGCTAAAGGAGGCTAATGTTGGGCTATAAAGGAACTACAGCCCGGTCACATGACTTCACGTCACCAACGCTAAGCTAAAGGTGGCTAATGTTGGGCTATAAAGGAACTACAGCACGGTCACATGACTTCACCTCACCACTGCTAAGCTAAAGGTGGCTAATGTTGGGCTATAAAGGAACTACAGCACGGTCACTTGACTTCACCTCACCACTGCTAAGCTAAAGGTGGCTAATGTTGGGCTATAAAGGAACTACAGCACGGTCACATGACTTCACCTCACCACTGCTAAGCTAAAGGTGGCTAATGTTGGGCTATAAAGGAACTACAGCACGGTCACATGACTTCACCTCACCACTGCTAAGCTAAAGGTGGCTAATGTTGGGCTATAAAGGAACTACAACAAGGTCACACTCCGTTTCTAAATCCACCAGCGGGGTGTTTACTGATGTGTTTTATGAAGTAGAACAAAAACTGTGTTAACCACACACTTTATTTTAGAATAACAACCACAAACAGATTCAGAAAACCACTGACCTCCAGACCAAAGGACAGGAAGCGCTGAAATTATGACTAATTTCTGTGTTTTTGGGTCCCAAAAGAGGAGGTTTAGGGTGAAATAAGAAAGGCCTGAGGCACTGTTCTGGTAAAGAGATAGAAAGCCTTCAATCAGATGGATTTCATGTTCGAATAAAACTGAGTTCCTGCACAAACAGTTTTCTGCAGGGGGTGAAATGATTAAAGACTTTTTCACTTTTGGCCAGAGGAGTAGATGTAATATTGAACCAGCAATGAATTTTAAAACACCTTTTTACAATGCACTGCCTTTGTCTAATGTGCAAAACACTGCCCGTGTTATGAGTAAATGATTGCTGTTTTGGGGATAATCAGGTTAAATCGTCAACGTTATCAATAATGAACACAAAAATAACATTTAGACACTTTTCTGAACAATATAAGAGGATATTATTAAGCTTTGTAAAGCAGCTATTATGGATTTTCTTGTAACAAATGACAATGTGAAAGAGTGTTGATGAATCTTATCGAGTATAATCTCATGAATCTGTGTCCAGTTCGGCTTTACGGAGACTTACTTTCAGTTTAATCAGATTTTTAGCTGCCCCGCCCACAAATAATGCTACTTTTTTCCTTGGAAATACTGTAAAAAAGCCACTGTTCACCATCTGCTCATCCTCACACAGCAACAAGACACAATTAGGAGGATAACTGGGATCATAGTGGAGGGTCTAACACATCAAGAGACAAATATTCTGTCCTTTAAGAGTCCGTAGAGACCCCAAGTGTCTCGTATCTTCTAAGAGTCTTATTTTCACAGCCAAAAGAAGCATTTATTGTGTGTTGAATGTCAACTTTTATGAGGTTTTGCGATCACAAAATGCATGCTGATTAGTATTCTCTCAACACAACACCATCGTAGATCTTCACCTATCGATGTCCGCTGATTGCTTACGTGCATTTCCTGCCTTTTCCAATAATGTTTTTCATGATCTGACTCCCATTTCTTCCAGGTAGGAGTCCCATTAACAAGAGAAGACCATGAAATAAAGCTTTCCTCCAAAGATCAGAATCAGAGGGGAAATTGACATTGTTATACATGAGAGTAACACATGCGTCACTTCCGGGCAAAAATGACGGCTCCGCCCGCTTTTGAAGGGAAAACAAAGCTGTCATTTGAACGGCAGTCGATTCAAATTCTGAAGTTTTTGCCAATCCGATCAGAAATGTAAGAAAACCGTGGATTTTCTGATCTTCAAAGAGCCTGATTACAATGGCCAGACAGGCAAACAATTACATTAAATCATTGGAAATCGACGATCGGGCTCGATATATGGTTAGATATATAGCAGTAGGCGATCGATGTCCATAGATGAGAGTAACATCAACGTCACTTTACAGCCCCGCCCACTTTTGGGGGAAACCAACGCTGTCATTTGAATCGCGATCAAGCCTGAAGCCACAGAGCTCTTCTGTTACGGTACGTCCACACAGCAGCTTTAAAAAAATCTTCCAACGCTTCTCTGCCCATTGACTTTGAATGGCGGTGACGTCACTTTGCCTCGCTTTTCGCCGAACTGCATTGTGGGGAAGCAAAGCGAAGATTTCCAGGATTTCCAGGATTTTCAGGATTCAAAAGTTGAGCAATGTTCAACTTTTGAAGCTGAGCTGGAAGCGTCAGCCAATCAAATCCCGTTTATGCAAATCTGACAGTACAAGCTCTAGCCAATCAAACCGCTTGCAAGCTGGGAGAGCCAGACCGCAGTTGATTTCCTCATATTCCAAACGAGAAATTACGGTCGCAAATCACCCGGTTCTTTACGACCAGAACTATTTACCGGGATACAAACCGGAGGAACCAGGCATGGAGGAAGGTGGCAGAGACAGTGGGTGAAACTGGTAGGTTTCCGCCTGTTTGGGGAGTTTATATATATATATATTGCTCGCATAAATTCCCCGGGGTTTTTTGCTTTGTATGTCGGGGGCGGGACATTCATGTGATTGGTTGTTGGTCGCGTTGCTCGCAAAAAATCCCCAAGCTCTCAGACACGCCCAGCTCCAAGATTTTCAAGATTTTTTCAAAGCTGCTGTGTGGACGTACCGTTACTGTCCTTTCTTCTTAGAGGAAGTTCAGAAACACTGAACTCTGGATTTGTTTTAATGTTTGAGGTGCAATAAACGACACAGCAGCTTGTTGGCATGATAACACTATTATTTTCCGCCTCGCTCATGAGAGTAGCAGCTGGCGAAATTACGGCCTTGCCTACTGATTTTAATTTAACCATATATCGAGCCCGATCGTCGTTTTCGGGCTCTTTGAAGATCCAAAAATCCACGGTCTTCAAAAATGTCTGATCGGATTGTTAAAAATGTCAGAATGTGTATTGACCACCATTAAATGACAGTGTTGTTTTCCCCCAAAAGTGGGCGGGCCGTAATTTTGTCCAGAAGTGACATAGGTGTTACTCTCATCTATAGCAACAAGTGAAGAGCCAAAGATTAGCTAAATATGAATTAAGAGCCATGTATTCAATATTAAAGATAAAAACATAAATTACAATTCACCAAAACACACTTCCAGGTGGACAACAGGAAGTGTAGCATGTATACATTAGTGTGATAGCAGCCAGGCAACAACAGGAAGTGTAGCATGTATACATTAGTGTGATAGCAGCCAGGTAACAACAGGAAGTGTAGCATGTGTACATTAGTGTGATAGCAGCCAGGTAAAAGCAGGAAGTGTAGCATGTATACATTAGTGTGATAGCAGCCAGGTAAAAGCAGGAAGTGTAGCATGTACATTAGTGTGATAGCAGCCAGGTAACAACAGGAAGTGTAGCATGTATACATTAGTGTGATAGCAGCCGGGTAACAACAGGAAGTGTAGCATGTATACATTAGTGTGATAGCAGCCAGGTAACAACAGGAAGTGTAGCATGTATACATTAGTGTGATAGCAGCCGGGTAACAACAGGAAGTGTAGCATGTATACATTAGTGTGATAGCAGCCAGGTAACAACAGGAAGTATAGCATGTATACATTAGTGTGATAGCAGCCAGGTAACAGCAGGAAGTATAGCATGTATACATAAGTGTGATAGCAGCCGGGTAACAGCAGGAAGTGTAGCATGTATACATTAGTGTGATAGCAGCCAGGTAACAGCAGGAAGTGTAGCATGTATACATTAGTTTGATAGCAGCCAGGCAACAACAGGAAGTGTAGCATGTATACATTAGTGTGATAGCAGCCAGGTAACAACAGGAAGTGTAGCATGTATACATTAGTGTGATAGCAGCCGGGTAACAGCAGGAAGTGTAGCATGTATACATTAGTGTGATAGCAGCCGGGTAACAGCAGGAAGTGTAGCATGTATACATTAGTGTGATAGCAGCCAGGTAACAGCAGGAAGTGTAGCATGTATACATTAGTGTGATAGCAACCAGGTAACAACAGGAAGTGTAGCATGTATACATTAGTGTGATAGCAGCCAGGTAACAACAGGAAGTGTAGCATGTATACATTAGTGTGATAGCAGCCGGGTAACAGCAGGAAGTGTAGCATGTATACATTAGTGTGATAGCAGCCGGGTAACAGCAGGAAGTGTAGCATGTATACATTAGTGTGATAGCAGCCAGGTAACAACAGGAAGTGTAGCATGTATACATTAGTGTGATAGCAGCCAGGTAACAACAGGAAGTGTAGCATGTATACATTAGTGTGATAGCAACCAGGTAACAACAGGAAGTGTAGCATGTATACATTAGTGTGATAGCAACCAGGTAACAACAGGAAGTGTAGCATGTATACATTAGTGTGATAGCAACCAGGTAACAACAGGAAGTGTAGCATGTATACATTAGTGTGATAGCAACCAGGTAACAACAGGAAGTGTAGCATGTATACATTAGTGTGATAGCAACCAGGTAACAACAGGAAGTGTAGCATGTATACATTAGTGTGATAGCAGCCAGGTAACAACAGGAAGTGTAGCATGTATACATTAGTGTGATAGCAGCCGGGTAACAACAGGAAGTGTAGCATGTATACATTAGTGTGATAGCAGCCAGGTAACAGCAGGAAGTGTAGCATGTATACATTAGTGTGATAGCAGCCGGGTAACAGCAGGAAGTGTAGCATGTATACATTAGTGTGATAGCAGCCGGGTAACAGCAGGAAGTGTAGCATGTATACATTAGTGTGATAACAGCCAGGTAACAGCAGGAAGTGTAGCATGTATACATTAGTGTGATAGCAGCCAGGTAACAGCAGGAAGTGTAGCATGTATACATTAGTGTGATAGCAACCAGGTAACAACAGGAAGTGTAGCATGTATACATTAGTGTGATAGCAGCCAGGTAACAGCAGGAAGTGTAGCATGTATACATTAGTGTGATAGCAGCCGGGTAACAGCAGGAAGTGTAGCATGTATACATTAGTGTGATAGCAGCCAGGTAACAGCAGGAAGTGTAGCATGTATACATTAGTGTGATAACAGCCGGGTAACAGCAGGAAGTGTAGCATGTATACATTAGTGTGATAACAGCCAGGTAACAGCAGGAAGTGTAGCATTAGTGTGATAACAGCCAGGTAACAACAGGAAGTGTAGCATGTATACATTAGTGTGATAGCAGCCAGGTAACAGCAGGAAGTGTAGCATTAGTGTGATAACAGCCAGGTAACAACAGGAAGTGTAGCATGTATACATTAGTGTGATAACAGCCAGGTAACAACAGGAAGTGTAGCATGTATACATTAGTGTGATAGCAGCCAGGTAACAACAGGAAGTGTAGCATGTATACATTAGTGTGATAGCAGCCAGGTAACAGCAGGAAGTGTAGCATGTATACATTAGTGTGATAGCAGCCAGGTAACAACAGGAAGTGTAGCATGTACACATTAGTGTGATAGCAGCCAGGTAACAGCAGGAAGTGTAGCATGTATACATTAGTGTGATAACAGCCGGGTAACAGCAGGAAGTGTAGCATGTATACATTAGTGTGATAACAGCCAGGTAACAACAGGAAGTGTAGCATGTATACATTAGTGTGATAGCAGCCAGGTAACAGCAGGAAGTGTAGCATGTATACATTAGTGTGATAACAGCCGGGTAACAGCAGGAAGTGTAGCATGTATACATTAGTGTGATAACAGCCAGGTAACAGCAGGAAGTGTAGCATTAGTGTGATAACAGCCAGGTAACAACAGGAAGTGTAGCATGTATACATTAGTGTGATAGCAGCCAGGTAACAGCAGGAAGTGTAGCATTAGTGTGATAACAGCCAGGTAACAACAGGAAGTGTAGCATGTATACATTAGTGTGATAACAGCCAGGTAACAACAGGAAGTGTAGCATGTATACATTAGTGTGATAGCAGCCAGCGTTGTGTCTCTTTATGGTCTTTATGTGTGTATTTGGTTATTCTTTGTCTTTCTGCTGGTTGTTTTGCATCTGTTTGGTATTGTTTTGTGTCTGTTAACGGTTGTTTTGTGTGTTTTTGTTGAAGTTTTGAGTCTCTTCTTGGTCTGTTTGTGTCTTTAATTTGTTGTTTTTTGTGTTTGTTTTGCATGTCTTAGTCTTAGTAGAGAATTCCGGTCTCTTTTGGGGTCTTGTTGACAGACACAGGCTCCGTCCATGCCTGGATCTTAGTAAGGTATTTGTAAATAAGGACACAGGTATCTTGTTATACTTATTTAATTAAAAGTGCTTTGATTAACTCTGTTTTAAAGAAATACTCCTAGAAGTTTACGCAAAACACACTTTCTTTTTAAAGACACAATTAGCTCGACAGGAACAAAGCATACTCCGCCTTTGTGTTGTTACCTTTCGGTAAAATTAAGAGGTTATTTAGATATTTTATTACCAAATGAATATAACACGCTCACTACAGCAGAGACATTTCAAACTCTGTATCAACAGGCACGAAATATGAGCGAGTAAACATCCAGAATAAAACGTGCAACAGGCAGCTTGTGTACGCTGCTAAAAATACAACATATTTTCCGCCACGGGATG
>NC_136909.1:2606422-2641659 GCF_949606895.1 Notothenia rossii | reverse complement strand
CTACGTGTTGTGATGTCTGTGTTTGCTTCCTCTGTCGCGAGTTCTGATCGCTCAGTGATGATACAAATACCTTTAGAATCTGTGGAGTCTCAGCTTTAATCTGATATCTTGTTTGTGCAGTTACGATAAGTGATAAGAGTATTTTTACCTTGAGTTCTGTGCTAAGTGCGTTAGCATTTTTTCGCTCAGGGCTCATTTAGACGCTTCTTGTGAGACTTGTGTTTTGTTTTGGTAAAAATGGTTCATATTGTCAGTTAGCTGAGTTTCTTGAAACATTAATAGGTTTTTAAATTTTGAGAAGCCATGAGACACAAAAACACCCTGCAGACCCCGGATTATAGGCCTCTCGGGTTTAACAGGTTAAGGTGGTATTTTGGAGACTTAAGGTGTTTGTTGTTGAGTTAAGGTGGTATTTTGGAGAGTTAAGGTGTTTGTTGTCGAGTTAAGGTGGTATTTTGGAGAGTTAAGGTGTTTGTTGTCGAGTTAAGGTGGTATTTTGGAGAGTCATGGTGTTTCTTTGGAGAGTTAAGGTGTTTGTTGTCGAGTTAAGGTGGTATTTTGGAGAGTTAAGGTGTTTGTTGTCGAGTTAAGGTGGTATTTTGGAGAGTTAAGGTGTTTGTTGTAGAGTTAAGGTGGTATTTTGGAGAGTCATGGTGTTTCTTTGGAGAGTTAAGGTGTTTGTTGTTGAGTTAAGGTGGTATTTTGGAGAGTTAAGGTGTTTATTGTAGAGTTAAGGTGGTATTTTGGAGAGTCATGGCGTTTCTTTGGAGACTTAAGGTGTTTGTTGTCGAGTTAAGGTGGTATTTTGGAGAGTCATGGTGTTTCTTTGGAGAGTTAAGGTGGTATTTTGGAGAGTTAAGGTGTTTTTTGAGGAAGTTAAGATGTTATTTCAGAGAGTTAAGTTAAGATAGGACTTTATTTATCCCGAAGGAAATTGTTGTGCCAGAGTTACACAAATCAATAAACACAGCAGCACAATAATAATAAAACTGTACAGTAAAAAGAGTGATTAAATAACTACAGGAAACAGACGGTGACATAATTTATGTAAATATTCATCATGAGCTGATTGAAATGTTACTTTTGATGAAATATCTCGACAACTATTGGATGTTTTGCCATGAAATGAATGTTTGTGTCCACATTATTCCGTCCAGAATCAAATGAAATCTACAAAGTGAGTGTTACGCGTTCACAGTAAAAGCACAACAGGGATTTCATCAGTAGAGAACACAGTATTATTGGAGAACAGGCCGTACTAAACGCTGCCTCTCCTCACACCTCCTGGGCTTATGACCAAACGCCTGTAAAACCATGACTCATCATCGCAGCTGTACTTCGTGTTCGCTGCTAATTTGCAAACCTTTAGAGTTTACAGCCAAACGTTCTTTATTTAGCATTTAGCTCAGAGCACCAACGGCTGTAGAGTCCTGTTGAAAGCTTATTCACAGCAGCTTCAAAAGCACATGTTCAGACGTGTTGTGATGGTCAGGTGTCCGTTGGTAATGGTTTTACATTCATTCTGTTCTGCATGTCTTTGTACACATGTTGCGTTTCTTCGTTGCCTATTTCTGTATCTTTTTGGTTGTTTTTTAGCTTATTGTGGTCGTTTTGAATCTGTTTGGTTTTGGTTCGTCTCTGTTAACGGTTGTTATGCATGTCTTTGAGTCTCTTCTGGGTCTTTTTGTGTCTTTATTTGGTTGTTATTTGTGTTTTTGTGGTTGTTTTGCGTCCCTTTCTAGTCGTTTTGCGCGTCTTAGTAGAACATGCCGGTCTCTTTGGGGTCTTATTGACGGACACAGATGGAGCACAGGCTCAAAAATGCGAGAGGAAATGGGGAAAAAAGCAAACCGTCACCAGTAAACGGTGATGGTGCAGAAACATAAGAAGAGAAATGTTTACTGAGACTCTGACTGATGGAGGACCCTCACCTGAGCTCCTGCTGATTCACCAGAGATGGTAAAGTACATTCATCCTTTACTCAAGTAGAAGTACAGATACTCGTGTTTAAAAATACTCTGGTAAAAGTAGAAGTACTGACTAAACTTCTTTCCTCAAGTTAAAGTAAAGAGGCTTTGAAATGTACTTCAGTAAAAAGTACCCATAACTAGCAGCTGTTTTAAAGAGTACCTGACCTCCCTTTATACTAATAGAACAATAATGTCATTGTTAGCTAATGAATGTTTCCATGGTGACCAACGGCAACATGACAACGTTTCCATTGGTCCCTCTTCTTTAGAGAAGACCAGTATTTGGGTTCAACATGTAAGAAGTAGAAAGTACAGGTATTTGAGTTCAACATGTAAGAAGTAGAAAGTACAGGTATTTGAGTTCAACATGTAAGAAGTAGAAAGTACAGGTATTTGAGTTCAACATGTAAGAAGTAGAAAGTACAGGTATTTGAGTTCAACATGTGAGAAGTAGAAAGTACAGGTATTTGAGTTCAACATGTAAGAAGTAGAAAGTACAGGTATTTGAGTTCAACATGTAAGAAGTAGAAAGTACAGGTATTTGAGTTCAACATGTAAGAAGTAGAAAGTACAGGTATTTGAGTTCAACATGTGAGAAGTAGAAAGTACAGGTATTTGTGTTCAACATGTAAGAAGTAGAAAGTACAGGTATTTGAGTTCAACATGTAAGAAGTAGAAAGTACAGGTATTTGAGTTCAACATGTAAGAAGTAGAAAGTACAGGTATTTGTGTTCAACATGTGAGAAGTCAAAGTAAAAAGTCGTCAGAAAAATAAGTAGTGGAGTAAAGTACTGATATCAGAAAAATATACTGCAGTACAGTAACAATGTACAGTGTACTCCATTACTTCCCTTCTCTGTGATTCTCACATGTTCCCGAGTACTCGGAGGAAACAAAGCGTCTCGTTGTGTCTGAGAGGATCCGAGAGCACGCTGACATAATGAGCTGAAGAGAAATCCATACTGCATTACCTCCACATCAGTGAGCAGTGAGGGGGGGGTGGGGGGGGGGGGGGGTGGGTTATACTCCCACACCACATGAAACTAAAAACTAGCCTGGTTCCTAAAAAGAGATTTCTCTGTTATAATGGTCTCTGTTGGGGAAACCCTGAATGTCCTCCTCCAATATGAGAGTCACATGATAACAAGGTATCAACTGTAGCTGAGAACATGACAGGATGTGTGATTACCTAGAAGAGCATCAGGACTGTTTGAGGCATATGATAGCTATGTGATTAACATGATGATTCAGCCTCTATGGAGAGAGACATATGACAAGCATGATCATTTCTGACGTGGAGCTAATCTGAAGTAAACATTGAATACTGCTTTCTATTCCTCCATCTTGGGACTGAGGAACTCCCTCTCTTGGATATCAGCATGTGAAGGACACTGTTCAGGAACTAGTTGATGCTCTGTATGTGATGACTCCTTCCATTCTGGAGAGGATCACAGATACATGGATACTGAGACTCATGCTCAAGCCCGGGACCAGTGATTATTACACTTTTTTAGTGTTCAGAGAAAGTCATAATTTTGAGAAAAAGTCAGAATTTTGGGGAAAAGTCCGAATTTTGGGGAAAAGTCAGAATTTTGGGGAAAAGTCAGAATTTGGGGATTTTTTTTAAAAAGCCAACATTTTGAGATTTTTGAGAAAAAGCCAGAATTTTGAGAACAAGTCAGAATCTTTTGAATTTTGAGAAAAAGTCAGAATTTTGAATTCCCACTTGATGTGACGTCCACGCTGCAGAAATGTGTCTGCGATACAGAAGTGTGTCAATCACAGCCTTTGAGCGACAGAATCAGAATCTAAGCCGCTGAGAGGCTGCATGCTAACGAGCTCTGCTGTCCTTCAGGAAAGGACGCAACGAAAACATATTTGGTGCAATGAAGGAATGCAGAATAAAGAATAAAGCTGGAAGAACATTTTGGCTCCAGCTGATTTTAAGACTGTGTGTGGGGGGGGTATAATCTGATCAGATCACAGTGTGGATTAAAGGATGAAGTCAGGATCAATATCTGGAAACAAGAGGGAACATTGTAAACACCACACTGTGCTCAGATGATCACTGGGTCAGGTTTGAACAAGAGATACCAATCCCCACATGCTGGATCCCGACCAATCAGAGCAATCTGTTTTTTTGGGGGAGTTAAGGTGTTTTTGGAGAGTTAAGGTGGTTTTTTGGAGCGTTAAGGTGGTTTTTGTGGGGAGTTAAGGTGTTTTTTTAGAGTAACGGTGGTATTATGGAGAGTTACGGGGGTAATTTGGAGAGTTACGGTGGTATTATGGAGAGTTACGGTGGTATTATGGAGAGTTACGGTGGTATTTTAGATAGTTAAGGTGGTTTTTTGGACAGTAAAGCTGGTATTTTGGAGAATAAAAGGGCTATTTTGAGGAGTTAAAGAGGTAATTTGGAGAGTTACGGTGGTATTATGGAGAGTTACGGGGGTAATTTGGAGAGTTCAGGTGGTATTATGGAGAGTAACGGTGGTATTTTGGAGAATAAAAGGGCTATTTTGAGGAGTTAAGGTGGTATTTTGGAGAGTTAAGGTGGTATTTTGGAGAGTTAAGGTCATATATTGGAAAGTTAAGGTGGTTTTTGGAGAGTTACGGTGGTTTTTGGAGTTACGGTGGTTTTTGGAGAGTTAAGGTGGTATTTTGGAAAGTTAAGGTGGTTTTTGGAGAGTTAAGGTGGTTTTTGGAGTTACGGTGGTTTTTGGAGAGTTAAGGTGGTTTTTGGAGAGTTAAGGTGGTTTTTGGAGTTACGGTGGTTTTTGGAGAGTTAAGGTGGTTTTTGGAGAGTTAAGGTGGTTTTTGGAGAGTTACGGTGGTTTTTGGAGTTACGGTGGTTTTTGGAGAGTTAAGGTGGTATTTTGGAAAGTTAAGGTGGTTTTTGGAGAGTTAAGGTGGTTTTTGGAGTTACGGTGGTTTTTGGAGAGTTACGGTGGTTTTTGGAGAGTTAAGGTGGTTTTTGGAGTTACGGTGGTTTTTGGAGAGTTACGGTGGTTTTTGGAGAGTTAAGGTGGTTTTTGGAGTTACGGTGGTTTTTGGAGAGTTACGGTGGTTTTTGGAGAGTTAAGGTGGTTTTTGGAGTTACGGTGGTTTTTGGAGAGTTAAGGTGGTTTTTGGAGAGTTAAGGTGGTTTTTAGAGAGTTAAGGTGGTTTTTGGAGAGTTAAGGTGGTATTTGGAGAGTTAAGGTGGTTTTTAGAGAGTTAAGGTGGTTTTTGGAGAGTTACTGTGGTTTTTGGAGTTACGGTGGTTTTTGGAGTTACGGTGGTTTTTGGAGAGTTAAGGTGGTTTTTAGAGTTACGGTGGTTTTTGGAGAGTTAAGGTGGTTTTTGGAAAGTTAAGGTGGTTTTTGGAGAGTTAAGGTGGTTTTTGGAGTTACGGTGGTTTTTGGAGAGTTAAGGTGGTTTTTGGAGAGTTACGGTGGTTTTTGGAGAGTTAAGGTGGTTTTTGGAGTTACGGTGGTTTTTGGAGAGTTAAGGTGGTTTTTGGAGAGTTAAGGTGGTTTTTAGAGAGTTAAGGTGGTTTTTGGAGAGTTAAGGTGGTATTTGGAGAGTTAAGGTGGTTTTTAGAGAGTTAAGGTGGTTTTTGGAGAGTTACTGTGGTTTTTGGAGTTACGGTGGTTTTTGGAGTTACGGTGGTTTTTGGAGAGTTAAGGTGGTTTTTAGAGTTACGGTGGTTTTTGGAGAGTTAAGGTGGTTTTTGGAAAGTTAAGGTGGTTTTTGGAGAGTTAAGGTGGTTTTTGGAGTTACGGTGGTTTTTGGAGAGTTAAGGTGGTTTTTGGAGTTACGGTGGTTTTTGGAGAGTTAAGGTGGTTTTTGGAGAGTTACGGTGGTTTTTGGAGAGTTAAGGTGGTTTTTGGAGTTACGGTGGTTTTTGGAGAGTTAAGGTGGTTTTTGGAGAGTTAAGGTGGTTTTTGGAGTTACGGTGGTTTTTGGAGAGTTAAGGTGGTTTTTGGAGAGTTACGGTGGTTTTTGGAGTTACGGTGGTTTTTGGAGAGTTAAGGTGGTATTTTGGAAAGTTAAGGTGGTTTTTGGAGAGTTAAGGTGGTTTTTGGAGAGTTACGGTGGTTTTTGGAGAGTTAAGGTGGTTTTTGGAGTTACGGTGGTTTTTGGAGAGTTAAGGTGGTTTTTGGAGAGTTAAGGTGGTTTTTGGAGAGTTAAGGTGGTTTTTGGAGTTACGGTGGTTTTTGGAGAGTTAAGGTGGTTTTTGGAGAGTTAAGGTGGTTTTTGGAGTTACGGTGGTTTTTGGAGAGTTACGGTGGTTTTTGGAGAGTTAAGGTGGTTTTTGGAGAGTTACTGTGGTTTTTGGAGAGTTAAGGTGGTTTTTGGAGTTACGGTGGTTTTTGAAGAGTTAAGGTGGTTTTTGGAGTTAAGGTGGTTTTTGGAGTTACGGTGGTATTATGGAGAGTTACGGGGGTAATTTGGAGAGTTCAGGTGGTATTGGAGAGTAACGGTGTATTTTAGATAGTTAAGGTGGTTTTTGGGACAAACATCAGCCATCATGGACCAGGTGAACTAAAAGGACTAGAATAAAACCGTTTCTAACAACGGTTACCAGCAGCTTGGCTCCAGGAAGGGCTGAATTCTTGTCTATATCTGTATTGTTTATCTACTCCACAGCGTTGGAAAGTAGGCATACAGTCCGTGGAATACTTCTGTGCAATCCAAAATAACGTTAAATGCATAATATTCATCCAAACCAAGCGTTGTCCTTGCACATATTTATTTAAAACAACGCTGTATGATTGTTTCTGTCATGGTGTTAATTCATTTCCTGATGATAATTCAGAATATGTGCACTTGCATTATTTTTAGATGTGCTCTTTGTGCAAATTTGCCTCTATTACTGTTTGTCATTTCCCTTCATAAGCACCTTTGAAACGCATGTTGGTGTGTGTGTGTGTGTGTGTGTGTGTGTGTGTGTGTGTCTTCTCTTTCATGTTTTAATTACACGAGGCGACATAATGCTGAGAGTTAATTCCATTAGCAATAGGAACACAAACAGCTGATCTCACGTGTCACATGACGGGCTGCTCAAAACTGGTATTTTCAAGCCTTATTAATGGAAAACGTTCCCTATGAGTGCACTTCCTTTAGAGTTGTCGTTTGGGATTATCCGTCAGAAAGTGGCAAATAAAAAATGAATCCAACACCATGCAGCTCTGACGTCACTTTAATGGAGGACCAGCGGACATGTCAGCAGGCGTTAGTTCTGATACAGCTCATTACTTACATACAAATATCTATAAATATACCTCCCTATCACACAGCTTATGCTAATGTAATGGTTCACATTGACAACAAGGGAGATTCATCACATTGTCCTTACATTTAAATCAGAAGTAGTACTCTAGTATTTTCAAATCACTGTTCCTTTCACTTAATACCTCATAAATATCTAATAAGCCTCACTTCATCTGGCTTTACCAACGCAGTCACTTTCAATCAGGAGATAAATCAGAGTTAAATGTGGAAGGACAGGAACCAACATCAATATCGGCAGTCGCATGTGAATTTACAGCAACCCTAAAGTTCAGAGGAATAATAGATAGAGATGGTGTCCTTATTATTTTAGGGAATAAAAGTGTATTTTTGAATTACATTTGTATTTTGGAGTGGAGAGGTGGTATAGTAGAGTTAAGGTGGTATTTTGGAGAGAAATACCCCCCCCCCCCGTTGACAGTTCACGGGCGCGCTCTCTCTCTCCCCCCAGCCCCCATGTCAGCACGAGTTCAGACCCGACGGGTATTAATGGATTATGACGGAACTGTTACGATCCTGTCTGTCAAAATGACGGACAGCGAAAAAGTCTAACCCACCTCAGTGGGACGGAGAGATATGCTTTGGGCGACAGCAGTGGGTCAAACTGTGCATTGTCTCTCCAAAAACAAAACAGTTGTTGCCAAGAAGGTGAGGCTTATTGACAGGGCGACATATAAATATACTGTTGGTACTTGTCAATGTCTCTAGGTGTGTACATGTAGCCCTGTACACACAATGTCCTTTTGTGTATCTGTTGTTTTATGCTCATGCTGTAACCCACTTGCTGCCATGTTGGACAGGTCTCCTTTGAAAAAGAGATGATCTCAATGGGACCACCTTTTTTTAAATTTAAATTAAAATGAATGAACCGTGTAATATCGTGGTAGACTTTGTCAGTCTCACGACGGTATTGAGACGTTTATTTATCGCGATATTCGGTATCTCGTTACATCCCTAGTAGTTTAATAACCTGCACTTATCCTGCATAAGTTTTTTGAACTATGAACTATCCCCATCCTCTGTCTGATCGTAATGACGTCTAATCCTAATGAACCCTCCCTCACTTCCCTCCTGAACCCCAGGACGTTTCACATTGAAAGAAATTAAAATCAATGTTTAATGATGTAATAAAGTTTAAACTATCTAACTAACTGTTTTATTGGGAAAATATTTCCGGTTAGCATTCGCCTGTGGCTAAAGTTTCTTTTGAAAAACTATTGCGGAAAAGATCTCTGAAGTACCAACAGTAAGCTTGACTTCCGGCTTTACCAAAAACACGATTGCAGCCGTTAAAATGCATTCAATAAAAAGTCATGAAAGAGAGTATGAGGAGACAAGGCGTGTGGAGTTATGTAATGAATATACAACGTCAGAATCCTCTGCTACGCGCCGTAACGGACTTTGAAGACCGAGGCTGGGCAATGCCAACCGGCACGTGAGGAGGCCGACAAGCGTTGTTGGGCCTCTCTCTTCCTTCGCTGCAGACCCCAGAACACAGCTGCTTCCTCTGTTTGTTACCGCGCCATTTCATTAAAGTACCCATTTGAACCTTATGCCAGAGACTCCATTGCTCTCTTTGTTCTAAGCTTCTCTCCTGGGACGCGAGAACAAGGAACAAAGCTAATCTCCCCCAGGTTAAGGAGGAGAAGCGGTTCGTCAAAGACTATTCGACAGCAAACCTAGACGGCAGGAAGCTGACGGAGCGTTTCCTCCTGGCAGCTCGCAGAGCCATTCCTCCACAAAAACCAAAGAGGAACAGGAGAAGCAGCTTCCTGTGTCGTCTCCGTCGGGCTTTCACTTCCCTATTGGACGGAGCAGCAGAGTAAATACATCATCATTCTGCCGGCTCCACAGAACATTCTTCACTGATTGGTCTTTATCTGACAGCTCCTAATAATACATCTCATTCCTGTTCCCCAGAGCTTAGAAGCTTTTGTTCCTCGTTTCCTAAAGATTTAAAGATGACTTTTCAGGAAGGAGGGACTGATGGAAACAGTGTGAGCGCCGCAGAGCAAAGAGAGGGGACTGGATTCTGCTTTTCTGTTAACACCTGTCCGTCTCCCTGGATCCACAAAAGAACCTCTCATGCATTTCATGGGAGATAAGGAGAAGTCCGAAGCGTGTTCAGATGATGTATTTGTTCTTTATTTTAATTAAGTCACAGTGAAATAATTAAATCTGAATCTCACGCTCTCTAAAAGTGACACGCTTCCTCTCCGATTTAATCGGGTTGATTCTCTCTCTCTCTCTCTCTCTCTCTCTCTCTCTCTCTCTCTCTCTCTCTCTCTCTCTCTCTCTCTCTCTCTCTCTCTCTCTCTCTCTCTCTCTCTCTCTCTCTCTCTCTGCTTTCTAAAGGGCCAGCTAACAGCTGATCTCTCAGGATTCCTCCTCCATTAATAACTCCTCCTTCGCCGCGGATCATAATTAAACCGTGTGAACGCCACTGCTTCACAGCGAGCTAAATAAAAAGGGAGTTTGCTTCGTCTCAGCGGTGTAGACACTTCTGAAGCCGTGGGCCACTTTGTGCTCGGGGGCGTTTTAATCACCTTCCTCTCGACAGATTCCTGCGGAGGTCACCATTGTCTTTCATCTAATGAGAAGGACTTCTTATAAAAGACAGCTTTACGGTGGATGATGCGCCACGTTCTGCTCCTAAACGCTGGAACACTTTGCAGCCTCTTCAATTATCCCGGCGATGTCTCGTTTCATTACTGCACATTATCTGCCGTCAGCGGATCATCACGGGGGGGATCATGGGAATTAGACTTTAAACTCTTTGC
This sequence comes from Notothenia rossii, assembly GCF_949606895.1. Taxonomy (NCBI): domain Eukaryota; kingdom Metazoa; phylum Chordata; class Actinopteri; order Perciformes; family Nototheniidae; genus Notothenia; species Notothenia rossii. Next base: position 2,631,638 of record NC_136909.1, on the reverse strand, counting down.
AGGATGCACGAAAAGCTAGAGCTGCAACTTCAGGAAGAGTTAGAGTCATGTCGAAGGACGCTTTTATTAAAGGGACACTCAAAACGTTTCAGTATCTCTATATCTGTCTGAAAAACATTGATTCAACTGGTTTTCTTCTCCTCTTGGTCACTATGGGAACAGGTTACAAGTGCAGAATACCAACATTCAACGTAAAGGTTTACTTTTATGGATGAATGGATGGTCAGTGCCCATTTTCAGAAAATTCTCTTTAAATTGACTATAAACTGTTCAGGTTTTCAGTGGTTTATGAAAGGGTAAGGCGTGTGGCGCAGTGGTCTAGTGCGTTGGTGTTGGGATCAGGGGAGCACAGGTTCAAACCCCACTGCAGTCAGCATGTCGTTGTGTCCCTGAGACACTTCACCCCAAATTGCTCCTGTGGGGATTGCCCACAGTATTGAGTATGTAATTCGCTTTGGATAAAAGCTTCTAACAAGTGACCTGTGATGTAATGCACACAACGCTAGCTGCTGGTTTATGTTCCACAGCAAGTATTGTGAGCTGTATTTATAATAAAACCATTTACATTTGACTGTATATAGAACGCTCAGACTGCCATATTGTTGACTGTTTTAGAAATAGCAACAGCCCCTTAACTTCGATGTGAACACAACTTGTGTCAAACACTGTCTACAGCTACAGTGGGTTATATTGGATAATCAAACTCAATACAACTGGATTTTTAGATGAACAAAATGAGAAAACACAGCCCTATGTGTTTCCAATGTAGAAGAGGAAGACAAACTCTATTAATCCCTGAGGAGAAATTCACTCATATTTAATCGGACAGAATCCAACATCAATATTGGCAGTCGCATGTGAATTTACAGCAACCTCATTGCATAAAGTAGACCTCCGATGAATAATGGATGGATTTAATCTACATGATAGAGATGATATCCTTATCATTTGGGGGAATAAAGGTAGTTTTTTTAGTTAAGGTGGTATTTTGGAGAGAAGAGGTGGTATTTTAGAGTTAAGGTAGTATTTTGGTTTGTTAAGGTGGTATGTCTGAGAGTTAAGGAGGTATTTTAGTTTGTTAAGGTGGTATTTTGTATAGTTAAGGTGGTATTTTGGAGAGAAGAGGTGGTATTTTAGAGTTAAGGTAGTATTTTGGTTTGTTAAGGTGGTATGTCTGAGAGTTAAGGAGGTATTTTAGTTTGTTAAGGTGGTATTTTGTATAGTTAAGGTGGTATTTTGGAGAGAAGAGGTGGTATTTTAGAGTTAAGGTAGTATTTTGGTTTGTCAAGGCGGTATGTCTGAGAGTTAAGGAGGTATTTTAGTTTGTTAAGGTGGTATTTTGTATAGTTAAGGTGGTATTTTGGAGAGAAGAGGTGGTATTTTAGAGTTAAGGTAGTATTTTGGTTTGTTAAGGTGGTATTTCTGAGAGTTTAGGAGGTATTTTGGAGAATTAAGGTGGTCATTTGGAAAGTAAAGGTGGTTATATTGGATAATCAAACACAATCAAACTGGATTTTTAGACAACGAAACTGAGAAAACACAGCCCTATGTTTCCAATTTGTTTCCAACATAGAAGAGGAAGACAAACTCTATTAATCCCTGAGGAGAAATAAACTTATATTTAATGCAAAATGCTGCTTGTTGGTCCAACATCGAGCTGCTGAGTCGACCTAGAGTTAGTTTGCTCTCCTGAAACCCAAGTGGAAATATCCTTTCAAAAGAGAAGTTTCATCTCATCAGTGAGTATTTATTCCTCGTTTCGTGAGGAGGCGTTGGAGCCAACACGTGAACGCGTCCCTCCGCTCACACTCCATCTGTAGTGGGGGTGTATGAGCGAGTGTTATTGACGAGATAATCTGCATTTTCCATTCTCTGCTTGACCTCTGCAGATATTGATTTGAAGAGGAGAGGATTAGTGGAGTGGTTCAGAGTGAGAACTACAGCGCGCTCCAGATACACACACACACACACACACACACACACACACACACACACACACACACACACACACACACACACACACACACACACACACACACACACACACGCGCATCTCAATACGTTGCCAACGATACGATACATTAACGATACATTTGAAACACCAGGCGATGCGATACGATACGATTCACCCCTGTTGCGATACAGTTTGATACGATTTGATTCAACACAATGCAAAATAATGATACTTCAATATGGTACGACAGAGGATTTTGTTTTATTCCTTATATGCAGCAAATCATAAATTAACAAAAAAGTGCTTTAAATATTTGGCTCTCTCAACTAGTACTGCACATCCCATCATGCTGTTTCTTTTACCTTAAAGAAAACAAACACTTGGACCTTTCACAAACTGGCCTTTTCACAAGTGTAGTGCTGTTCTGTCTCCAGAGTACAGTACCATTGTATAACACCTCACAGTTAAACAATGTAAGGATGCATTGCTCAGGATTAACAATGTGCAAATAACAGCTACCATAGAGCAATGCCTATACAGCTGCTGCCTGATGTGCTCAACACTCAGTCATAGGCTAACTCACCAGTGAGCAGGAAGCAGTGGTTTCTATAGGAACAATAAAGAATACAAATAACCTTTCACAAACAGCTCTTTCATAACTGCTTACAGTGAGGAAGACATTTAAACTGTGATTGGCCGTCACAGGCTGCTGTAAGCTAAACTCCTCTCTCTCTGACAGAACACCTCACTGAGTGATTTAACTCTGTCTAACTTTCAGGTTTCTCTTTCCAGCCGCAGACCCCATGTCTCCTCTTTATGGGCGTCGCTAAGTTCCTCGTAAAACTTGTGTACTTTAAAGCGGCACGGCATCGTTTACAACTTCCTTACGATTTGCCAAGTTGTCCGTCTTTCTTGATGAATCCGAAGTTCATGGTTCTTTATTTAGTCGTACGAACATAGCTACAGTGTAGTTATGCCGATGAAAATGTTAGGTCACAGGCTTCTCCGACAGAGCAACACAAAGCACAGATAAACAGAAAAGGGTACATCTCTTTCTCCTCGACCTCCATGTTTGTTGGTAACTGACGTGGCTCTCGGCCTCCGTAGTGGCGAAGCAAAGATCAAAGGTCGTCTCTGCTGAGCGCTGACAGGATGAGAGGATATTATATGAAAGGAAAATTCATTCCAACACATTTTCTCAAAGGATGTCAATGTTATTAATGTATTTTATATAAGAAAGGAGGTATTGTACAGTCTCCTGCTTTAAAGAACTGCAATAGATTATAAAATGGCTCTTCAATATTAGTATTCTACCAGCATTCATGTGTTAATGGTCCCAAAGCTCCAGTAATGACTTCTCCTTTCTCCTTTCTCTATGAAGTAACAGAGAACACAACTTTCCAACTCAGGTCAGGAACGAGTAAGCTCTTAGTGTAAAGCTTTTCATTTAGATTATTGCTGCTTCTACAGAATCTTGCAGCTGTGTGCGTCACTCTTTAGTGTCCCCTTGTCTCCCAGCTGTGTGTGTCACTCTTTAGAGTCCCCTGGTCTCCCACTCTTTAGTGTCCCCTGGTCTCCCAGCTGTGTGCGTCATTCTTTAGAGTCCCCTGGTCTCCCAGCTGTGTGCGTCACTCTTTAGTGTCCCCTTGTCTCCCAGCTGTGTGCGTCACTCTTTAGTGTCCCCTGGTCTCCAGCTGTGTGCGTCACTCTTTAGAGTCCCCTGGTCTCCCAGCTGTGTGCGTCACTCTTTAGTGTCCCCTTTTCTCCCAGCTGTGTGCGTCACTCTTTAGTGTCCCCTGGTCTCCCAGCTGTGTGCGTCACTCTTTAGTGTCCCCTTGTCTCCCAGCTATGTGCGTCACTCTTTAGTGTCCCCTGGTCTCCCAGCTGTGTGTGTCACTCTTTAGGGTCCCCTTGTCTCCCAGCTGTGTGTGTCACTTTTTAGTGTCTCCTTGTCTCCCAGCTGTGTGCGTCACTCTTTAGTGTCCCCTGGTCTCCAGCTGTGTGTGTCACTCTTTAGTGTCCCCTGGTCTCCCAGCTGTGTGCGTCACTCTTTCCGCCCCGGACACACAAGCAGCAGTTCAATTGGCTAGAGCTTGTACTGGCATTTGATTTGATTGGCTGACGCCTCCGTCGAAGCTTCAAAAGTAGAACATTGCTCTACTTTTGCAGCGAGCAACGTGAGAAAAGCTACACTTTGCTCCCACAATGCAGTTTGGCGAAGCGTGACGTCCTCCATTCAAAGTGAATGGGCAGAAGCGTTGAAGTGGCAAGGCACGCCGCCGTGTGTGCGTCACTCTTTAGTGTCCCCTGGTCTCCCAGCTGTGTGCGTCACTCTTTAGTGTCCCCTGGTCTCCGTTGTGTTGTGACCACCTCACTCAGCAACAGGCAAATATATCTGATGCTACACAAGCATGGACTCTATTCTTTCAAATAACAAGCAACACAAAGACACAAAACAACCAATCCATTTAAGCTACATCCATATGAGCATACCATTAAACAAGTGAACTTCAAATAGTTAGCAAAGTTATAATACAGTATATAAACGAATGAAGACACGAAGCACATGTTTATATTAAAGTTAACACTAACCTTGTCCCTCTTTCTAGCACTTAAATGTGAACTTTATCTTTTGATATCGCCGTATTTAAATGTTGATATCTCCGTTAATATCTGTACTTTATTTTCGTTCTTTTTCTCCGTCAACTTTTTGCTTTGGGAACAGTAACTTCCTGCTAATAGCGCAAAGTCACCTTCAAGATAAAAGCATGTCTATATAAAACAGGATGTTAAGACATGTTGCAATGAAAGTAACAAAAACAACTCCTTTTCAGGTTCAAAGAACACACATTGGGTTATTCACATAAACTATTCATATTGCAAATACATTTTTTAACCAGGAAGGGAAGACGGACAAGGATATGACCCATGTGATCTGCAATATCGCAGATATTCTACAAAATAATATTTAAAAACATAAACAAATTTTTTTTTAAATGGAATATATATTTTTAAAATATATTTTTAGTTATATTTTTCATTAGTTTTACCAAAAAAACGTGATTTAATTGTATTTAAAATAACATTTCCAAAGAAATAAATCCTTCGAATCTGCCTATTCAGTTTCTGTTTGAATGTGAAATGAAAGAAGCTGGTCTCTGCGAGGTGAAGGCAGGAGCTGATTGGTGGTCCTGCTGTGACTTCACAGAGGGCCCAGCTATAGTAACTGAACGAGAGAGTAATGTCCAACGACAGAACAATTGACCAATCATATTTTCCCTCTAAATGGGTGGGTTTTATTAACGCAGACTTTATGACAAGTTCCGCCCGCTGTGAAGCTTTTCTTGTTTCCATATAACAACAACTTCCTGTCAACGGCGTGAACTCGCCTTCAAAATAAAAGCATGCCAAATGACACTTAAGACATACAACTGCAACGAAAGTAACAAACACAATGCGATATCCTTTTCAATTTCAAAGAACACAAGTAGGGTTATTTACAGGGGGTGTTTGTGTGGTGTTCATTGATGCGTTTTGCACCCCGGGCCGTTGTTCTCCCACTGAAGTATACGCTGTGACGTAACAATTATTTTTTTTGTTTTTCTTCGAGGGAAGCGGTGGGGTCAAAGGGCCTGAAAAGTCACAGCTAGCCACTGATCGTATCGTAATACTTAGCATATTGTGGCTTAAGTATCGCGATAGTATGGTATCGTGCGGAGCCTGGTGATTCCCTAATGTGAATCTTCTGCCAGCACAAACTCACGAGAACTCCCACACTGTTGCTCGCAGGTCACTTCCCATTTCTATTATCTCTGTGAAGAACAGCCCGTCAAGTTCACCCCGATGCAGAACACATGCAAAAAGGAGACGAATGCATAAATGACCAGCAGCCTGGAGAGTGTTTGAACTGTGAGCCAGAGACGCTGTGATCCTCTGCAGGAGGGCGGAGGCTTTGATGTGCAGAAAAGAAGGTTTAAACATCAATTACTCCCCTGTGTGCACTGTCACACCAGAGCCGCCGTCACTGTGGAGCTTAAAACTCCACTAAAGGCAACGTGCGACAGATTCAAAGGGACATCGACGTGATCAGAGTTCAGTGTGTTAGTTGGAGGGAAGATGAATCTGAAGCCTTTGAAATCATCACCGTTTGATTTAACCGGGCCTCAAAAGGAGATGCCTCTTTTTACCTTCATCCAGATCTACAATGAACAAAATATAAACGCAACACTTTTGTTTTTGCTCCCATTTTTCATGAGATGAACTCAAAGATCTAAAACATTTTCTACGTACACAAAATAACCATTTCTCTCAAATATTGTTCACAAATCTGAAAGAATCTGTGATAGTGAGCACTTCTCCTTTGCCGAGATAATCCATCCCACCTCACAGGTGTGGCATATCAAGATGCTGATTAGACAGCATGATTATTGCACAGGTGTGCCTTAGGCTGGCCACAATAAAAGGCCACTCTGAAACGTGCAGTTTTGCTTTATTGGGGGGGTCTGGGGGGGGGTCCGAAAACCAGTCAGTATCTGGTGTGAGGGTTAGGGTTAGGGTTAGGGTAATGTTGTGAATCGAGTGGCCTGTGTTCGTCGTCCATAACATACGCCTGCCCATACCATAACCCAACCACCACCATGGACCACTCGATTCACAACATTACCCTAACCCTAACCCTAACCCTCACACCAGATACTGACTGGTTTTCGGACCCCCCCAGACCCCCCCAATAAAGCTAAACTGCACGTTTCAGAGTGGCCTTTTATTGTGGCCAGCCTAAGGCACACCTGTGCAATAATCATGCTGTCTAATCATCATCTTGATATGCCACACCTGTGAGGTGGGATGGATTATCTCGGCAAAGGAGAAGTGCTCACTATCACACATTTTTTCAGATTTGTGAACAATATTTGAGAGAAATGGTTATTTTGTGTATTTAGAAAATGTTTTAGATCTTTGAGTTCATCTCATGAAAAATGGGAGCAAAAACAAAAGTGTTTTTTTTGTTCAGTGTATATAGATATATTTGTTCTACCCCGGGTAGGGGTATCTCTGAAACTAAGCCTTTTTTGAGGACTTGCTGCTGGACTAATATAACGACAGCTCAGGACTACTGTTTCTATCTTCATCCATTGAAACACATTTTTATAGCTTGGAAACCAACTATGTCCAGATGTGTTGACCCTCTGCTAGCTGTTGTAAAGTTTCTGATGGCTCCATGTGGAAAGCTTCCCAAAGGCCTCAGAAAGTCAGCATATCATGGTGTGTATATCTGGACTGAGCAGTACCAGCATGTTGACTCAAGAGGACCAGGCTTTCTACCAAAAGGCTTCAGTACACCTCCAACAATCTAGTTTCTTACCTGATCCCAAACCTCAAAGTCTTCCCCTGTCTGCATGTCAATCCCCTCCTATTCTTATAAAACCCCTTCCTCTCTTTAGTAATGCCAAAGGGAGATATATATACAAAGTACCATAAACCCATTAACATGAGGTCAGCAGATGCATGCATTTCTGTCGTCTGCAGCCAGGTTTCTCAGAGCTGTTGGGGTTCAGAGCACCTCAGAAATGTCCAGGAGGTGAACAGGACCCTCTCCAGGGTGTCATTATCTGTTTATTTTCATATTTTGGAATAGTCATCCGTCTGTTTCCTGTTTTACTTTGAAAGGAGTTGACCCTCTGTCTCATGTCTCCTCTCTGATTGTCTGATTGTGTTTCCCCTCTCTTGTGATTTAGTCTTGCCTCCCTTGTGTTCCTTGTTGATTCGTCGTCGGGTTTTGTTCTCATGTCTGGATTCCCCTGGTCTGCCCTCCTGTGTTCCTGGTTTGTTTTTGTTTTGTTTGCTACTTTCCTTTTTGTTCCACCTTGTTTTCTCCTGTCTTTTTATTTATTTTCATCCCCAGCCTCCCTGTTTGGACTGCTTTTGGGTCCGCACACTACCAAACCGTGACCCCCGACCCCCTGCTGTGCTGAGCTTGGTGCTTAATTGAGGGGATTTTACAGATCATTAAGTGGGCAAATATCAACACTGAGCATGTTCTAAATGCATGGTTGGAATGGGTTACAGTGAAACCTAAACTGGTCTTTTCACAGAGTTGCAGAAAGTAATATATACAGCCCCTAAAATATGCGGTTTGATGAACTTGCATATTTTCTACTTTTTAAAGCTGTTTTATTTCTATTTTGAGATGGTTAAATTTAAGAATTGTTAATTTCTACTCTTTTAATTTCTACTTATGTGCAACGCCTTGTTTTTGTATGCTGCTGCAACGCAAACATCCCCAATTTAGGATCAATAAAGTCCATCTTATGTTATTATTTTGGGTTTCAGACACTGTTAAACGATCCAGAAAGCACCGTATCACTCGATACCTTGATCACTAAAACAATATGTCACAGGCTGGTTCTGTTGTTACTGAAGATGAATTCACTTTAAAATGTTAACGCTAGTTTTGTATCTTCTTAAGGTTAGCAGTCACTTATTCTTAATGATTTTCTTTATTTTTTTACACCACGCAGACACCTATTAATCTCCAGAGCATTCATTTCTCCTCCTCTCCCATTTATTTCTCATTCTTTAACATGGAGGCAGCCACGGTGCGGACGTTTAGCCGCAGACTGGATCCTCAGCTTTTCTGTAGGACTAACCATTACAAATGAAACTGGAACACTGTCCTCCTCCTAAGTGCAAAACAACTTCCTGTATCCTAAAGAGAAGTTTATTGTATTCCCTCTGTGTGTGTTCTGTTCGTCAGCGTGACCCAAACATGTCAGGAAGCATCAGAGCAGAACCGAGCAGAAAGACGATCCAAGGTTTCTCCAGCAGGCGACGGGCCAAGTGCCGCGTTCAGCATTCAGCGTTCGGCACACAATAACAAAATTAATATTTGATTTGGACGCTGGCAGCCACTTCCTGTCTCCTGCGACGAGGAACAAAGCAGGATCTCCTGTTTCACAGCTTTAAATAGAAATAGAAGCGCCCTGCAGGACGCACAGAGACTCAGAGACAAACTTATGAAGTTCCTACACATCGGGACAATAAAGTGTTCTCTGGGTGGCTCCACAAAGTCTGGCTAACATCAATGACAGTATGTGCTTGCAGTTATTAAAACACAAGGACAATGTCAGAAACTTTGAGTAAAGACAACTATAATCAACTTATTCAAGCTGACATTGTCTTGCTTTCGTCCCGGCTGACGGGGTCGAGGCGCAGCTTCCATTCTAACTCACTTCACACCAAATTCGTTCAACATTTCTACAAAACAGAATGAGATGATGACAGCTAAAATAATGGTCAACCAATAAGGAACAAGGAGGCGTTAGCTTCTGCTAAAACAATGTTAGTTTAGCGGTATTATCCCGGGGTCTGCTCGGACTTTGTTTTCTGTCTTTTAAGTTATTCTGCATCGTACTCTGTGTACACTTCTCCTGAACCTGTTATTATAGTGAAATAGTTAAAGTGTTGAGAAGGAGGTCTTGACTCTTCAACTGGCCCAGATCTCTTCCAACAGCTGCACACTGCAAGACTAGCCGTCATGTTTTTAGCAGCCTGGTTTGCGATATGATCGAGATATGAGAGCATGTTGCCAAATGATAGAAACCACTTGTTTACTGTAATGAATCCAAAACAATAAGCCAGTGATTTGTTGCTGTTGAAAAGCCGTGCACCTTCAAAATCCTTCGTGCACCCCAAGAATAATAAGAATAAGAATACGGTTACATTTCTCCTGCCATGATTCCATTAAACCTCCATTAGCTCTGAGCTGAGGTTTAGGAGACACATGTGTTCCCAGGTGAGTTCACTGAGCGTCTGTCAGCTGGGGATCAGGTGTAAACTCCATCTGAGTGTCTCTGGGGGGGTGGGGGGGGGACACACAACATGCCCCTAAACGTTTCCATGGAGACAAAGAGAGCGAGTCAATTGTCATTTTACCATATTCTCAGATGTGTTTGTTGATTTGTGAAGCCGTCTGAATCGGCCCTCAGCAAATTCAAAAAGTATAATGAAACATGGCCCACAAATTAAACATATGCTATTGTGCTTCTTACATATATATGTTCAGATATATTCAGTGATGCAAACACAGGTATGGTGAAAAAAGAGAGAACTATTCGAAGCAGAAAAAAAACAGCGTAATATACCATCTGACAAAGACAGATTTTTCTTTCTGGATATTTTACAAATCACTCCCCTTTCAAACTCTATTCTTGTTATTTTTAACAACTTTTTTTTGTTACTGTCATATAGTATTTTATACCTGTTAATAATGGAGTCTCTAATGTCTCATTAATAACTATAATGATCATATCAAGGTGTGCCTTAACCTCACTGAGCTGAGGTTATCTGAGCCTCTCAGGAGAGAGCTCTCTTCCACCTGGTTGTAGAAAAGCTCTTTAAATTCGTTAGCATAGCTAGCTAACCAGATGCTAATAACAACAGATCGCCACTGGGCTTACAACTAAAGACACAGCCACGCAAACACTGCGCCATGTGTACGGCTCCTTATGGGTACTGCAATATTTGAAGAGCTGGAGCGGCGTTCCGGTGCTCTCCGTTACTCCTTTCAGACGAGACATAACCACGTGAAGACCTATGGTGAAGACACGTTACGCTCGTGTTGTGTTCAATGAACCTGTCCTTGGCCAGGAAAAACAGGCACTCGCTTGTTTAATTATTTTGCGATCTAGATTTCTACTTCTTTTTTGAAGTGAGAAGTTGTCCGTCCGTCAGTTGGACGGACGGACTGACGGACCCCCCCCCCCACCCCAAAACGAAAACTCTTCGGTTCTCCACGAATTACACAAGTCACCCAAATCAGCGTTAAAAAAGCGGGAGGCGCCGAAAAGCGACTAATTTGCATCACTGTATATAACACAGTATTCATGTGTTAAGGATACTTTTCAAATGAATCCAGTCACTTAAAGTTGAAAACATGTTCTAACAAATCTTAGTTGATAAGAAAAAAGTCCAATAATTCAGTTCCATAACAAACTTGAAATATACCCTTCATATTTCCTCTTGTTATCTTCAAACTGAGATCGAACTTATAACTGAACTTATGAGGCGATAACCCTCGAGTGAGTGGCCCAGCCCTTCGTATATTTTTCCGTATCTGGCCCTCGGGGGAAAAAAAGGTTGGACACCCCCTGGGCCGTATAAAAACATTTGTAATTGAATGGAGTCATGTGAGGTGATGTTTGGGGTCCTCACCTCATAATGGGCCACCCTCTGGGACTCGGAGATGAGCTGAGCGCTGCACACTTTGCAGTAACTGTCCGTGAAAAGACCGTGATCCACTTCTGTTGACTTCATCTGGAGAGAGAGACGGAGACATGGTTACTGAGCGGGAGGACGACGACGTGGAGACGCTGACAAGTTAGAAAATACAACAGCTTGAACCAAAGTTGTGTTATTTAAAGGTTCATGCTATTTAGGCATATATCATGGGTCTCAGATATCTAAAAACATGGTTATGATGTGTTTCGCTCAAAATACCAAACAGATCATGCATTTTAGACATCCCTCATATCCCTCTGTTTCAGCCCCGTTACTAAACGGCTAATGTAAACACAGACCATATTACTTCCAGAACACGTCTCATTGTTTCTGACGGCAACGTTTCTGATTGGCCCGTGGGTGTAAAGCCCGCCCACATTTTAGTAATGTGGTCATGACGCAGCAAATCTGGATCAGCTCCGTTGCTCCCCCGTTTTTAGAGACATGGAAAAGAGACAGGGTTTGATTTCTTGACACTTTGTGAGTCTCCTGACACACCGGGGACACACCGGGGACACACCGGGGACACACCGGGGACATCATTTTGCATGATAGGAGACCTTTAATAAAGAACTATAGCATTTAACAGAATCAATGTATTTCCAGCTGGAAGGGCAGATAACCTGCACCACTGATGAAGCACAAGGATCTGAACCTGTTACAACAGAACAACTGTATACAGGAAAAAGACAAAGGAAAGGGGAAGGTCTCAGCTATAATTTAGACCCCATTTACACGCAAACGCAAACGCATACTAAATGCAAACGAACCGAATATGATATCAAAAAAGTCTTCCGTTCACACGAGACTGCAGCAGAGGTGGGGAGAGGCGGGGCTATGGCTTCATCGTTATCAGGAAATGATCGTATAGGGCGTACACACAGAGCCGTTTGGCCCCCCAGAGCGTTCCGGTTGCAGATCCATCCACCTTGGGACCCGTTATCGTTTGCGGGGCCTCGTGTGAACGAACGGGCTATACGAAAGAGAAAAGTAGCGGATACAACCGTTTGCCTTCTCGTGTAAACAGCACATTACAAGCTATTGAAAACTTGCGAACATGGTGATTACAAACCTACGATCCATATGATAATTGCCTGGCGACACCCTTCTGTCTGAGAAGATGTAGGAGCTAGGTGTGAATTTAAACAGTTAGACAGGTGCAACATCTGTGAATTCTTCGTTTATGTTCTAAATCCTTCAGCCTTGATTGGATCTCCTTCTAAAACCAAATGAGTTGTGAAAAGTAAAACTGGTATTTAAAGTTTTGTCTTCAACGAGAGGCCATCTGGATTGAGTTCTTGTCTCCGAGGGTCTGCAGGGAGACGAACCAGCCGAGATGTAACATAACAAGTAAACAATAATCTCATCTCGTTTACTCGCATCACTTTTAATGAATATTTCATCACCTTGGCATGCGAGTTCGTGACAGATGCTGAGACACGTCTGGGAGCAGCGAGCTAGAAAAACCTTTCCTCCAAGACTGAGAACCAAATTATATCTGAGCGCGATGAATAAATCACATCCACTGATCCCGCTGAAGGGTTAGCATTCAAATAAATGACTTGTTGTGTGACGCAGAGAGAGAGGATTCAGAAGCCTTTATTTCCTCTTCCACACGCACAGCTGAGCCAGCACCGTTTCCCTTCTCCTAATCCAGGTGGGATTGGGTTAGCGGAGGACAGATGAGGTCACGTTGGAGTCAAATAACTTGTCCTATTCTTTACTGATAAAATGACCGGTGGAAAGAACTTTTACAGTTAATTCTTGAAGACATTTTGTTATTTGTTCTGTTTTGCGTACAAATAATGCTTTCAAATGTTTTCCAGAACAAATGACGTCTTCAACTCTTCACAAACTCTTGAAACGGTCTACAAACACTGATTACTGGAATCTCCGGAAAAAGTTCCTCAAACGGACACATATGAAATTAGAGCAATTTTGGTCGTTTCTGAGATATGGCCAAGCTTAATGAGTTCAGGATGGACAGAGGGACATCCCATAATGTCTCTGGTTAGTAGCAGCGGTATACAAAGAGAGGAGAACATTCACCACTTCTGAATTTGAGTACTTCTAAAAAGTAGTTGAATGGTCGACCAAACAACCAGTAAAAGGGCCAGACGGAGGCTCTTGGAGGCTCTAAAAAAAGTGATCTACAATCTGATTGGACTAAAAACCCCAACCAAGTGCAATTAGCTGCTGATTTCAACTAATTTATTTGACTTACATACACTTCAGTACCGTAGACATGCCAGTGAAAGCAGTTTGGGGTAAAGTATCTCGCCCAAGGACACTTCCTCTGGGGATCGAACCAAGAACTCTCTTAGACCTAATTTAAAATGCAACATGTGGTCATTACCCAACACTCAGCTGAGAATCTCCCGTTCAACCCTTGGTAAAAAGTCACAGATGATACGAGCACTCTGGAAAATGTGGGCGCTCCACCATTTGACTTATTCCACCTTTGGTAAACTTGGAGGTTGTTCAATCAGAACCCACAGTATGTCCACCTTTGGTCTTTCAAAGAACGTCTCATTGGATTAAATCCCCAACCATGTGCATTTAGCTGATGGTTTACCGTATCTCCTTGATTTACATACGCTTCAGTACCGTAGATATTGGGGTTAAGTATCTCGATCAAGGACACTTCCTCTGGGGATCAAACCAAGAACTCTCTGATTGGTAGATACCCTCCCGACATCTTTATCGACATTTCAAATGCAGCAAGTGGTCCTTACCCAACACTCAGTTGAGATTCTCCAGTTCAAAAGTCACAAAAGATACGAGCACTCCACCATTTGAGATAATTCCCCACTAGCTAAACTTGGAAGTTGTTTACTTCAAATCTACAGAATATCCATCTTTGGTCATCTCCAAAGTTGCATTGACCCTCACCACGATGCTAAAATCACAATTTAAGGATTGGTCTACGATGCAGAGTGTCCACTGGTTGTTCTGATAGTCGAAATGTGAAGCTTGAGACAGTAAGTCATAATCTCATAAAAGTTTCATTACAGATAGTGTAGGATACAGATTTGGGAGTTTTCATACAATGACAGATGTAGGGTGGGGGAAATAATGAAAACTAAAGCTTCAATCATTGATATTTTGATATACCGTAATTTTCGGACTATAAGCCGCGCCTTTTTTCCCATTTTTCGACCCTGCGGCTTATATAACGGTGCGGCTAATCTATGGATTTGTACAGCTAACGGCCACTAGGGGACCTCCTAAATCTATGGATTTTACAGGTTACAGTCCACCACCTTTAACTCTATGGGCTCTATGGCCGGTCCGCGCCCCCCACCTTTAAGCGGCGGGCTCCAGCAGGAAAAGCTGGAGTCCGGAAAAGAGTGAGACACGTAGCGCGCAAAAGTAAAAGTGGAACCGAGAGTGGTACGAGAGACAGAACGAGAGCAAGACAGACAGACATTACGAGAGCGAGACAGTTTGTCCCCGTACCACTGGTTGAAAACCACTGCTGTAGATCACTGCCGGTACGTGCGCTGGGAGCGCACCGTTTAAGTTTGAAAGTTGAAAAGTGTGTGTGTCTGAAACGCTATGTGATACAGTACAGTTTACACAGTACATGTTCTGTAGCTACTATTGCACTAAATGCTAACACTTGAATACGTTATGCAAATATGCAACTTGTTTGTTGAAATGTTAATAAATGGGAGCTTCCTCAAACAGCCATCTCTTTCCCGACAATCCCCTCTGTGCACGAACCCTTACATATGGTAATGAAACATTAAAACACCTGCGGCTTATAGTCCAGTGCGGCTTATATATGTACACATCATTCAATTTAGCTGCTGCGGCTTATATTCAGGTGCGCCTTATAGTCCGGAAATTACGGTAGTTAGAAATAAATGTGTGAAAGAAGTGAAAAATCACCAACTGTAGATCTACTCTGCTCTTTGGAGCGTGTCAGTGTCTTTCAGCTCATTGTTTTGGTGGTAGGGTTTGCAACTACACATTTTAAATAATTTCTTCTAAGGAGTCATTATTATTGCCAACCAGCAGGAGAAATATCACCAACTCTGCCATTCCACCGAGCTATAGGGCGCGTGTTAGCGTCTTTCAGCACATCGTTTTGGTTTTAAGCCCTAAAGACTTCACATTTAAACTCACTTCTTGCAGTTGTTGACAGCAGTGTGTGTTTTTGCCAGTCTGATAAACGCACTGTGCTCTAAACGTCTCACAGCAGGGAGTCAGTGTTAGTGACGATCTGGTGAACAGAGTGGAACATTTAGATGATGAAGAGCCGGAGCCATCCTCTTCATGACTAAAACATCAAAGTTTTGTTTACAGCATGCGGCCAAAACATCAATTATTCCCGCTTGAATGATTTTACCTGGAGATTTGTATTAAAGGTCCCATGTCATGGCCATTTCCACTGATCATAATTCCATTGTTGAGGTCTACTAGAATACATTTATATTGTGCAATTTTCCAAACTCACTTTGGTTTCTCAAACAGCATCTCTGTAAACTACGTGTATTCACTGAATTTCACTCTCTGCCTTTAACGGCTCTTTGTAGCTCCAGTAGCTCCAGCCCCCACCCTCCCTGTGAGCACAGTGTGCTCTGATTGGTCGGGGCGTTATGAATCGCGCTGAGCTCCGTGGAGGTGTGGTTTCCTTGTTTAGCGATACACAGCGAAACACAGCCAAACTCACCCTGAGCACACACAAAGTCACAGCCGAAGTAAAAACAATAAGTGTGGCTTGATATTGAGTAAGAGAAAGGTTGATAGACGCTGTGAGAATGGGTCTGCAGAGAGAATGGGTCTGCAGAGAGAATGGGTCTGAGGAGAGAATGGGTCTGCAGAGAGAATGGGTCTGCAGAGAGAACGGGTCTGCAGAGAGAATGGGTCTGAGGAGAGAATGGGTCTGCAGAGAGAATGGGTCTGCAGAGAGAATGGGTCTGCAGAGAGAATCCCAACTGTCTGTTATCAGCCTGCAGCCAGGGAGGACAGATCAGCAGAGCTGCCTGCACTGAGTGTGTGTGTGAGGAAGTCCGTGGATTGGTCAATTTGGACCAATCAACGGGGGCTTAACGTAACGGCTCCACGGATTGGTCCATTTCGTTCCGGGTACGGTTGACATTATGCCTACAGGGTGTACTTTGAGGGTTTGTGACTCTGCAGACCGTTTACATGCATAAAAACCTTCGTAACACACAAGGGGACGGGTGATAACCAGAAAAGCATGACATGGGACCTTTAAATATGTAATGGCAACCCTGTCCTTAAACCACCTCGAACATATTTTGGGTTTTGATATTTCTGTATTTCAGCCGTCACAACAGCATGACCTTCACACAGAGCGGTGCAGTGACGAGTCCTAAAACCAGGAAGTGAGTCAGCATGTCACCACTTCCTGTTCCCTCGAGCCAATGAGATCTCTCCATAGGGTTTTGGAAACTATCTGAACTAAGGTCTGTGGTTGAGACACATTGAAGAGACGGATCACGTTTTGTTCTACATTAAATCATCAGCAGTGACCCCACTGGTGATCTCTGAAGAGTGGACGTGTCTGAGAAACGATGGTTGTTACCAAGTGGCTGAATAGGACTACAGAAGTCGTGGAGGTCGTTGTACGTCATGACGCCGAACACGTAAACACTCCTCTAAGTTAGTTTCTGTTCTGCTTGAGAGCAAGTCCCTGCCTCCTGCAGACTGTTCAAACAAACGCTTCAACTCCTTCCATCTAGAATCTGTGTGTTTGAATATGGATCTGAAGTTGGCGTGACGTTGAAGTCGTGCTGCTGGACTCGGCTGTAGCTCCTTTATAGCATAACGTTAGCATTTAGCTTCTGGACATTAGATTTATGATTAGAACATTATAAAAGTGAGGAGATTATCCAGCTGAACAAAACGTGCATTCATCAAACAGGTTTGTTTTCCACAGATCTTAATTCGAGCTGTTTTCCCAAATCCTCTGGAGAGATCCCATTGGCTCTGAGACGAGGGAACCAGCAGCTTCCTGCAGGGTAAATACGTCATCCCTGCATCGCTCTATATCAGTCTCATCTTGTTACGGACACAGTCTGTCGGTTTCCTGTCTTACTTTGAAAGGTGTACACCACCTGTCTGTCATGTCTGTATGTGTTTCCTGTCTGTGTGTGTTTCCCTCCTGTAATTGTATTTTTAGGGGAATTTCATTTCCATAAAAAGAAATGGGCTGACACCAAACCAAACTTTGTACATTTCTATCAAGAATGTAAACAACATATCAGCACTATTAAAAACATTAGGAATAAGAAGGCAATCAAAACTAATTTGATATATAAGAAATATTTAATCTGAAGTGTCAAAATGTTCCCTTTTTTTCTTTATTTACCTTATATAATGTATTGTTGCTTTTTATATCTGCCCCTGGACTTTGTTGTATGTAGAATGTGTGATGTTCATGTATGATATTGAGTAGATGAATAATACAAAAAATGGATTGTCTGATTGTGTTCACCTGGTGTTTTTTGGGGTTTTGTGGGTTCTTTGTGCGAATTAAGAGGGAAGGAGGGTTGTGCTAGTGGAGCTCGCTCATGAACTGTACTGCTCATTACTCACGAGACGTTTGAAAAATAACAAAATTGCTTTAAGTGAAACATTCGGAAAACATCCGGGGCTTGAGCCCAAGTAGCCATGCACCCCCAGCGCCGTGACTGCTGACTCTGAGTTATGTATAAACAAATGTTCTACTTATTTACACATCCGAAAAGGGGTGGGAAAAAGTTTACACTTATGTAATCCCACCCCTTCCCCAAAAAATGTTTTCTTAAAGAAATACATTTAAAAAAATAAAACAATAAAAATAAACAGATAAATAAACAAACACATGCATAACACAGGTAAATGATATTCAAGAAAAGATCAAATAACAAACCAAATAAATTAAAAAAAATAGAAAATGGACTTTCTTTATTACTTTATTAAATATAACAGAAGACAGACTTTGACCATGAATCATTTATCAGTTTCTTTTAAGAATTTCCTCCGCTCTCCCCTCTTTAGCCTCCTAATCAGCCGAGAGCAGAGCTGATCGTACGGGACAAACAACCGAAAGCTAAGACACTGCCAAGGGTGCACGGATGCTGCAAATGAATGATTAATCGGCCGAAAGAAACATCCGCGGCAGCCTGGGAAAAGCAGGAGCTCTTATCTAAACTTGTATTTCCCTCAGCCCGAGGAGGGGTTCGTTTTCTTTGTCAGCTTTGAATTTGAGGCTGAATTTTCCTCATCTTGCAAAGTGAAATAAACAGAAAGTAAAATAAATGTTGGGGTGAATACCTATAGACGTCTCAATAAGGCGTCATCGTGCTGGAGAAGAAGCATTTAGTTTAGCATTTCAGAAATAAATAAGTCAATACCAGTGAAATTCCACCATTTCTGGTACAATAATTCAAAAAACTGAAAGAGGACTCTTTAAAGTAGAGACACTACATACTGATATACACCTGAACATCAGCAGGAGAGGACTCTTTAAAGTAGAGACACTACACACTGATATACACCTGAACATCAGCAGGAGAGGACTCTTTAAAGTAGAGACACTACATACTGACATACACCTGAACATCAGCAGGAGAGGACTCTTTAAAGTAGAGACACTACACACTGATATACACCTGAACATCAGCAGGAGAGGACTCTTTAAAGTAGAGACACTACATACTGATATACACCTGAACATCAGCAGGAGAGGACTCTTTAAAGTAGAGACACTACATACTGATATACACCTGAACATCAGCAGGAGAGGACTCTTTAAAGTAGAGACACTACACACTGATATACACCTGAACATCAGCAGGAGAGGACTCTTTAAAGTAGAGACACTACATACTGATATACATCTGAACATCAGCAGAAGAGGACTCTTTAAAGTAGAGACACTACATACTGATATACACCTGAACATCAGCAGGAGAGGACTCTTTAAAGTAGAGACACTACATACTGATATACACCTGAACATCAGCAGGAGAGGACTCTTTAAAGTAGAGACACTACATACTGATATACACCTGAACATCAGCAGGAGAGGACTCTTTAAAGTAGAGACACGACATACTGATATACACCTGAACATCAGCAGGAGAGGACTCTTTAAAGTAGAGACACGACATACTGATATACACCTGAACATCAGCAGGAGAGGACTCTTTAAAGTAGAGACACTACATACTGATATACACCTGAACATCAGCAGGAGAGGACTCTTTAAAGTAGAGACACGACATACTGATATACACCTGAACATCAGCAGGAGAGGACTCTTTAAAGTAGAGACACGACATACTGATATACACCTGAACATCAGCAGGAGAGGACTCTTTAAAGTAGAGACACGACATACTGATATACACCTGAACAGGGGCAGAATATGTCCTCTTTAAATGTGCCATTGCTATCAAAGTCATCACAGTGTCCCTAGAGGAGTTGTTTCCTGTGAAGCTGTCCTCAGTGAAAGGGGGACTTTCAGAAAAGGCTATCCGTCGAGCTAACCCGATGAACACCCTCTCTAACAAATTACAACCAACCTTTTCTAGCTTCTGGGCACTCGCTGTGACCTCCCTACCTCCCACTGTTTCCTCAGATTTTTCGAACAGACCCCTTCCCCCCCCCACCAGCCTCTGGCTAACCTCGCAGCCGTTGATTTTCCGTGTCCTCGTCAGAGTCAAAGACAGACGGTAAACAGTTTTGACGAGGTGCGAGACACAAGCTGGCTTTGTGTTAATGATGGCCAATGCGAGGCACTCTGCATTGTTCCCTGTCTGACTTCTACGCCCGTGTTTCCCCTTCGCTGAGGTGGCAGTAGGACTTCTGTAGTAAGCTGTAACTCTGTTAAGAACAGCGGCACTGATCAGATATTGGTGATTGAATTGTGTCGAGGACTCCTTGGTGTGCAACGCTCTGCCTTCCCTTATCTAATTACAGCGGCTGAAAATTAATATTTTTCCCAGCATCTCATTTAGAAAGGAGACAACCTATGGCAATTACAGGGGGAGTATCTGACAGTAAAATCCATTGGCTTAATGAATTGATCGCCAAGGAGAAGGACATTTTAATTTAGTTAGCAGCGGTGGTGCTTTGGATAGCTGCAGTTCACTCAGCAGGACTTTCCCTGTGTCCTTCCTGTACTGCAGAGTAAAGACAAACCCAGGGACAAGGGGGAAGTATGTCAAGCAAAGGTTTCAAAGTTTATTACAGCTTTGTAGATTCACATTCCTCAAAGAAACTGTGCTCTTGATCTGCTCCATGCCATTAACTGGATTTAATTAGCTGATGCATTGGAGTCCTCTAATCCTTGGGTCCACAAAAGGACAAGACAAACACATATAATAAAATACATCAAACAAACTATTTCATGTTTAATGTCGGCCCATCAGTAAGCTTGTCAATGTTTGTTGTTAGTCTGTATTTGAATTTGTTCCAACTGGATTTTGATTTGGCAAACAAGCTGAATAATAAAACACCATTAAAGGATTTCTCTGCTGAAGTTACCTTGAAATGAGCCTGTGCTGCTCATTAGTCCCTGTCACAGCAACAGGATACTGATTTAAATCTCTTTTACAGGACAAGGTTATCACTCCATCGGCTGATCTCCAGGCGTATATCAGTATGTATTGTCTCTACTTTAAAGAGTCCTCTCCTGCTGATGTTCAGGTGTATATCAGTATGTAGTGTCTCTACTTTAAAGAGTCCTCTCCTGCTAATGTTCAGGTGTATATCAGTATGTAGTGTCTCTACTTTAAAGAGTCCTCTCCTGCTGATGTTCAGGTGTATATCAGTATGTAGTGTCTCTACTTTAAAGAGTCCTCTCCTGCTGATGTTCAGGTGTATATCAGTATGTAGTGTCTCTACTTTAAAGAGTCCTCACCTGCTGATGTTCAGGTGTATATCAGTATGTGGTGTCTCTACTTTAAAGAGTCCTCTCCTGCTGATGTTCAGGTGTATATCAGTATGTAGTGTCTCTACTTTAAAGAGTCCTCTCCTCCTGATGTTCAGGTGTATATCAGTATGTAGTCTCTCTACTTTAAAGAGTCCTCTCATGCTGATGTTCAGGTGTATATCAGTATGTAGTGTCTCTACTTTAAAGAGTCCTCTCCTGCTGATGTTCAGGTGTATATCAGTATGTAGTGTCTCTACTTTAAAGAGTCCTCTCCTGCTGATGTTCAGGTGTATATCAGTATGTAGTGTCTCTACTTTAAAGAGTCCTCTCCTGCTGATGTTCAGGTGTATATCAGTATGTAGTGTCTCTACTTTAAAGAGTCCTCTCCTGCTGATGTTCAGGTGTATATCAGAATGTAGTGTCTCTACTTTAAAGAGTCCTCTCCTGCTGATGTTCAGGTGTATATCAGTATGTATTGTCTCTACTTTAAAGAGTCCTCTCCTGCTGATGTTCAGGTGTATATCAGTATGTAGTGTCTCTACTTTAAAGAGTCCTCTCCTGCTGATGTTCAGGTGTATATCAGTATGTAGTGTCTCTACTTTAAAGAGTCCTCTCCTGCTGATGTTCAGGTGTATATCAGTATGTAGTGTCTCTACTTTAAAGAGTCCTCTCCTGCTGATGTTCAGGTGTTTATCAGTATGTAGTGTCTCTACTTTAAAGAGTCCTCTCCTGCTGATGTCCAGGTGTATCTCACTATGTAGTGTCTTTTTCCTTCATAAAATCACATATGAAGGATCTTGGTGTCAAATCATACATTTTTGACCAAGAAGAAATCAAATTCAGACGTCAGGAATTAATCAGAAGCTTCTTTTTATCATGTCTTTACCATCAAATCTGAATAAGTTGTCAATGGACCACTGGGTAGCCTGATATGCACGGTGGTGGAGGTGTCGGAGGTATTTAGGGGTGAAGCAGTGCAGTAGTCGAGGCAGTACTGCTGACATCATGGTGTTCAGTCTCTGCTAACTAATTCTGCTGACAGAGAAGACCAATATTAGTACTAATGTGGTTCAAAATGCTTCTAATAAGCCCCACATTTTTACATGTTGTGTTTAAAATGACACATAAAAGCTCTTACGTTTTTACATTTGACTTCCCCATATTCAAAAACATATAATCCAACACCAAAATCAAACAAATGTATCAAAATGATGTTGTAAAATATCGTTTTTAATCAGCTGGCAATGGTGGCCATCGTGGAAAATGGTTGAAATTCTTAAAAATTCAAATGGCTAATGAGCTTTTCTAAATGAATGGCCCCAGAGGGATGGACATGGACATGTTTGTGCTTGTATCCACCTGTGATAGATTGTGACCTGCAGCACAGACGATGAAAGTCTGCAGTAAACTATGACTAACCCTTGGTACAGCTAGACTGTAATCTTCCTCAGCAGGGAGGTGACCAAGGCCCTAAACTACAAATGCAACCCTTCCTTGTAAAAAAGATAAAACAAAACATTAAATCCGGTCTGGAAAAGGTCAGGATTTGCCAGGAAATGTGGGACGTTTTGGACGAGTTTGAGATCTAAGTGGCAACCATAACCGTGGATACTACATTCAACAGTGAGGTGGCAATAAAAAAGCTGCACATCGTTAAACTAGGCTGCTTCACACACACACTGAATTTTGAGGCTCATATGCTTATCGCTTAGAAGATGAATTGTGTTATGTTGTATTATTCTAATTAGATATCTACATTTGTTATCGAGTGTCGACGGTATTAAGCGGTCAGTTGAAGCAAAAAAACGGTGTTTCACGGACACATTACTGGCAGCAGAAACAGAACAGGTGTTCATTCATTACGGATGTTAATTAATTTAGTCTCTTAACGATGAAATCTCCTGCATCATGTCCTGTGTTACTCTGTTGTTCGGTCTAATTGCTTTTTACACTCTCAGCTGACAGGACATGGTGATGGTGAGAGGGACAGCCAGATGAAGAGAGGAGAAAGAGACTCTAATCTATCTGAGACAAACACTTTAGAAATGACCAGTATTTTCTTCCTTTAAATGCAAGAAGGATGTGAGATAACAGCATGGGGAAGAAGTGACCCTGCTACTTCCTTGCTCAAAGCTCTGTTGGGATTTGAATAGAAACAAATAAGTGTTTCTTTATGAAGATGTCAACGTCTGGTTTAATTTCATTAGGAATATAGAACGGATTGATGATCTTGTGGTATGCGGGGTTTCCCACACATAGACTTTACCTGGTATATTAACGTCCGCAAGCACGACGCCAACTGCGATCGACTAACTACCCCTCCTGTACCTGTTCGCTCGCGTGAAGGACCTGCTTTATGCGCTCCGAAGTAACTCCGCTACGAAGCTCCGGCGAACAGTTCATGAGCGTGCTCCACCAGCAGCACCCCCCCCCCCCCCCCCGTTCTCGGCTACCACCACAAGTATATTTCAGATCTGTGGGAAACTGTGGTATGCCTAATTTATATATATGGACTGTATTTGGCAAAGGTAGCTGGTTATTGTGTTGCATGTCAAAAGTGTACTACTTTAAATATATATACGTTTTGTTACGATGATGGTAAATGGGCTGTACTTATACATCTCTTTATCAGGTCTCTTCGACCCCTCAAAGCTCTTTAAATACTGTAGAATCTGTTTCATATAATCATGTGTTTAAGCCAGACTAGTAGTGAGTCCAATTAGTTTCCCAAAGGAGGCATACCTATTTCTGTGGCCAACAGTTGTCTACATTGGCATGCAAGTTATCAGCAGATAAAAAGGAACCTAGAATTATTTAAAGACAGAGGAGACAGAGGTCAGTAGGGATGGGTACCGAGAACCGGTACTAAGTCAATACCGGTACCTGATTGGACGGTATCGGTATACCGTTAAGCCGCTGGACAAACGGTGCTGCTATCGGTATATCTGTTAAGTCTACTTCCTTAGTTTAACTTTAAACCTGGTTGGCTGATTGGCCACTGTAAATGCCACTCCTCATCTCTCTCAACAGCGCTCTTATTAGTCTGATATGATATGATGAATTGACGAAAGTCTTTCTCTGGTCTGCATCCCCTTAACAATTGTATGTTTTGAGCTGTACTGTACTGTACCCAATATACAAGCTGTTCATTCAGGAAATGAAGCAGTTGCTGGTTCGGACGTCACATGCTACGTGATTTGAAGCAGTTGCTGCTTCGGACGTCACATGCTACGTGATTTGAAGCAGTTGCTGCTTCGGACGTCACATGTCACGTGATTTGAAGCAAGCTTCGAAGCACTGCTTCTATGGAATAGGAAGTCCAGGGTTGAAGCTCCGTTCGAAGCTTCAGTGTCAAACTGCCATCACTACATTACACTATCGACTGCTTTGGTGCAAGGTAATGTGTCTCTTAGTGCTTGTTGTGTTCAGGCCTCATTTTAGCCTAATTCATTGTGTATTGGTGCTTTTTAAACTGCCTCAGTGAGCTCTCTAGCCGCGACGTTCCTGTGTTTTCTGACCTATTTTACCTGGACCTAAATCTTGCCTGGAAACCGTTACCTGTTCACGGACTTGATTCCCATGAAATAAACACTGATGTCAAATGTTTTTGAGTCTAGCTAAGTCCTTTGTCCTTTCTGACTGTCATGCATCACTGACTCCCATAAAACGAAGTCTGCAATGAAACTTGTACAGACTTAATTTTCACTTCATCACTTTCCCTGTTTATTTCACACAAGATAAGCAGCAGCAACCCGGCAGTTATATGACAAAACTTAGACAAGCGCTGCACGGTAAACAGCCACATTACACCTGAAATATCACTAGGAAAGTAACTGCAGAGAGAACATGCTTGATGGGGGTATAACTGATCAGAAGAGACATTTAAAATGAACATCCCGCTGATGTCAGGTCATCCTAAAGCCCCATTTTGTCATTACTGAATTTGGGAGGTCTTATATAATTCATGACAAAGAGACTTTAATTCCAGCAGTATTAAACAGCTCTATCAATTATACAGCAGCTGAGATGGAGCTCTCGCTTTAGACTGAGAGGAAGTAGGTGTCCCTACGGTGTTTGAAAACGCAAACCAG
>NC_136909.1:2486422-2603922 GCF_949606895.1 Notothenia rossii | reverse complement strand
TACTACTACTACTACTACTACTACTACTTATACTACTAATACAACAACTACTACTACTACTACTACTACTACTACTAACACAACAACTACTACTACTACTACTACTACTACTACTTATACTACTAATACAACAACTACTACTTCTACTACTACTAATACTACTACTACTACTTATACTACTAACACAACAACTACTACTACTACTACTACTACTACTACTACTACTACTAACACAACAACTACTACTACTACTACTACTACTACTACTACTTATACTACTAATACAACAACTACTACTTCTACTACTACTAATACTAATACTACTACTTATACTACTAACACAACAACTACTACTACTACTACTGCTATTACTACTACTACTCATACAACAACTACTACTACTTATACTACTGACACAACTACCACTACTACTACTAACACAACAACTATGGCAAGCCATTTGAGTATTTATTCCACATCCTTGATATCAGACGGCAGCTGTCTACACTAGTTGGCTCTTTGATTCCACTTGTTAGAGATATGGTCAAACTAGTTTGGCATTCTGCTTTACTAGTTCAATAAAACATTACACTAGTCAGTCTTTTTCAGCGACTAGTGGCACTTTTGTCCGACTAGTTAGCACATAAGCCTTACTAGTGACGCCAGGAGCAGCACTAGTTGCACCAAAGTATCAACATGTAAGCTTTTTCATGAACTAGTGACCCTCTGACCGTACTAGTGACGCTAAAAGTCTTACATGTTAACTAGTGCGCTGCAAAAGCTCTGACATGTTAACTAGTTACACAAAATAAGCACAACTAGTTAACTAGTGGCATACATTTGTCTGCACTAGTTAACTAGTCGCACCCAGAATCACTCACTAGTTAACCAGTAAAGGCAAAAGGTTCACTAGCTAACTAGTTGACGCGTCTTTTGGCCTTACTAGTTAACTAGTGGGGCTCAAAATGTCTACACGTTAACTAGTGAACCCTTCGCCCTTTACTAGTTAACTAGTGAGATACATTGAAATTCCACTAGTGAACTAGTCGGGCTTAAAATGTTCACTAGTCGCACTAGTGGATCCCAAATGTGCACTAGTCGCACTAGTCGCACAGAATGCTAATGAGGAGGAGGGGAAATAATGCATCGAGGTCTCCTATTGGCCCTAAGATATAGAGCGCCACCCAGCCCAAATTGTTTCTTTAAGAGCTTAAATACACTGTGTTTTAAAATACAGTCATATGACCATATTTACAAAAATATAAAACAAAAGTATTGTTGTAATTATGATCATATGACTGTATATCAAATGAGGTAAGAACATTGAATACTTTGTTAAAATTAGAAAGTTGCCTTAGGACTGCAGACAGGAATATAGATCCTCTTTAAAACATTTTATTAAGCTGCAATTTGAAAGGTGCTGGATTAGAATAGAACTGTGATAACAGAAGGAGGGACATTAGTGATGGATAGAAAGAGGAAGTAACCCTCTTCGGATCACAGCTTTGAGAGATCGCCGTGACTTCCGTAAATATGGAGAGGTTGTTTATCATCATACGGATCTATCGTTACCCTGGTTTTAAGATCTGTCCAGTGTTTCAGCTTTATTCATTTCGTGGGCACCGCTGATAATATGTCCTACGATCATATCCGCTACTTTTGTGTCTCGAGTGCCGGTGTTCTAACATGTATTTTTCTAGGCAAAACACACACTGACTGACTTCCCACGGACAATATTTTAACAGTAGGCACTGAATACCCGACTGATGCACCTCACTTCTTCGAGACGTTGCTAAAAACATTGCAGGAGAACGCCCCCTAAGGCTCTCCCTCACAGAGCTGAACTGACCAATCAGAATCTGGGTCCCGCCTGCTTCATTTGCATATGGCTCACTAGTGAACGTGTATGCCATACACGTTCACTAGTGAGCCATATGAACGGCGACTAGTTAACTAGTGGATACATATTAAAGCTTACATGTTAACTAGTGAAGGCAGAATGTTCACTAGTTAACTAGTTGCCGCCTCCTTTGACCTTACTAGTTAACTAGTGAGGCTCAAAATGTGCACTAGTTAACTAGTGAGGTCCAAAGTGTCCACTAGCTACACTAGTGCAATGGTTTTTGCCTTACTAGTTAACTAGTTACACACACTTTATCTCACTAGTTAACTAGTGGAGCCTTAGAGGAGTCACTAGTAAACTAGTGAGACAGATGTTTGTCTTACTAGTTAACTAGTGGAGGGCAATTTTTCTCACTAGTGAGGTTCTGTTATCAACATGTTAGACTTTGACCTTACATGTTACACATTTTTCTTACATGTAAGACCTTTCCTTCAACTAGTTTGGCTTTTGTTGCACTAGTGAGCAACTGTACGCGACTAGTTAGCTATTGATTCAACATGTATGGCTTTTTCCTAAACTAGTGGATCTTTTGAGCCCACTAGTTGTGCTTTTCTTCTCACTAGTTCAACACAATGACTTACTAGTTGACGCGTACGTGCAACTAGTTAACTAGTGAATTGTTTCAAAGTCATACATGTTGACTAGTGCATTTTTTGACACACCACTAGTAAACTAGTTGCACGTACACGTCAACTAGTAAGTCATTGTGTTGAACTAGTGAGAAGAAAAGCACAACTAGTGGGCTCAAAAGATCCACTAGTTTAGGAAAAAGCCATACATGTTGAATCAATAGCTAACTAGTCGCGTACAGTTGCTCACTAGTGCAACAAAAGCCAAACTAGTTGAAGGAAAGGTCTTACATGTAAGAAAAATGTGTAACATGTAAGGTCAAAGTCTAACATGTTGATAACAGAACCTCACTAGTGAGAAAAATTGCCCTCCACTAGTTAACTAGTAAGACAAACATCTGTGTCACTAGTTTACTAGTGACTCCTCTAAGGCTCCACTAGTTAACTAGTGAGATAAAGTGTGTGTAACTAGTTAACTAGTAAGGCAAAAACCATTGCACTAGTGTAGCTAGTGGACACTTTGGACCTCACTAGTTAACTAGTGCACATTTTGAGCCTCACTAGTTAACTAGTAAGGTCAAAGGAGGCGGCAACTAGTTAACTAGTGAACATTCTGCCTTCACTAGTTAACATGTAAGCTTTAATATGTATCCACTAGTTAACTAGTCGCCGTTCATATGGCTCACTAGTGAACGTGTATGGCATACACGTTCACTAGTGAGCCATATGCAAATGAAGCAGGCGGGACCCAGATTCTGATTGGTCAGTTCAGCTCTGTGAGGGAGAGCCTTAGGGGGCGTTCTCCTGCAATGTTTTTAGCAACGTCTCGAAGAAGTGAGGTGCATCAGTCGGGTATTCAGTGCCTACTGTTAAAATATTGTCCGTGGGAAGTCAGTCAGTGTGTGTTTTGCCTAGAAAAATACATGTTTCTGTTTCTGCTTTGCTCCGCTTTCTGTGTGTGTTTTTGTTGGTGCGAGTGTGCGTTTGCTTGTGTGAGAGAACACCGGCACTCGAGACACAAAAGTAGCGGATATGATCGTAGGACATATTATCAGCGGTGCCCACGAAATGAATAAAGCTGAAACACTGGACAGATCTTAAAACCAGGGTAACGATAGATCCGTATGATGATAAACAACCTCTCCATATTTACGGAAGTCACGGCGATCTCTCAAAGCTGTGATCCGAAGAGGGTTACTTCCTCTTTCTATCCATCACTAATGTCCCTCCTTCTGTTATCACAGTTCTATTCTAATCCAGCACCTTTCAAATTGCAGCTTAATAAAATGTTTTAAAGAGGATCTATATTCCTGTCTGCAGTCCTAAGGCAACTTTCTAATTTTAACAAAGTATTCAATGTTCTTACCTCATTTGATATACAGTCATATGATCATAATTACAACAATACTTTTGTTTTATATTTTTGTAAATATGGTCATATGACTGTATTTTAAAACACAGTGTATTTAAGCTCTTAAAGAAACAATTTGGGCTGGGTGGCGCTCTATATCTTAGGGCCAATAGGAGACCTCGATGCATTATTTCCCCTCCTCCTCATTAGCATTCTGTGCGACTAGTGCGACTAGTGCACATTTGGGATCCACTAGTGCGACTAGTGAACATTTTAAGCCCGACTAGTTCACTAGTGGAATTTCAATGTATCTCACTAGTTAACTAGTAAAGGGCGAAGGGTTCACTAGTTAACGTGTAGACATTTTGAGCCCCACTAGTTAACTAGTAAGGCCAAAAGACGCGTCAACTAGTTAACTAGTGAACCTTTTGCCTTTACTAGTTAACTAGTCGCACCCAGAATCACTCACTAGTTAACTAGTGCAGACAAATGTATGCCACTAGTTAACTAGTTGTGCTTATTTTGTGTAACTAGTTAACATGTCAGAGCTTTTGCAGCGCACTAGTTAACATGTAAGACTTTTAGCGTCACTAGTACGGTCAGAGGGTCACTAGTTCATGAAAAAGCTTACATGTTGATACTTTGGTGCAACTATTGCTGCTCCTGGCGTCACTAGTAAGGCTTATGTGCTAACTAGTCGGACAAAAGTGCCACTAGTCGCTGAAAAAGACTGACTAGTGTAATGTTTTATTGAACTAGTAAAGCAGAATGCCAAACTAGTTTGACCATATCTCTAACAAGTGGAATCAAAGAGCCAACTAGTGTAGACAGCTGCCGTCTGATATCAAGGATGTGGAATAAATACTCAAATGGCTTGCCATACTACTACCACTCCTATTAATACAACTACTACTCCTATTACAGCTACTTATACTACTACTAGAACAGCTACCATTACCACTACTACTACTTGTACTTACAGTATACTACTACGTGCATTTGAAACTCCTTCAGCGTACTTTCAGCTAAAGAAACCATTCGACTATAACAGCATTCAGCCATTTCCGGACATTCATATACATGTTGTTGTTTATTGAGCTTCTTCACTGTTTTTCCTACTCCTCCAGTTTAACATTTCACAAAGTTTTCAACAAAGTCATTGCAATTCATTTGAGCTGTAACAATTTTGATTCAAATCATTTCACTTTTCTGCATTTTTCCGCTAAGTGCAGCAACACACTAACTTGGTAGCTTAAAGCAGCTACCATTCAGCTAATAACATATTCAGCTTTTTCTGCGTTTTTAAGCTAAGTTCAGCTAAGTTCAGCTCAGTTCAGCCAAGTTCAGCCAAGTTCAGCCAAGTTCAGCTCAGTTCAGCTCAGTTCAGCCAAGTTCAGCTCAGTTCAGCCAAGTTCAGCCAAGTTCAGCCAAGTTCAGCTCAGTTCAGCTCAGTTCAGCCAAGTTCAGCTCAGTTCAGCCAAGTTCAGCCAAGTTCAGCCAAGTTCAGCTCAGTTCAGCTCAGTTCAGCTCAGTTCAGCTAAGTTCAGCCAAGTTCAGCTAAGTTCAGCCAAGTTCAGCTAAGTTCAGCTAAGTTCAGCTAAGTTCAGCTAAGTTCAGCCAAGTTCAGCTAAGTTCAGCCAAGTTCAGCTAAGTTCAGCCAAGTTCAGCTAAGTTCAGCTCAGTTCAGCTAAGTTCAGCTAAGTTCAGCTCAGTTCAGCTAAGTTCAGCTAAGTTCAGCTAAGTTCAGCCAAGTTCAGCCAAGTTCAGCTAAGTTCAGCTAAGTTCAGCTAAGTTCAGCTAAGTTCAGCTAAGTTCAGCTCAGTTCAGCTAAGTTCAGCTAAGTTCAGCTAAGTTCAGCTAAGTTCAGCCAAGTTCAGCCAAGTTCAGCTAAGTTCAGCTAAGTTCAGCTAAGTTCAGCTAAGTTCAGCTAAGTTCAGCCAAGTTCAGCCAAGTTCAGCTAAGTTCAGCTAAGTTCAGCTAAGTTCAGCTAAGTTCAGCTAAGTTCAGCTAAGTTCAGCTCAGTTCAGCCAAGTTCAGCTAAGTTCAGCCAAGTTCAGCTCAGTTCAGCTCAGTTCAGCTCAGTTCAGCTAAGTTCAGCCAAGTTCAGCTAAGTTCAGCTAAGTTCAGCTAAGTTCAGCTAAGTTCAGCCAAGTTCAGCCAAGTTCAGCTAAGTTCAGCCAAGTTCAGCTAAGTTCAGCTAAGTTCAGCCAAGTTCAGCTAAGTTCAGCCAAGTTCAGCTAAGTTCAGCCAAGTTCAGCTAAGTTCAGCTAAGTTCAGCTAAGTTCAGCCAAGTTCAGCTAAGTTCAGCCAAGTTCAGCCAAGTTCAGCTAAGTTCAGCTAAGTTCAGCTAAGTTCAGCTAAGTTCAGCTCAGTTCAGCCAAGTTCAGCTCAGTTCAGCTAAGTTCAGCTAAGTTCAGCTAAGTTCAGCTAAGTTCAGCTCAGTTCAGCTAAGTTCAGCCAAGTTCAGCCAAGTTCAGCTAAGTTCAGCTAAGTTCAGCTAAGTTCAGCTAAGTTCAGCTAAGTTCAGCCAAGTTCAGCTCAGTTCAGCCAAGTTCAGCTAAGTTCAGCCAAGTTCAGCCAAGTTCAGCTAAGTTCAGCTCAGTTCAGCTCAGTTCAGCTAAGTTCAGCTCAGTTCAGCCAAGTTCAGCTCAGTTCAGCCAAGTTCAGCTAAGTTCAGCTAAGTTCAGCTCAGTTCAGCTAAGTTCAGCTAAGTTCAGCCAAGTTCAGCTCAGTTCAGCCAAGTTCAGCTCAGTTCAGCTAAGTTCAGCTAAGTTCAGCCAAGTTCAGCCAAGTTCAGCTCAGTTCAGCTAAGTTCAGCTAAGTTCAGCCAAGTTCAGCCAAGTTCAGCTAAGTTCAGCCAAGTTCAGCTAAGTTCAGCTAAGTTCAGCTCAGTTCAGCTAAGTTCAGCTAAGTTCAGCCAAGTTCAGCTAAGTTCAGCCAAGTTCAGCTAAGTTCAGCCAAGTTCAGCTCAGTTCAGCTAAGTTCAGCTAAGTTCAGCCAAGTTCAGCTAAGTTCAGCTAAGTTCAGCTCAGTTCAGCTCAGTTCAGCTAAGTTCAGCTAAGTTCAGCTCAGTTCAGCTAAGTTCAGCTCAGTTCAGCTCAGTTCAGCCAAGTTCAGCTCAGTTCAGCTCAGTTCAGCTCAGTTCAGCCAAGTTCAGCTCAGTTCAGCTCAGTTCAGCTCAGTTCAGCTAAGTTCAGCTCAGTTCAGCTCAGTTCAGCTCAGTTCAGCCAAGTTCAGCTAAGTTCAGCTAAGTTCAGCCAAGTTCAGCTAAGTTCAGCTCAGTTCAGCTCAGTTCAGCTAAGTTCAGCTCAGTTCAGCTCAGTTCAGCTAAGTTCAGCTCAGTTCAGCTCAGTTCAGCTCAGTTCAGCCAAGTTCAGCTCAGTTCAGCTCAGTTCAGCTCAGTTCAGCCAAGTTCAGCTCAGTTCAGCTCAGTTCAGCCAAGTTCAGCTAAGTTCAGCTAAGTTCAGCTCAGTTCAGCTAAGTTCAGCTCAGTTCAGCTCAGTTCAGCTCAGTTCAGCCAAGTTCAGCTCAGTTCAGCTCAGTTCAGCTCAGTTCAGCCAAGTTCAGCTCAGTTCAGCTCAGTTCAGCTAAGTTCAGCTAAGTTCAGCTCAGTTCAGCTCAGTTCAGCTCAGTTCAGCCAAGTTCAGCTAAGTTCAGCTAAGTTCAGCCAAGTTCAGCTAAGTTCAGCTAAGTTCAGCTCAGTTCAGCTCAGTTCAGCCAAGTTCAGCTAAGTTCAGCTAAGTTCAGCTCAGTTCAGCTCAGTTCAGCTCAGTTCAGCTCAGTTCAGCCAAGTTCAGCTAAGTTCAGCTCAGTTCAGCTAAGTTCAGCTAAGTTCAGCTAAGTTCAGCTAAGTTCAGCTCAGTTCAGCCAAGTTCAGCTAAGTTCAGCTCAGTTCAGCCAAGTTCAGCTAAGTTCAGCTCAGTTCAGCTCAGTTCAGCTCAGTTCAGCTAAGTTCAGCCAAGTTCAGCCAAGTTCAGCTAAGTTCAGCTCAGTTCAGCTCAGTTCAGCCAAGTTCAGCTCAGTTCAGCCAAGTTCAGCTCAGTTCAGCTCAGTTCAGCTAAGTTCAGCCAAGTTCAGCCAAGTTCAGCTAAGTTCAGCTAAGTTCAGCTCAGTTCAGCTCAGTTCAGCTCAGTTCAGCTCAGTTCAGCTCAGTTCAGCTAAGTTCAGCTAAGTTCAGCCAAGTTCAGCTAAGTTCAGCCAAGTTCAGCTAAGTTCAGCTCAGTTCAGCTCAGTTCAGCTCAGTTCAGCTCAGTTCAGCTAAGTTCAGCTCAGTTCAGCCAAGTTCAGCTCAGTTCAGCTAAGTTCAGCTAAATTCAGCTAAGTTCAGCAACAAATGTGCGCAGGTTACAGCATTCACACGCATTTTCAGCAGGAAATGCATGTTGTAGTTTGATTGAGTGTTACATAGCAATACATTAGACTACAGAATTCAAAGTCAGAAGAACTCCAGAACATGCGTGACGTGAGTCTAACGCACACTCACACGTTTAACATTAATTGCATTAATTGCTGGTCAGGTAGAACTATCCTGTGTTAATAAAAAAAATGGAATGCATTCAGAGAATAACAACCTGTCTGAAAAATAATGAAGCAGACTTTCTTCACGATTCTTAGAATACAGTGACCTTCACCAATAAGTGCAGACTGTGTAATGGAGAATGATGACTACACAGGCGTGATAGTGGTAGCTCCTAAATCACAAGTTGCTCATTCATTCCATACGCCGTATTAAATAAGTAGTACAATAAAACCGGCAATTAATCACAGCGGCTCCGCACATGAGGAGTATCATCCGGAGACAGAAGTGCTCTGAGCGACTGTCACGGAGAACTCAATACACTTAAAGTCATAATGAGGTCCTATTAAAAGAAAAGGGCTTATAGTCGGCATATTTCTATATTATGACACTTGAAGAAGCCAGAGTGAGTAATCGGTGGCTGTTCACATTTTAGTCATATCTGCTGTGATATATATTTATAATTACAGAGCATTAGGCTTCAGGCACTTGATCACAAAATGAGTTCTGACCTTTCAGCTGATGCCTAACACAACACTGACAAAAAATACCTCCAAAAGACTGCAGATCTCTTTCTAACCAGCTCCCCACGGCCATTTCTTAATTTACTATTTCTTTGTGCAATACATAAACCGGGTCTACAGAAGTATCTCATTGGGTAAACCCGTTTTTTCTGAAAACCTTCTTTTACATTTCACTACTTTTCATTTAGTCCAAAGCGATTTACAATAAATAACATCTTTAAAAAGGTCACCTATGATGCAAAATGTACTTTTTTATGTCTTCTATACATAAATGTGTGTGTGACGGCCCGTCTACACTACAGGCATCAAAAAAATCTTGAAGCTGGGCGTGTCTGAAGCTTGGCGATTTTTTGCGAGCAACGCGACCAACAACCAATCACATGAATCTCCCGCCCCCGACATACAAAGCAATAGAAATGTTAAAACGAAGTAAACTGGATATAAACTCTCCTACCAGGCGAAAACCTACCAGTTTCACCCACTGTCTCTGCCACCTCCCTCCATGCCTGGTTCCTCCGGTTTGTATCCCGGTAAATAGTTCTGGTCGTAAAGAACCGGGTGATTTGCTACTGTAATATCTCGTTTGGAATATGAGGAAATGAACTGCGGTCTGGCTCTCCCAGCTTGCACGCGGTTTGATTGGCTGCGCTTGCACTGGCGGGATTTGCATAAACGGGATTTGATTGGCTGATGCCGATAGATGCTCGTGATGCTTGCAAAGCCATGCCATGCTCCCCACAATGCAGTTCGGCGAAGCGTTGAAAGCATTTTTCGATGCCTGTAGTGTAAACGGGCCGTAAGGGTGATATAACCTTTTAATGATCTGGCCTTTTCATGAAATATCCAGTGTAGTCATACAGTAGTTCCTCCCAGACCTCAGCTCCATTAAAGCAGCCACTAAATAACCATGAAGAGCTTCTTCTCTGGATTTTTCTGCAGTTACAGTTCCCTCGTGCTCTCAGTGTTGTTCGAGAAAGCTAGTCTCTGAAACCCTTAAATCATCATCCACCTTTTCAGAGTGCTGATGTGAAGCAACCAGACAAAATGTGCCATCTTTACAACCCAGCGATGATTAAGTTGTCGAGGTCATGGTTCTCAAAGTCTACCAACTATCCATATTCTCCATTCCCCACATTTTCCTCAGTTTGCCTGACTTTGCAAGTGGAACAGATTGGTTTAAAACGGCCAGCGCAGCACGAAGGATCCATCACTGATACGGTACAATGGCAGGAATTGTACTTTTCTTTTTGTAATGGAGTGCTTCTTATCTTTGCTGACCTGTTGCTGACACTGAATGATAATATAATAAATTGAGCCTGTCGGTCATGAATTTTGGAGATCCTCCAACGCATCTCTTAGAGCCAGATATCAGTGTAAAACTCAGTGTAGGCAAAAACCCTCAGACTGAAACAAACGCCGTCTAAAAGTCACAATATCTGTAGAGCCGAGTACCACACACTTCAATGTTGAGATAACAGCTCTACCTTATAATGTATGAATATGGGCAGGTGTGGAAGGGTGGACTGTGGGGTAAACATAACTAAACATGCTGGGAATAGCTTTTCCTGTTCATTTATACTTCATGTAGGCTGACAGGTAGAGTGCATGTGGCCGAATGAACAATCCAACAATAACCACGTGCACAGATTTAGTTTTTAGTGGAGAGAATTGGACCATGATGTCATTTGATTGTTCATATCTCATGATTATTGGTTGTTTTTGGTTAAATAACAATGTACTTAGTGTACAGAGTAATCGCTGAGATCTAGGAAAGCTGCAACATGACTTTAAGAAGGTCCAACTAAATAGGAAACACCAGAAGTCAGAACAGTTTTAGACAAAGCCTCAGGTTAGCCAAACTTCACCTGTGTTTTAGATTACGACCGACTTTTTGGTCAATCGGTAAATAATGGACATAAGAGGGGACGCAGGGTGGGTTTCTTAATTGAATGAGAAAACGACACTATATAACCCGTACCTGCTGGAAAACACAGGTGTAATTAAAAACATTAATAAAGCAGAATCCCATTTAGCAGCTAATTGCATGCCGGCTTCCTTTCACGCTGTCCTGACTCACTGGGACTTTAATGAACTGAGCTTTTCCTACAAGTCACAATATCTAAAGTCCTAAAAAGCCTATTGTTATTAACATTATTTTAATTTCAACCTATGTGCACTTCCTTGTTTTTTATGCTGCTGCAATGCAAACATTTCCCAGTTTGGATCAATGAAGTACTTCTTATCTTATCATTATGGATGCCATTTTAGTTTTAACTCTAAATGAAGCATTTGCTGATCTAGCTACCAGTCGGATCGCCTTTGACCTTTTTTAAACAATGTTGCCTCAATCTAATCAAATACTACAGTGGGTACTGTGAGGGGAACTTCTGAAGCAATTGGAAACAGGACTCAGAGGGACACGAGGAGAACTGGAGCTTTGATGGCAAACACTGACGGTTTATTTGGAGCTTCGGCCGGAGAATTCACACGACGTGTCACGGGCCACGAGTTGACACAGGTTGAGATGCCAAATCAATTCTGAGGGTCCTCCTCTCTGGTGGGAGGGTTTAACTAGTTTGCTGAGGGTAATCAGCATTCTTCAATAGAGACTAAACAGCCGAGGACACTGAATGAACTTTAGTTGTCGCTTATGGCTCGGGGTCATCTCCACCACGAGAAGGATGTGTTCCAGGTGTCCAACAAAAATAACTATCTCTGACCGAGAGTTGCCCGGTCATAAACTGATAATAACAACAAAATACTAGGGCAGCCCCTCCTTAAGGGAGATAGCAGCTGTCGAAGGTTGAGCCTCTGTGTCAGAGGGCGAAGGAGGACATTACATAACATGCATGACATGTCACATGTTAGAGTCTTTTATCCAAAGCGACTGACATTACTCAATACTGAGGGCTATCCCACAGGAGCACTTTGGGGTGAAGTGTCTCGGGGACACAACGACATGCTGACTGCAGTGGGTTTGAACTTGCGATCCCCTGATTCAAAGTTCAGCGGACATGCAGGAGAAATTATTCCCTGACAGGTACTATTTGAGTATCAAATATTTGAAGTATTTTGGGGGGTTTTAAAAAGCAGTGTTAACACGTTATAGTTGTTACAAAAGCAAGATAAAGATTCTTCAGGCTGGTGTTCAGCAGGGTCCACGATGTTCACCCTTTCATTTTAACCTGTTAGCTTACTCACATTAGTGCTAAACATAAAGCAGAGCTGAGACTGAAGGAATATTATGATGATGGTGATAGACTTAAAGCTGGAAATTCATCCTGAAAGGAACGTGGAAACCTGCACCAAAGCTCATGGAAAACCATCCAATGGTGTCGTTTGAGGAAAAACGTTGGATTTGTTGAAATTGTCTGTATAAGAAATTATTCAAAATCAACAATCAATGTGGTTAACAGACCAACGGACTAACCAAACAACCAACTAACCTACAAACCGTCTAAATCCACAGATAAAGACATGATGCTACCATGGACAGAACTAACCCTTTGTGAATGTATTCCTCTGCCAACCAGTCGACGTGCACTTTACATCCAAGTCGTTCCAAAATGTATTTTATTCCATTAGACATGCGTGTGATATTGTCAAAATCAACCTTTGAACTCTTGATATATGGCAGAACAATTGAGTTTCTCATTGATCTTGAGTTTTGAGTAGGGATGCACCGAATATTCGGCCGCCGAAAATGATCGGCCGAAAATGGTTAAAAAGGCCCTTTCGGCTTTCGGCCGCTTGGAGATATTTAAAAATATCAGAGAAAGAGGCGCGGATTGCGATTTGTAAAACGTGTTCAGCTGACATTTCTCGAGGGGGTGTAACTGCAAAGACTTTCACCACTTCGGGATTACTCCACCACTTGAAATCAAAACACCCGGACAAATATGCGGAGTAAGATCAAACAATGTTGTTTACATTGCTCATGAGGACAGACCACCTTATTTGCAGATTCTTGAAATTGTAATTTAATTTGTAATTGATTGTGGATTTTGTATCCAGTTTTCACTTTATGTATCTTTATACAATGTTTACTACTTTGCTTATGAGGACAGACAGCCTTATTTACAGATTCTTGAAATTTAATTGTAATTTCATTTGAAAATAGTTACATTCATGTGGATTTATCCAGTTTGCACATTTGTATGCATGCACTTATAGGTGCATTTGTTGTTGTTGAAGGCCTGGCTGTCACAGTCTTTATTTACACTATGTTGTTGTAGGCCTACTGGCCTAGATGTTTATTTTAAAGCACCTTGGCTTTGTTCTGAATGCACTTTGTTGTAGTTATCCTACAGAGAAAAGAAAATGCACTTGACTTGGAATGAATGTACTGTATGCATTCAAAAGTGCTGAATAAATGTTTTATGGACCCGTAATAGTGATTATTATTTAAGTTAAGTTTTGGCATAATCAGGTAGCTGAACAACATTGGTAAAAAATGTATACATTATATATATATATATATATTTCTATTAATCATTTTCGGGCATTCGGTTTTCGGCCAACTGTTTCCTATTTTCGGTATCGGTTTCGGCCAAGAGTTTCCCATTCGGTGCACCCCTAGTTTTGACCTTTGTGTGTTTTTCTAAATCCTTCCACTCTTGAGTCCAAGAAGACGATGGTGCCAAATTGAATTCCATTTTGTTCCAGAGATATTACGTTCACGTGAATGCAACAGATCTGACGCCGCAGTGACCTTGTCCTTTCACCCCGGTAATCTAATTAGATCATCCTTTGCTTGTGGACGTGTGTGCTTAATTTGAAGAAATTCCCTCCAGGCGTCGTAAATAGTATATTTAGTGGGATGGCAATGAATCACTTCTCCCCACTACCACCTCCTCATGACCGCCAAGAAGGTGGAAAACAGATGACAAAACAGGGGTGTTGTTTGTTTGTCAGGGACATTACGTATTTCTTACAGACTCTTCTTGTAGTTCTGTTTATCTGAGCAGCTTTCTCCTCTTTATTGTGGCTTATATATTTATTTGTGTCGGTATCAGACCATCACTGCCCGGGGACAACTGAAAGGATTGTTGGCTTTTGGATCGAGTCGACGTTTAGATCACTAAATGTCACTGAATGTCACTGAATGTCGCTCTACAGTTAGCATGTCTTTGAGTATCTGTTCTATAACCGAGATGACCTGCATTAGTGAGGAAGAGTGAGGAGCAGCAGCTCTCACGCTGACCTTTGACCTTCATTGGGAGAATCCAATATATACCCTGGGGGGGGAAATTAGCCTCACTGGAAATGTGAGGCGTAGCCAGGGTTAATGTAATCTGTTACAATAACTGTCAAAAAATGTTATCCGTAACCTAATCTGAGTATCAAAATATAAAAGTAACCAGATTACTTTCCGCTTCTTTTGGGTTACCACAATATCGAATGGAATGCAGATCAATGCAACCTTGGAAAATAAGGATATTTAGTATAACAAATGTAGTAACAGTGATAGTTTACAAATGCTGTTCAAGCCTAATACATTAATCAAAATAATGGAATATTTGTTTGTTGAATAAATCAGGAGTCCACCTAATGCACTATTAAAGAAATGTATTTAAAATAAAGAAAAATTGCCTAAATATAAACCATAAAGAAACTGTATGCAGTACCTATAATATGTCGATCACATCGTAACACTGTAATCTTGCTAGTATTCCCTATTTACCTTTCTCATTAGAAGTGGGATGACAGAGAGCAGAGTTTATCCAAAGGTAGCCCTCCTGTTAGTCATCCAGTTGCAGGATAAAGAGAAATCCGTAGTTAAATATGCAGACATATACATCTGAGTATCAAAATATAAAAGTAACATGATTACTTTCCGTTTCTTTTGGATAACCCCAAAAGCCCGGGTGCAGCAGATTCTCTCCACTGATCTGAAGTGAAGAACGGCCTTTTTATTCTGCAGCGTTTGGCTTTGGGAGGCGAAGGCGAGCCAAACTGTAATGCCATGCCTGCAGGTCTAAACAATGAGCAGTTACTTTGTGTTTGCTGCTAAGTGGCCTATTCCCATGCAGCGTGACCTAAGCGCCTCGCTCAGATCTGCTGAGTGAAAACATCAACACGAGCGCGGCCGGGCAGCCTGCCTGCTCTTCAGTAATGTAATCAGCCTGGTGAGCAGCCAGAGCAACATGCAGGGCAAACGCTGGGCTGCTGGGACAATACACATGTGACACTGGTCAGCCTAATGAGATCAATGCTGGGCTGCTGGGACAATAAACATGTGACACTGGTCAGCCTAATGAGTTTAATGCTGTGCGGGCACATCGAGCCGGATGACTCACATCATCCGCTTTCAAGGAAACACGACAATATTACACCTGTTGCAAGAGGCGGTAAACAACCAACAAACCAACCAACTCACTAACCTACAAACCAACAAACTAACAAACAAACCAACCAACTAACTAACTAACCAACAAACCAACCAACTCACTAACCTGCAAACCAACCAACTAACAAACCAACCAACTAACTAACTAACCAACCATCTAACTAACCTATAAACCAACCGACTAACCAACCATCTAACTAACCTACAAACCCACCAACCAACTAACTCACCTACAAACTAACCAACTAACTTACAAACCAACTAACCAACCAACTAACCTACAAACCAACCAACCAACTAACATACTAACGAACCAACAAACCAACTAACTAACCTACAAACTAACCAACAAACCAACCAACTAACTAACTAACCTACAAACTAACCGACTAACTTACAAACCAACCAACCAACTAACTAACCTACAAACTAAAAAACAAACCAACCAACTAACAAACCAGCCAACTAACTAACCTACAAACTAACCAACTAACTTACAAACCAACTAACTAACCAACAAACTAACCGACTAACTACAGGCCGGCGGTACATCAGGACAAAAACCACCAGACGTGGGGACAGTTTTATCCCACAGACCATAAGACCGCTAAACACCTGAACTCTGTAAAGTGCCCCGATAAACATTCATCTGTTTGTCTACTTATTTATATAAATAGTTATCACCGCAATAAACCGTTTTTAATTTTGTCTAAATGTACATTATTTAATTTCATATTCTGTTCTTGTACATATCATATTCTATTTACTAATGAGTTTAATGCTGTGCGGGCACATCGAGCCGGATGACTCACATCATCCGCTGTCAAGGAAACACGACAATATTACACCTGTTGCAAGAGGCGGTAAACAACCAACAAACCAACCAACTCACTAACCTACAAACCAACAAACTAACAAACAAACCAACCAACTAACTAACCAACCAACTAACTAACCAAGCAACTAACTAACCAACCAACTAACTAACTAACCAACAAACCAACCAACTCACTAACCTACAAACCAACCAACTAACAAACCAACCAACTAACTAACTAACCAACCATCTAACTAACCTATAAACCAACCGACTAACCAACCATCTAACTAACCTACAAACCAACCAACCAACTAACTCACCTACAAACTAACCAACTAACTTACAAACCAACTAACCAACCAACTAACTAACCTACAAACCAACCAACCAACTAACATACTAACGAACCAACAAACCAACTAACTAACCTATAAACTAACCAACAAACCAACCAACTAACTAACTAACCTACAAACTAACCGACTAACTTACAAACCAACCAACCAACTAACTAACCTACAAACTAAAAAACAAACCAACCAACTAACAAACCAACCAACTAACTAACTAACCTACAAACTAACCAACTAACTTACAAACCAACCAACCAACTAACTAACCAACAAACTAACCGACTAACTACAGGCAGGCGGTACATCAGGACTAAAACCACCAGACGTGGGGACAGTTTTATCCCACAGACCATAAGACCGCTAAACACCTGAACTCTGTAAAGTGCCCCGATAAACATTCATCTGTTTGTCTACTTATTTATATAAATAGTTATCACCGCAATAAACCGTTTTTAATTTTGTCTGAATGTACATTATTTAATTTCATATTCTGTTCTTGTACATATCATATTCTATTTACATGTATATAGACTTGTTGCACTATTTTTTGTTTTGCATTTTGTATGTTATTATATATGTTGCATTGTTGGAGGAGCTCAGGTCAGAAGAATGCCATTGCCATTTCTACCCTGTAGCTTATGTGCATATGAGGATAAAACCTTTGGAAAAATAACTAGCTAACTAACCTACAAACTGCCTAAATCCACACATAAAGACATGATGCTACCATGGACAGAACTAACCCTTTGTGAATGTATTCCTCCGCCAACCAGTCGACGTGCACTTTACATCCAAATCAATCCAAAATGTATTTTATTCCAGACATGCGTGTGGAATTGTCAGAATCAACCTTTGAACTCTTGATATATGGCAGACAAAATGGGTTTCTCATTGATCTTGAGTTTTGACCTTTGTGTGTTTTTCTAAATCCTTCCACTCTTGAGTCCAAGAAGACGATGGTGCCAAATTGAATTCCATTTTGTTCCAGAGATATTACGTTCACATGAATGCGACAGATCTGAGGCCGCAGTGACCTTGTCCTTTCACCCCGGGAATCTAATTAGATCATCCTTTGCTTGTGGACGTGTGTGCTTAATTTGAAGAAATTCCCTCCAGGCGTCATATAGTATACAGTGGGGCAAAAAAGTATTTAGTCAGCCACCAATTGTGCAAGTTCTCCCACTTAAAAAGATGAGAGAGGCCTGTCATTTTCGTCCTAGGTATACCTCAACTATGAGAGACAGAATGAGGGGGAAAAATCCAGAAAATCACATTGACAGAGGTCAAATGTTTTCTGTAAGTCTTCACAAGGTTTTCACACTGTTGCTGGTATTTTGGCCCATTCCTCCATGCAGATCTCCTCTAGAGCAGTGATGTTTTGGGGCTGTCGCTGGGCAACACAGACTTTCAACTCCCTCCAAATATTTTCTATGAGGTTGAGATCTGGAGACTGGCTAGGCCACTCCAGGACCTTGAGATGCTTCTTACGAAGCCACTCCTTCGTTACCCGGGCGGTGTGTTTGGGATCATTGTCATGCTGAAAGACCCAGCCACGTTTCATCTTCAATGCCCTTGCTGATGGAAGGAGGTTGTCACTCAAAATCTCACGATACATGGCCCCATTCATTCTTTCCTTTACACGGATCAGTCGTCCTGGTCCCTTTGCAGAACAACAGCCCCAAAGCATGATGTCCCCCCCCATGTTTCACAGTAGGTGTTCTTTGGATGAAACTCAGCATTCTTTCTCCTCCAAACACGTCTAGTTGAGTTTTTACCAAAAAGTTCTATTTTGGTTTCATCTGACCAAATGACATTCTCCCAATCCTCTTCTGGATCGTCTAAATGCTCTCTAGCAAACTTCAGACGGGCCTGGACATGTACTGGCTTAAGCAGGGGGACACGTCTGGCACTGCAGGATCTGAGTCCCTGGCGGCGTAGTGTGTTACTGATGGTAGCCTTTGTTACTTTGGTCCCAGCTCTCTGCAGGTAATTGACTAGGTCCCCCCGTGTGGTTCTGGGATCTTTGCTCACCGTTCTTGTTTCTCATTTTGACCCCACGGGGTGAGATCTTGCGTGGTGCCCCAGATCGAGGGAGATTATCAGTGGTCTTGTATGTCTTCCATTTTCTAATAATTGCTCCCACTGTTGATTTCTTCACACCAAGCTGCTTACCTATTGCAGATTCAGTCTTCCCAGCCTGGTGCAGGTCTACCATTTAGTTTCTGTTGTCCTTTGACAGCTCTTTGGTCTTGGCCATAGTGGAGTTTGGAGTGTGACTGTTTGAGGTTGTGGACAGGTGTCTTTTATACTGATAACGAGTTCAAACAGGTGCCATTAATACAGTTAACAAGTGGAGGACAGAGGAGGCTCTGAAAGAAGAAGTTACAGGT
The DNA here is from genome assembly GCF_949606895.1 of Notothenia rossii. Classification (NCBI taxonomy): domain Eukaryota; kingdom Metazoa; phylum Chordata; class Actinopteri; order Perciformes; family Nototheniidae; genus Notothenia; species Notothenia rossii. The sequence continues at coordinate 2,585,147 of NC_136909.1, read as the reverse complement.
CTGTGAGAGACAGAAATCTTGTTTGTTTGTTATTGACCAAATACTTATCTTCCACCTTAATTTGCAAATAAAGTCTTTAAAAATCAGACAATGTGATTTTCTGGATTTTCTTTTCTCATTCTGTCTCTCATAGTTGAGGTATACCTAGGATGAAAATTACAGGCCTCTCATCTTTTTAAGTGGGAGAACTTGCACAATTGGTGGCTAACTAAATACTTTTTTGCCCCACTGTATATAGTAGGATTTCAGTTATACAATACGATAATACTTTAAAGGTCAGATCAAGTCTCAAATGTGACTTGCAGCTCCATGTGTAACATCAACAGACACAAATCAAGACACAATACATGAAAAACAAACAACAAACATTTAACGTAACAGCACAATCAGTGAGAGAAAACATGCTCAAAGAGCCTTCAGCTCCATCTGATCTGGGATTCAGCTCTGTGTTTACAATTAATCGATTCTCCCACCACCTCCTCATGGTGCCAAGAAGGTGAAAAACAAACAACAAAACAGGGGTGTTGTTAGTTTGGATTGACAGCCTGAATATTACACCTGTTGCAAGAGGCTGTGAATTCACATCCTGTCTGTGGTTAACGGCTCGCTGCGTCTCATCCACAAAGCACTAAACTGTACGGTGAAGTGTTTGGATCCATATATCGAGCTCATCTGAGATTTAAAACACTCTCCTGGTGCAGCAACAGCCAATCAGGGGATACCAAAGAATGCATTCTATTGCTTTAAATGCAAACAATAATGGGTCCAGTTAATTATTCATAGCATTACCTCACTTGGTGGATCATCACTTAAAAGGTCATTAGGTGATCTTTGGCTTTTACTGACCACTTGTTTAACAGTAATGAGTGCAGAGGGACCTTTATCTCTCACATGGAAGCTTCTTTTACACTTAAACTGCAGTATGTTGGATAATTGACTTCAACGATGAGGAAACATGCTTCCAATTATAGGATATTAAGGAAGTTTCAACGTCACGGATGTGACTACAACGCCTGGCATCTGGTTACTGAAAAATATGTCCAGGTTAATTGTTGCTTGGACATTTTAACAGAAAACCTACAATGTGAATGGGAATTTCTCTCCAACAGATTGAAAATCAGCAGGAGAGGACTCTTTAAAGTAGAGACACTACATACTGATATACACCTGAACATCAGCAGGAGAGGACTCTTTAAAGTAGAAACACTACATACTGATATACACCTGAACATCAGCAGGAGAGGACTCTTTAAAGTAGAGACACTACATACTGATATACACCTGAACATCAGCAGGAGAGGACTCTTTAAAGTAGAGACACTACATACTGATATACACCTGAACATCAGCAGGAGAGGACTCTTTAAAGTAGAGACTCTACATACTGATATACACCTGAACATCAGCAGGAGAGGACTCTTTAAAGTAGAGACACTACATACTGATATACACCTGAACATCAGCAGGAGAGGACTCTTTAAAGTAGAGACACTACATACTGATATACACCTGAACATCAGCAGGAGAGGACTCTTTAAAGTAGAGACACTACATACTGATATACACCTGAACATCAGCAGGAGAGGACTCTTTAAAGTAGAGACTCTACATACTGATATACACCTGAACATCAGCAGGAGAGGACTCTTTAAAGTAGAGACACTACATACTGATATACACCTGAACATCAGCAGGAGAGGACTCTTTAAAGTAGAGACACTACAGACTGCAGGAGAGGACTCTTTAAAGTAGACACACTACATACTGATATACACCTGAACATCAGAGGAGAGGACTCTTTAAAGTAGAGACTCTACATACTGATATACACCTGGACATCAGCAGGAGAGGACTCTTTAAAGTAGAGACACTACATACTGATATACACCTGGACATCAGCAGGAGAGGACTCTTTAAAGTAGAGACTCTACATACTGATATACACCTGAACATCAGCAGGAGAGGACTCTTTAAAGTAGAGACACTACATACTGATATACACCTGAACATCAGCAGGACAGGACTCTTTAAAGTAGAGACACTGCATACTGATATACACCTGAACATCAGCAGGAGAGGACTCTTTAAAGTAGAGACACTACATACTGATATACACCTGAACATCAGCAGGAGAGGACTCTTTAAAGTAGAGACACTACATACTGATATACACCTGAACATCAGCAGGAGAGGACTCTTTAAAGTAGAGACGCTACATACTGATATACACCTGAACATCAGCAGGAGAGGACTCTTTAAAGTGGAGACACTACATACTGATATACACCTGAACATCAGCAGGAGAGGACTCTTTAAAATAGAGACACTACATACTGATATACACCTGAACATCAGCAGGAGAGGACTCTTTAAAGTAGAGACACTACATACTGATACACCTGAACATCAGCAGGACAGGACTCTTTAAAGTAGAGACCCTACATACTGATATACACCTGAACATCAGCAGGACAGGACTCTTTAAAGTAGAGACCCTACATACTGATATTAAAGAAATCCAACACTTAATTCTAAGAACTGCTTGGTCTTTTGTTGACTTCAGGATGAGTTTTAGCCTTTTTCAGAGAATGTTCTTGGAATCTAAGGATGCACTGGTTCGACTTTTCCCTCCCAGTACTAATTTACGAGCACCTCAACTCAGGAAGTCTAACAATATAAAGTAACGATCGACACCATCACTCTTTCCTGACTTCGAATTTGTTTTTACTTCACAGCATTGGGAAAGTAAAGTTTGGAAAGGACGGTTGCAAACATCCATCGATCGGCAGGCTTTAATTTATGTCTGCCAAGTTTGTTATATGAGATTGTATAGTTTGAATCTGGAAAGTTTGACATGCAGGGATGACTTCTGTTTGGATAATAAAAGGACTCACTTGGTGCTCTTAACCTGTTGACCCCCAAGCCTGTTTTCTAGGTCTCAGGCTCGAAAATAACATTTTCAGAACAAATGACCATATCTTCCCTTCTAAAAGGGGGAAATTAATCATCTTTTTTCTCAAAGTAATGATTAAACTGTGAGTTGGATGTAGAAAAGTCAGAATCAATATCGATATTTTTTATTTAAAAAAAATTCAGATTGAACATGGTAAAAAACTGTAAATTATAGTGTCCGCCCAAAAGATATGTTGTACTTATAGTGTCAACCACCCTTGAATGATGGGTGAGTAAACTAAAAGCTTTAGGAATCCAAAGTACAACATATAATACCCTGTTTCAGGATTGATGCAAAACAAGTGATATTTGACCTTTTTAGACAGATTCAGCAAAAAAAAAACACTTCTGGGGTCATTTGGGTGGATTTTCCATATCTCTGGCCCCCCTTGGTCGATTTGGATGATTGACATCTCTTTCTAACCGTCAGAGCCAATGGAATCGAGGGGAACTCCCACATACACACACAGGTTACCAGATAAGGAGTGAGAGTGACTCGTAAAAAAACCGGAAGCTGCGCTAGCCTCTGCTGGCTACCATTAGCAGCTCATTTTTATTCCCCGATTTTTGCATATAAATTGAATTATGGATTATCAATATTTTTTTCAAAGTGACAGACACATTGGATTAACCTATGGATTAACATTCAGCCGCGTTTTCTCTCGTTTTAATGCCATTGAACACGACTTTTGATCAGAATAACAGCAAAGGTGAGCATATCTCCGTGTTTTGCTACCTAAAGCTACATCGTGTGTTGTCTTTATTTGCTTCCCCTGTCACGAGGTCTGATCGCTCAGTGATGATCCTTATATTTCTATAATCTGTGGAATCTCAGGATGTTAGCTAAACTTGTTTGTGCAGATCCAATAAGTACATCGATCGGTATAGAGTTCTGTAATAAAGGCATTAAGATTCAGAGGCTCAGCGTTAGTCTTGTGTTTTTTTTTGTTAAAAATGGTTCATATCATTAATCAGTCTGGACGCAAACACCGTGAGCACATTGGAGAACCTTTTATGAACTTTTTGCAATTCCTCAGTCTAGAGAGGGATTTGGATTCAGCAGATACCTCTAGCATCAAAATCAAAACATCTTTTTGACTCTATCTCTCTAAACTTTATGGAACTTTATTGATGGATTCCTTCAAAACTACCAGTGTCTTTAGCCTCATTGATTTAAGCATTATATTCTATCAAATCCAGAAACTCATTCGCAGGTTTGAGAGTTGAATTATGATCATTCCAAGCAATGAATTCACTTTCCTGTCTTTGCAAAAGAACCAAGGTTGGTTTTTTCTCAAAGATGTTAATTGGACAGTCCTAGAGGTTTCTGGATGATTTATTCGACATCTCTTTTAAAAACTACAAATAAAGGCAGAGTGCATTATACTTTGAAAAGGCAAATGCCCATTGTTCTGCAGATCGAGGGCCAGCCTGGACTCTTTAAAGTTCATTCTGCTGTTCTGAAAAACAGCAGGAGACGATTCGTCACCTTTCATAGAGCACACATCTCCCTCCGCCATGACTTTGCTGTTTGATTCAAAACCACGTCCACAATCTGTGAAAACACAGCCGTTTGGTTCTTTGTGTGCTATTTAAAAATATCCTCACACCCATCTCTGTTGACCTTCTGTGAAAGATACAATGGAGACAGAACTGCGAACGACTGCGGCAAGAAGGCAGAGCAAAGCAACAAAGAAGGCAATTTCAACTTTACAAAAGCAAACCGTTATTGATGACATGGAAGCACTGAGCTTCAAAGGCTTTTTATTTATAGGCATCCCAAATTATAGGCAGCAGGCGGGGGAATAATGGAAGTGTTTTTCTCCTCTCTTGAAGCTTTTTCAGAAATAGAAAATATGACTGGAGGGCCAGAGGAGACGCAGGAAAATCACTGGGATATTAAAGCAAGGGTCCATGAAGGAGATTTACGATCTGAGGCCGTCTGTAACGTGTTGCTGTTCGTAGTAAAACTTTCACATTGTGTGATGGAGAGGTTTGTGTCGTACAAGTGCTGCAGTGACAAAAATAATCAATGGGATTTCTCCATGTGATTTTGGATTATTGCAGAAAATAATCTCAACGTTTATTCTAACACGTTTAATTCAGCAAGATAATCTCCACATATTAACACCACTTTATGATTTCTGAAGTAAAAAGCTAATGTTGGGCTATAAAGGAACTACAGCACGGTCACATGACTTCACGTCACCACCACTAAGCTAAAGGTGGCTAATGTTGGGCTATAAAGGAACTACAGCACGGTCACATGACTTCACGTCACCACCGCTAAGCTAAAGGAGGCTAATGTTGGGCTATAAAGGAACTACAGCACGGTCACATGACTTCACTTCACCACCGCTAAGCTAAAGGAGGCTAATGTTGGGCTATAAAGGAACTACAGCACGGTCACATGACTTCACGTCACCACCGCTAAGCTAAAGGAGGCTAATGTTGGGCTATAAAGGAACTACAGCACGGTCACATGACTTCACTTCACCACCGCTAAGCTAAAGGTGGCTAATGTTGAGCTATAAAGGAACTACAGCACGGTCACATGACTTCACGTCACCACCGCTAAGCTAAAGGAGGCTAATGTTGGGCTATAAAGGAACTACAGCACGGTCACATGACTTCACCTCACCACCGCTAAGCTAAAGGAGGCTAATGTTGGGCTATAAAGGAACTACAGCACGGTCACATGACTTCACGTCACCACCGCTAAGCTAAAGGAGGCTAATGTTGGGCTATAAAGGAACTACAGCACGGTCACATGACTTCACCTCACCACCGCTAAGCTAAAGGTGGCTAACGTTGGGCGTGATGGCGTTTAGTCGTTTCATTTAGACACTCGTTAGCAACCTCGGTTTTGAATCCAGCGGTGAGATATTTACTGACGCATTTTATGTCGTAGAACAAAACGTTGACATCTCTTCAGCTTGTGTAAACCACAGACCTTATTTCTGAGCAAAAACACATTCAGAAACCCATTAACCTCCAGACCAGGGGACAGGAATCGAGTTTTTGGGACTCATTCCTGCAGCTCTGATAGCATAGAGCAGGCCTATTCAACTGGCGGCCTGCGGGCCAGATGCGGCCCAGAACCAACTCCCGAGTGGCCCAGCCTCCCGTAGCCAAATTCCTACACTAGTACAGACCATGAACGCAACACTCCACGTTGCATAGAAACCACCAAACCACAACGTAGCACGTTTTTTGAAAGTGCATCTAGTGGTGCTAGTAACGGTGGTACTATGATAACAACTCTAAAACATGTCCCTCTCAACTCTGAAGCGTAAACAGAGACAAAACGGTCATTGATCTTGTGGAGCAGATCCAAGTCAAGCTGGACCTTTTCGCGACCGACTTGAGCACGGGTCGGATGCTGCATTTTCCGACGCTCCCCAAACACATCACATCTCCGGCACAAATCACGGATGTGATGAAAGATTTCATTGCGAGGTTGAAAGAGAACTTTGCCGGTCGATTGGATGGACTTGCTCTGCCCACAGAGGTGATGGGCTTTGCCAGAGACCCCTTCACTGTTGCCATAGAGGGGGACGTATCAACCAGAGCAAAGGAAGTGGTCCCCTGCATCGACAAGGGGAAATATACACTGGAACGTATTGACATGCAGCGCACTAACGGGCCAGCGAAGTTTTGGAGTGATGTCAAAAAACAGCAGTTCCCTAACGTTCAGAAAGTAGCGATCTGTGTGCTCAGTATGTTTGGATCAACATACACATGTGAATCAAGCTTTTCACACATGAACTCAATCAAAAGTAGCACTCGCTGCTCCCTGACTGACAGCACTCTTCACCAATGTCTTAGGATTGCATTGACATCCTATGAGCCACAAATCACTGCTCTTGTTCAAAACTAAAAATGTCCCCTCTCCCATTGAGGAAGTCAGCGATGACAAATCAGAAATGAGGTGATAGTAAGCACCTAGTTTACTATAGTAGACGTGTAGTGTAGTATTCATTCATATAGTTACCCGTATCCCTTGTTATGGGTTTGTGCACTGAAGGGTTTGACAGTTCTTTCTGTATTCATTTAAATGCACTTTGTAATGTGTCTGGGTCAAATGTGACCAAAACGTATGATTTTTTTGTTATTACTTGAAAAGTGAAAAAATAGTATTGCTACAGTACTACCTCTTTGTGTTGCATTGGAGCTCTTTAGCTGTTTGTTTTGGATGTGAGGACATTTATTAAGACTGCTATTATTGTATTCAGTAAATGCACTTTGTGATGTGCCTGGTTCAAAAAAAAATAACCTGAATATTTGACTTCTAAAGCAAACAAATGTAATGCTACGACTGTGACCTTTTTTTTCAGACTCTGTTAAATTAATGCTAATTTGTTGAGTTTTTATGCACTTTTTGACGTACCTTTTGTTAGATGAGCATTGAATAAAAATTGCATGTTTTTCATCGCAGTAATATGTGTTGGTTTAAAATGTGTCACTACCCGCTTTTTACAGGCCGCTGAATGTCTGGCCCAGCTGAATTTTGTAGTTATAAAATCTGGCCCAACTGAATGTGTAGTTGAATAGCCCTGGCATGGAGCTTCCTACATGGAGCCCTCTGCTGGCTAACAGTGGTTCTTTGTGTAGATCTGCTGCAGCTTCTCAGGGAAACTCTAAATGAGGCAGATTGAGATGCAGCTCGGAGCGTCTCGTCTTTGAAACGCTGCATTTTTCTTTCTCATCTGGCTGGAGGCTGCAGAACCAAACACATCATCCGTATCTGGAGTGGAGCTGCAGGTGAAAGAGAGAGCTGCTTTAAGATGAAACATCTTCTGTTGGACCAAAGTGACACCGACTAGATCTATATTACAATCTAAAAAAATTGAATCTTTAAGTGTATTTAGAAAACAATACAGCGAACTTAAAAAACATTTCCCACGAATTCGTCAACAGAGAATCAATGAAATGTCAATTCATTTACATTAATATGCAATACAACCAAACAAAATAACTGCCCTCAGTTCCTCAAACGTGAGTATTTACGTTTCTTGTGAAGTAAACTAAATACATTTGGGTTCTGGAATGTGATTTTCTCCACGTTATACACCCAACAACTTTCTGATTAATCAATAAAACTAATCAGCCCGGTTATTGATGACGCCAACAACCGTCAGTTTCAGACCTAATTAAGGACATCATTGTGTGGTAAAGACAAACACATTGGGGGGAGGGGGAACAAAGCAATTACTGTCTGATTTGTAAAAAGCCACCTGAGAGACATGAAAGCAAATTAAATAACAAGTGTGTTTTATATTTTTGTTCCGTTTGATTTCCTTGCTGGAGAAATTACAAAAATGTCCCAAATTGGGACATTTTAATTAACAGCAACTTGTTTGATAATCAAATAATTAATTCAGTTCGTTTTTTGAGGAAAGAAAAAAGGGAACAGTATTCTGGTTGCAGAAGAGGATTAGAAACAAATCTTGACATTACTTTTGATCCGATCTCAAACAGAATGAGAGGGTCAGGAGCAGGAGGGGATCAGGACCCAAATGCTGAATAAAGAGGTTGGTGTATAAAAGAAAGCTGTTCCAAACAAACACTAGAAACATGCACAAGCAGGCACGATCATCAGAAGGAAAAGGAGCAAAACAAAAACAAAACAACTAAGCAGGAAGACTTGGAGGGAAAGCCAGAATACAGAGAAACATCCAGGAGCCAAAACCAGAGAAACAACGACGACGAAATGACCGAGAGCACAAGGGAAGACGAGGCTAAATCCACACGGGGGTAATCACAAGACAAGACACAGCTGGGCAGGTGAGACACGGGGCAGCAGGTGAACACAATCACACAATCAGGGAAGAGGGAGAACAAAATAAATGTCAAAATAAAACGGGAAGGCCATGAAGCTGAGGTGTGGCCTTAATCCTCTCCCACAGCTTCTCAAAGTAAAAGCTTTGTTATCGTTTCTCCAGACACGATTCAACGCTGAATATCACTGCTCATCAGTGGATCTTGTTCAGAGATTATACACGACGTGTTTGAATATTATTTAAACTTTGAAGGACAAATGTTTTCCAGAGTTAAGAAGCCTTTTCTTAAACACGAGGTGTGGCAATGACAGTCATCTCATGCTTCAATCGTGCCCTAAAATGTGATCTTTTCGGGCGTCGATGCAAAGAGTCTTTTATTCCATATAACTTTGCTCTTAGTTTAGATTCCAATTATGAACGTAGACATGGACACAACATAAGAGTTGCTTTGTATGCTGCATGCGTCACAATACTCTAGAAATGTTCAGATGAATACCGCCTGATATTTGTAATGGTTGAAAAACTGATGTCTGCCATTGGAGCGGTCCCCATCTTACATTCAAGAGGAAGGGTCCGGTGTTATTACTGTGGGGGCAAATGCTCCCACATGAGTACTGCACGGTTTGCTTGTTTTTGTCCTTTGTCCCTATAGTCCGTTTTTATTTTGTGGGTTTTATTGTATTGTCCTTAACATGTTAGTGTTGTGTCACCTTGTAACTTCTGCCACAGATAAACCAAGGTAATTATGATTCATAAGGAAGACAGAAAACGGGGACCTTTAGTCTAATACTGCAAATAAAGGGAACAAATCACTATTTTTTTTATCATCAAATATGTTTTTTAGGAGAAAAATAAGACAGTTCCAGCGTCTCAAAGAAAAAGTTTAATTATTTTATCTGCACACATGATGTGTGTGTGTTTGTATCTGCTATACTTGAACATGTTATAGACAGATTATTTCTAAAGGCGGTCTTGCTTCTTCTGTTATGCAGATAGACCAACAATCCCACACATGTAATAATGACTCATAAAAACAATAGGAACCTTTGACCTGCAGTCGACTACAGAAACCTCTCATAAGGAAACATCAATGGAGGAAAGTTATTATATCCCACATCATAGACCCATAGTGTCCTGACACACACACACACACACACACACACACACACACACACACACACACACACACACACACACACACACACACACACACACACACACACACACACACACACACACACACACACACACACACACACACACACACACACACACACACACACACACACACACTTTAGGTGTCACCTTGAGAGAATCGACACCCTGCACGCAGAGCGGTGAGCTGACAGAGCTTCACATTCCTACAAATAAAACAAGAAGTTTTATGAAGAAGAAAACAAGAAGAACTGACCCGATTTTGAAACTTGTACTACTGTAAAAGTGAACTCAGGTCTTATACTTGAGTAAAAGTAGAAGTACCAGAGAGTAGAAATACTGCATTAAAAATGTCCCTCAAGTAAAAGTAGAAAAGTTATTATCATCAAAATATAGTGAAATCATGAAAGTGTTCTCAAAGCTGCTAAAGGTGCAGCTAGTTTGAATGACTTTGTATACTGCAGGGTAGCTGGTGGATTTACTCCAGGTGGAACTAAAGTCTGATTTAACACTTGGTTAGATTTCACATCATTCATCCAGATCTGTGAAGTATACTAAAGGGATGGAAATACATGTAGTGGAGTAGAAGTACACAGTAGCATAACATGGAAACACTCAAGTAAAGTACAAGCACCTCAGAATTGTACCTAAGTACAGTACTTGAGTAAATGTACTCAGTTACTTTACACCACACACACCTGCATGCACGAGCTGTTTATGAGGCCCAGCTGGACACGTGCACAACAGCAACAAGAGTCTGAGAGAAATCAGCATGCAGCGCGAGCAGCTGCAGAAACGCATCTCCATAAAGTCCTGCTGTGAGGAAGAGGAGAGGAAGAGAGGAAGATGAGAGGAAGATGAGAGGAAGAGGGGCACGCACCTGAACCTCCACGCTGTATTCCTGGTAGAGGTGCGTGGGAAACACCGCCAGCTGATGTTCCACTTGGAGGGAAACTGTGTAATCCATGGACCGGAGGATGTGGAAACTCAGAGAGCGCGAGGAGCGTCTGCTGCTGGCGCGAGGACTCCGCGCGAGCCAGTGTGCAGCCGAGCCCTGCCCACCGAGCTCCCATTGGCTGAGGCGGTTTAGAAGGCGGGGCCGAAATTGGAGCATCAGATACAATCATCTGCACCTGACAGCATGTAAACATAGTGTACTACGTATAGTATGAGTTTGCATAGTCATAACAGCTTTTAAATTACATCTGCATTAACAGTTGGTTTTGTCTGCTGCTGTGAGAAAAAAAATCCCATATTGGGATCAATAAAGTATATATAATCTTATATAATAAACCTGTTTCGACAATCTATATTCTGCACCAGTCTATGTATAGTAAAGATAGACTGGGGCAGACTAAATATAGTTTTGTCTCAACCAGTCTATAGTCTGCACCTACATTAATTCAGTCTATAGCCTGCACCAGACTATAGCCTGCACCAGCCTCCACCAGCCTCCACCAGCCTCCACCAGTATATAGTCTGCACCTGTCTATAGCCTGCACCAGTCTATAGCCTTCACCAGTATATCATCTTCACCAGTATATCTTCACCACTATATAGTCTGCACCTGTCTATAGCCTGCACCAGTCTATAGCCTTCACCAGTATATCATCTTCACCAGTATATCTTCACCACTATATAGTCTGCACCAGTATATAGTCTGCACCAGTATATAGTCTGCACCAGTATATCATCTTCACCAGTAGATATAGTCTGCACCAGTATATCATGTTCACCAGTATATAGTCTGCACCAGTCTTAAATCAGCACCTGTCTATATTTTATACGGTCTTTAGTCTGCACCTATTTCAGGCAGTGTTTAGCCTGTACCAGTCTATAGTCATCACCAATTTCATTCAGTCTGTAGTGTGCACCAGTCAATAGCCTTCCCCTTGTTATACTGTCTATTGGTTTTAGTTTGAATCTATACGCCTACTGCATCTTATTATTTTGTATTCAGCAGGTGCTCCTATATGTTTATAAAATACTGTGTGAGAGCTTTCTGTCAGCTCAGATTTTAGTTCTGCTTTTATAAAGTATGTGCTGTTTCAGCGTTAGGCTTCTGTCAGGCAGGTTTTCCGATAAATAAACTAATTTCTGTTCCTAAATATCTTTATTTTCTAAGGTCACATTGTTCTGTTGTCTTACAGAATACACTTCAGTAAAAAACATCCTTTTGATATGTATGTTCTGGTCTTGTTTGCATATAGCTTTTACAGGTGATTGTAACATAATACATTTAAAGTAAGCCTCCCCTCCCTGAGTCAAAGCGCTCTCTGATCACAGCCGCATGCAAACGGATCTGCGAGCAGAGAAAATGTGTCGAGGCCGGAGGAGATCTATTTTTATTCATTTGTAGATTTCTCTGCATCTCATTACTCAGCAGACGAATATATTCATGACATGCATTATGGAGGAGTGGTTGTCGACTATTAATTCTTCCCTCTTTTACATCGTTTCCCTAAATCGGATTCCCTCCCCCTCCGCTGCATGTATGCATCACGTTGAATGTATTTACACTTTTAATAAGGCTGGTCACAAACTGCTTAGCAACACAGCAGATTAATGCAAAGACTCTGAAATGAGATTAGAGTGAAGCAACTCTCAGATATGTTATGAAGCATGAGCAGCAGAATGTAGGCCATCTTAAAGGCTGAGGATTTACGGGTGGAATCTTCCCCTCTGGTGTTTCAGAAAGTATTATATTTAAAGCTGCTGATGATGTTCAGGTGTATATCAGTATGTAGTGTCTCTACTTTAAAGAGTCCTCTCCTGCTGATGTTCAGGTGTATATCAGTATGTAGTGTCTCTACTTTAAAGAGTCCTCTCCTGCTGATGTGCAGGTGTATATCAGTATGTAGTGTCTCTACTTTAAAGAGTCCTCTCCTGCTGATGTTCAGGTGTATATCAGTATGTAGTGTCTCTACTTTAAAAAGTCCTCTCCTGCTGATGTTAAGGTGCATATCAGTATGTAGTGTCTCTACTTTAAAGAGTCCTCTCCTGCTGATGTTCAGGTGTATATCAGTATGTAGTGTCTCTACTTTAAAGAGTCCTCTCCTGCTGATGTTCAGGTGTATATCAGTATGTAGTGTCTCTACTTTAAAGAGTCCTCTCCTGCTGATGTTCAGGTGTATATCAGTATGTAGTGTCTCTACTTTAAAGAGTCCTCTCCTGCTGATGTTCAGGTGTATATCAGTATGTAGTGTCTCTACTTTAAAGAGTCCTCTCCTGCTGATGTTCAGGTGTATATCAGTATGTAGTGTCTCTACTTTAAAGAGTCCTCTCCTGCTGATGTTCAGGTGTATGTCAGTATGTAGTGTCTCTACTTTAAAGAGTCCTCTCCTGCTGATGTTCAGGTGTATATCAGTATGTAGTGTATCTACTTTAAAGAGTCCTCTCCTGCTGATGTTCAGGTGTATATCAGTATTTAGTGTCTCTACTTTAAAGAGTCATCTCCTGCTGATGTTCAGGTGTATATGTAGTGTCTCTACTTTAAAGAGTCCTCTCCTGCTGATGTTCAGGTGTATATCAGTATGTAGTGTCTCTACTTTAAAGAGTCCTCTCCTGCTGATGTTCAGGTGTATATCAGTATCTAGTGTCTCTACTTTAAAGAGTCCTCTCCTGATGATGTTCAGGTGTATGTCAGTATGTAGTGTCTCTACTTTAAAGAGTCCTCTCCTGATGATGTTCAGGTGTATGTCAGTATGTAGTGTCTCTACTTTAAAGAGTCCTCTCCTACTGATGTTCAGGTGTATATCAGTATGTAGTGTATCTACTTTAAAGAGTACTATCCTGCTGATGTTCAGGTGTATATCAGTATGTAGTGTCTCTACTTTAAAGAGTCCTCTCCTGCTGATGTTCAGGTGTATATCAGTATGTAGTGTCTCTACTTTAAAGAGTCCTCTCCTGCTGATGTTCAGGTGTATATGTAGTGTCTCTACTTTAAAGAGTCCTCTCCTGCTGATGTTCAGGTGTATATAAGTATGTAGTGTCTCTGCTTTAAAGAGTCCTCTCCTGCTGATGTTCAGGTGTATATCAGTATGTAGTGTCTCTACTTTAAAGAGTCCTCTTGCTGATCTTCAGGTGTATATGTAGTGTATCTACTTTAAAGAGTCCTCTCCTGCTGATGTTCAGGTGTATATCAATATGTAGTGTCTCTGCTTTAAAGAGTCCTCACCTGCTGATGTTCAGGTGTATATCAGTATGTAGTGTCTCTACTTTAAAGAGTCCTCTCCTGCTGATGTTCAGGTGTATATCAGTATGTAGTGGCTCTTCTTTAAAGAGTCCTCTCCTGCTGATGTTCAGGTGTATATCAGTATGTAGTGTCTCTACTTTAAAGAGTCCTCTCCGGCTGATGTTCAGGTGTATATGTATTGTCTCTACTTTAAAGAGTCCTCTCCTGCTGATGTTCAGGTGTATATCACTAGTGTCTCTACTTTAAAGAGTTCTCTCCTGCTGATGTTCAGGTGTATATCAGTATGTAGTGTCTCTACTTTAAAGAGTCCTCTCCTGCTGATGTTCAGGTGTATATCAGTATGTAGTGTCTCTACTTTAAAGAGTCCTCTCCTGCTGATGTTCAGGTGTATATCAGTATGTAGTGTCTCTACTTTAAAGAGTCCTCTCCTGCTGATGTTCAGGTGTATATCAGTATGTAGTGTCTCTACTTTAAAGAGTCCTCTCCTGCTGATGTTCAGGTGTATATCAGTATGTAGTGTCTCTACTTTAAAGAATCCTCTCCTGCTGATGTTCAGGTGTATATCAGTATGTAGTGTCTCTACTTTAAAGAGTCCTCTCCTGCTGACGTTCAGGTGTATATCAGTATGTAGTGTCTCTAATTTAAAGAGTCCTCTCCTGCTGATGTTCAGGTGTATATCAGTATGTAGTGTCTCTACTTTAAAGAGTCCTCTCCTGCTGATGTTCAGGTGTTTATCAGTATGTAGTGTCTCTACTTTAAAGAGTCCTCTCCTGCTGATGTTCAGGTGTATATCAGTATGTAGTGTTTCTACTTTAAAGAGTCCTCTCCTGCTGATGTTCAGGTGTATATCAGTATGTAGTGTCTCTACTTTAAAGAGTCCTCTCCTGCTGATGTTCAGGTGTATATCAGTATGTAGTGTCTCTATTTTAAAGAGTCCTCTCCTGCTAATGTTCAGGTGTATATCCGTATGTAGTGTCTCTACTTTAAAGAGTCCTCTCCTGCTGATGTTCAGGTGTATATCAGTCTGTAGTGTCTCTACTTTAAAGAGTCCTCTCCTGCTGATGTTCAGGTGTATATCAGTATTTAGTGTCTCCACTTTAAAGAGTCCTCTCCTGCTGATGTTCAGGTGTATATCAGTATGTAGTGTCTCTACTTTAAAGAGTCCTCTCCTGCTGATCTTCAGGTGTATATCAGTATGTAGTGTCTCTACTTTAAAGAGTCCTCTCCTGCTGATGTTCAGGTGTATATCAGTATGTGGTGTCTCTACTTTAAAGAGTCCTCTCCTGCTGATGTTCAGGTGTATATCAGTATGTAGTGTCTCTACTTTAAAGAGTCCTCTCCTGCTGATGTTCAGGTGTATATCAGTATGTAGTGTCTCTACTTTAAAGAGTCCTCTCCTGCTGATGTTCAGGTGTATATCAGTATGTAGTGTCTCTACTTTAAAGAGTCCTCTCCTGCTGATGTTCAGGTGTATATCAGTCTGTAGTGTCTCTACTTTAAAGAGTCCTCTCCTGCTGATGTTCAGGTGTATATCAGTCTGTAGTGTCTCTACTTTAAAGAGTCCTCTCCTGCTGATGTTCAGGTGTATATCAGTATTTAGTGTCTCTACTTTAAAGAGTCCTCTCCTGCTGATCTTCAGGTGTATATCAGTATGTAGTGTCTCTACTTTAAAGAGTCCTCTCCTGCTGATGTTCAGGTGTATATCAGTATGTGGTGTCTCTACTTTAAAGAGTCCTCTCCTGCTGATGTTCAGGTGTATATCAGTATGTAGTGTCTCTACTTTAAAGAGTCCTCTCCTGCTGATGTTCAGGTGTATATCAGTATGTAGTGTCTATACTTTAAAGAGTCCTCTCCTGCTGATGTTCAGGTGTATATCAGTATGTAGTGTCTCCACTTTAAAGAGTCCTCTCCTGCTGATGTTCAGGTGTATATCAGTATGTAGTGTCTCTACTTTAAAGAGTCATCTCCTGCTGATGTTCAGGTGTATATGTAGTGTCTCTACTTTAAAGAGTCCTCTCCTGCTGATGTTCAGGTGTATATCAGTATGTAGTGTTTCTACTTTAAAGAGTCCTCTCCTGCTGATGTTCAGGTGTATATCAGTATGTAGTGTCTCTACTTTAAAGAGTCCTCTCCTGCTGATGTTCAGGTGTATATCAGTATGTAGTGTCTCTATTTTAAAGAGTCCTCTCCTGCTAATGTTCAGGTGTATATCCGTATGTAGTGTCTCTACTTTAAAGAGTCCTCTCCTGCTGATGTTCAGGTGTATATCAGTCTGTAGTGTCTCTACTTTAAAGAGTCCTCTCCTGCTGATGTTCAGGTGTATATCAGTATTTAGTGTCTCCACTTTAAAGAGTCCTCTCCTGCTGATGTTCAGGTGTATATCAGTATGTAGTGTCTCTACTTTAAAGAGTCCTCTCCTGCTGATCTTCAGGTGTATATCAGTATGTAGTGTCTCTACTTTAAAGAGTCCTCTCCTGCTGATGTTCAGGTGTATATCAGTATGTGGTGTCTCTACTTTAAAGAGTCCTCTCCTGCTGATGTTCAGGTGTATATCAGTATGTAGTGTCTCTACTTTAAAGAGTCCTCTCCTGCTGATGTTCAGGTGTATATCAGTATGTAGTGTCTCTACTTTAAAGAGTCCTCTCCTGCTGATGTTCAGGTGTATATCAGTATGTAGTGTCTCTACTTTAAAGAGTCCTCTCCTGCTGATGTTCAGGTGTATATCAGTCTGTAGTGTCTCTACTTTAAAGAGTCCTCTCCTGCTGATGTTCAGGTGTATATCAGTCTGTAGTGTCTCTACTTTAAAGAGTCCTCTCCTGCTGATGTTCAGGTGTATATCAGTATTTAGTGTCTCTACTTTAAAGAGTCCTCTCCTGCTGATCTTCAGGTGTATATCAGTATGTAGTGTCTCTACTTTAAAGAGTCCTCTCCTGCTGATGTTCAGGTGTATATCAGTATGTGGTGTCTCTACTTTAAAGAGTCCTCTCCTGCTGATGTTCAGGTGTATATCAGTATGTAGTGTCTCTACTTTAAAGAGTCCTCTCCTGCTGATGTTCAGGTGTATATCAGTATGTAGTGTCTCTACTTTAAAGAGTCCTCTCCTGCTGATGTTCAGGTGTATATCAGTATGTAGTGTCTCTACTTTAAAGAGTCCTCTCCTGCTGATGTTCAGGTGTATATCAGTATGTAGTGTCTCTACTTTAAAGAGTCATCTCCTGCTGATGTTCAGGTGTATATGTAGTGTCTCTACTTTAAAGAGTCCTCTCCTGCTGATGTTCAGGTGTATATCAGTATGTAGTGTCTCTACTTTAAATAGTTCTCTCCTGCTGATGTGCAGGTGTATATCAGTATGTAGTGTCTCTACTTTAAAGAGTCCTCTCCTGCTGATGTTCAGGTGTATATCAGTATGTAGTGTCTCTACTTTAAAGAGTCCTCTCCTGATTATGTTCAGGTGTATATCAGTATGTAGTGTCTCTACTTTAAAGAGTCCTCTCCTGCTGATGTTCAGGTGTATATCAGTCTGTAGTGTCTCTACTTTAAAGAGTCCTCTCCTGATTATGTTCAGGTGTATATCAGTATGTAGTGTCTCTACTTTAAAGAGTCCTCTCCTGCTGATGTTCAGGTGTATATCAGTATGTAGTGTCTCTACTTTAAAGAGTCCTCTCCTGCTGATGTTCAGGTGTATATCAGTATTTTAGTGTCTCTACTTTAAAGAGTCCTCTCCTGCTGATGTTCAGGTGTATATCAGTCTGTAGTGTCTCTACTTTAAAGAGTCCTCTCCTGCTGATGTTCAGGTGTATATCAGTATCTATTGTCTCTAATTTAAAGAGTCCTCTCCTGCTGATGTTCAGGTGTATGTCAGTATGTAGTGTCTCTACTTTAAAGAGTCCTCTCCTGCTGATGTTCAGGTGTATATCAGCATGTAGTGTCTCTACTTTAAAGAGTCCTCTCCTGCTGATGTTCAGGTGTATATCAGTATGTAGTGTCTCTACTTTAAAGAGTCCTCTCCTGCTGATGTTCAGGTGTATATCAGTATTTAGTGTCTCTACTTTAAAGAGTCCTCTCCTGCTGATGTTCAGGTGTATATCAGTCTGTAGTGTCTCTACTTTAAAGAGTCCTCTCCTGCTGATGTTCAGGTGTATATCAGTATTTAGTGTCTCTACTTTAAAGAGTCCTCTCCTGCTGATGTTCAGGTGTATATCAGTATGTAGTGTCTCTACTTTAAAGAGTCCTCTCCTGCTGATGTTCAGGTGTATATCAGTATGTAGTGTCTCTACTTTAAATAGTTCTCTCCTGCTGATATTCAGGTGTATATCAGTATGTAGTGTCTCTACTTTAAAGAGTCCTCTCCTGCTGATGTTCAGGTGTATATCACTCTGTAGTGTCTCTACTTTAAAGAGTCCTCTCCTGCTGATGTTCAGGTGTATATCAGTATGTAGTGTCTCTACTTTAAAGAGTCCTCTCCTGCTGATGTTCAGGTGTATATCAGTATGTAGTGTCTCTACTTTAAAGAGTCCTCTCCTGCTGATGTTCAGGTGTATATCAATATGTAGTGTCTCTACTTTAAAGAGTCCTCTCCTGCTGATGTTCAGGTGTATATCAGTATGTAGTGTCTCTACTTTAAAGAGTCCTCTCCTGCTGATGTTCAGATGTATATCAGTATGTAGTGTCTCTACTTTAAAGAGTCCTCTCCTGCTGATGTTCAGGTGTATATCAGTCTGTAGTGTCTCTACTTTAAAGAGTCCTCTCCTGCTGATGTTCAGGTGTATATCAGTATGTAGTGTCTCTACTTTAAAGAGTCCTCTCCTGCTGATGTTCAGGTGTATATCAGTATCTATTGTCTCTAATTTAAAGAGTCCTCTCCTGCTGATGTTCAGGTGTATGTCAGTATGTAGTGTCTCTACTTTAAAGAGTCCTCTCCTGCTGATGTTCAGGTGTATATCAGCATGTAGTGTCTCTACTTTAAAGAGTCCTCTCCTGCTGATGTTCAGGTGTATATCAGTATGTAGTGTCTCTACTTTAAAGAGTCCTCTCCTGCTGATGTTCAGGTGTATATCAGTATGTAGTGTCTCTACTTTAAAGAGTCCTCTCCTGCTGATGTTCAGGTGTATATCAGTATGTAGTGTCTCTACTTTAAAGAGTCCTCTCCTGCTGATGTTCAGGTGTATATCAGTATGTAGTGTCTCTACTTTAAAGAGTCCTCTCATGCTGATGTTCAGGTGTATATCAGTATGTAGTGTCTCTACTTTAAAGAGTCCTCTCCTGCTGATGTTCAGATGTATATCAGTATGTAGTGTCTCTACTTTAAAGAGTCCTCTCCTGCTGATGTTCAGGTGTATATCAGTATGTAGTGTCTCTACTTTAAAGAGTCCTCTCCTGCTGATGTTCAGGTGTATATCAGTATGTAGTGTCTCTACTTTAAAGAGTCCTCTCCTGCTGATGTTCAGGTGTATATCAGTATCGATTGTCTCTAATTTAAAGAGTCCTCTCCTGCTGATGTTCAGGTGTATGTCAGTATGTAGTGTCTCTACTTTAAAGAGTCCTCTCCTGCTGATGTTCAGGTGTATATCAGCATGTAGTGTCTCTACTTTAAAGAGTCCTCTCCTGCTGATGTTCAGGTGTATATCAGTATGTAGTGTCTCTACTTTAAAGAGTCCTCTCCTGATTATGTTCAGGTGTATATCAGTATGTAGTGTCTCTACTTTAAAGAGTCCTCTCCTGCTGATGTTCAGGTGTATATCAGTCTGTAGTGTCTCTACTTTAAAGAGTCCTCTCCTGATTATGTTCAGGTGTATATCAGTATGTAGTGTCTCTACTTTAAAGAGTCCTCTCCTGCTGATGTTCAGGTGTATATCAGTATGTAGTGTCTCTACTTTAAAGAGTCCTCTCCTGCTGATGTTCAGGTGTATATCAGTATGTAGTGTCTCTACTTTAAAGAGTCTTCTCCTGCTGATGTTCAGGTGTATATCAGTATCTATTGTCTCTAATTTAAAGAGTCCTCTCCTGCTGATGTTCAGGTGTATGTCAGTATGTAGTGTCTCTACTTTAAAGAGTCCTCTCCTGCTGATGTTCAGGTGTATATCAGTATGTAGTGTCTCTACTTTAAAGAGTCCTCTCCTGCTGATGTTCAGGTGTATATCAGTATGTAGTGTCTCTACTTTAAAGAGTCCTCTCCTGCTGATGTTCAGGTGTATATCAGTATGTAGTGTCTTTACTTTAAAGAGTCCTCTCCTGCTGATGTTCAGGTGTATATCAGTATGTAGTGTCTTTACTTTAAAGAGTCCTCTCCTGCTGATGTTCAGGTGTATATCAGTATGTAGTGTCTTTACTTTAAAGAGTCCTCTCCTCAGGTGTGTGTCAGATTTTAGATCAGAGAGAAACACCATTACATGGATTTGAGCCACATCAGCCTGTTACACTGGCACTACCATAAAACACACACCCACCCTCTCTCACACACACACACACACACACACACACACACACACACACACACACACACACACACACACACACACACACACACACACACACACACACACACACACACACACACACACACACACACACACACACACACACACACACACACACACACTCAGAGATCACTACAGAGACTCAGAGCGAAGAGAAGACAGGCTCAGTCATTCTATCTTTTTTATCTTTTGTCTAAACAATGACAACCAATGTCAGTGACAGGTACTGCTGCCTGCTCTCTTTTCAAGCCCTCTTTTTGGTGGTCTGGACAAATGTCTATATTTTACTACATTTAGGCAAACTTGCACCATTAAAAGTTTGCTTAGAATTGAGCATGGCCCTTCAATCCGTCTATAATAACAAGACGTACCCATTTTTTATTTTGCAAAATATTAGCACCCTCAGTAGGTATTAATGGCAGTAGCTGCTCTGTTACGTTTTGGGCCTTTTATTTTGAAATACAAGCCTCATCCTGAGCAGCATGTAATGATACAGTTAGTTTATGGACCTTTAATTTGAAAACCCGTGCCCGCATCTATCTGTAAGTGTTCAGATATTCTATGGAGCTATTTTGAAATACAAGCCCAATCCTGAGTTACCCTTGATGATACAGCTACTTTCTGGAATTGTATTTTGAAAAAATCAAGCTTTCTGTCAGCGTTCAGATACTTTATGGGGCTTTTATTTTGAAAATCAAATGCCTCTAACCCTGACCCTAAGCTTCCTCTAAGGATACACTAGTTATATTGTACTTTTACTTGGGCATAACACTTTACAGGGATTTTATTTTGAAATACAAGCCTAATCCTGAGATTCCTGGAATGATCGAGTTACTTTCTGGATTTTGAAAATCAAGTCTTGTCCGGAGCTTTCTGTAAGTGTTCAGATACTTTATTGGGCTTTTATTTTGAAAAACAAATGCCTCTAACCCTGACCCTAAGCTTCCTGTAAGGATACACTAATTATATCGGACTTCGATTTAGGCATTACACTTAACGGGGCTTTTATTTTGAAATACAAACCTAATCCTGAGAATTTTATTTTGAAAATCAATCTTTTTGTTAGTGTTCAGATACTCTATAGGGCTTTTATTTATTTTTAAACAAATGCATCTTACCCCAACCTTAATCTTCCTTGTGTAAGAATACACTAATTATATGGGTCTTTTACTTTGAAAAACAAGTTAACAAATTGATAACATGGATTTCTTTCATTACATGTGTTTCTCAACTCTCAACGCAGTTTTCCCTGAATGTAACCCAGACTTCAGATCACAGGGTCACAGTTGACTGGTGAGTTGGGTCATATCATCTCCGTCTCTCACTCTCAATAATTGATGATCTGTGATTCATATTCTGCACAGGCTGCTGGTGAAATGGACAGATGGGTGAGCGGGCGTTCTGTAGATGGACACACTCGGCTGCTCTCCATTGTTGAGTGCCTGATTGAAATTGCTCTGTGAGTCACAGAAGCAAACACCAGGCAGTTACTCACACACACTTTGCAATTACGAGACAATATGCAGCACCAGGGGTTGAGTAGAAAACACGCGCAGGACACTCTGCTGAGAGCTGTATCTCACGGATGGATGAAGAGCTTTCAGGTAGTGTTGTCCTTTTGTTTCCCACAACTACACCACAACATCTAACACTCTGGACTTTTAAATATTCCAATTCTAAACAAACCGAAGGCAAACCGACATTTTTGAAGAGGGAATACCAGACGGTTCCTCAGTACTACTAAGTGCCTTTCACGGTCCCGTTGCTAATGACGGCCTGCTTTCGGTGTATTGATGATATCAAAGTATTGATTAGTTCATCTTTAAAGTGGCAGCACACAGCTTTTCAACTTGTAAGCAGTCGTATTTGTAGTGCCGCTGTTGGATCACATTCTTTATCATTTTTCATGTGAACAAGAAGATTGATCTCCGTCTCTAATAACTGCTGAGTCTCCTCACCCCTCCACCTATTGACCCACTTCATCTGTTCATCCCTACATCCTTTCATCCCTCCTTCTCTCATCCCTTCATCCTCACACACACCTTCTCAGGCCTTCATCCCTCCCTTACCTTCATCCACCAATCCCTTCATCGCTTCATCCTTCCCTTCCTACTTCCCTTCATCCTTCCCTTCCTACTTCCCTTCATCCCTCACTCTCTCATCCCTAAAACAATCTTGCTTTTAGCTGCGTACATTTTCAAACGTAAGAATAGAATAGACTATGAATATAAAAACAGCATCTACATGAAACTCTGCGTGTCTAAGAATGTTAATGTTGATTTAGTAACTCTGTCACACATCCTTTAAAGTCATTTCCTGAGTCCTTGCTAACAGGAAGAGCCCAAAATAAGACCACCACGCAGCTCTGAGTCAGCCTTCCCTCGGCGGGACACTGTCTTTACTGCTTTCCCCCGAGAGGGTGAGGGTCTGCGGGTCGTCACTAAGAAGCTGGAGGGGGATCTGACTCCCCCCTGCTGTGAGGGAGAGTGACCCCGTGACCTCTCACCTCTCGTCCCCTTCATGAGTTTTAGGGAAAGTCAAAAAGAATGAGTATTTGGGTTTCAAGAGGGATTCATCATGGCACGCATTTCTTCAATACGATAAGATAAGATTAGATATACTTTATTTATCCCAAATTGGGAAATGTTTTCGTTGAGACAGCATGTAAAACAAGGTATTGCACATAATTAGAAATAGAAAGAGTAGAAAATAAACAATTATACAATATAAACATCTCAAAATGGAAGATAAGACAGAACTAAAAGAGAGAAAAAATATAAACGTTGACCTTGAGAAAGAATAGTTAAACTATCTAACAAATAAAACACTATAAGTGCTAAATTACAGCTAACACCAAATAAAAGTAGGATATTATTTACATTTAGTGAGCAAGAATGGCATATTGAATTAGATGTAACTTGTGATTAATCATTACTGTGAATATCTTAAATCACTAGCACTGGTTTTATTTTATGCTGAGCCTGTTTGGGATTTCCCTACGTTGATATCTATAATTGACTTGATTAAAGTAGCCATTATTATAAATACTGATAATTAACAGTTACACAACCCTTGAGCAATCCCTCCTAACACGTTTGTAAAGGTTTAAAGGTTATGTGCATTCAAAGAGACAGGTTTCTCTGTGTCTTTCAGATCTGTTTTTAAATCTATGAGCATTATTTAATTGTGCAAATTCCGAAAAAATTCCCATATGGTGCAAAAACTCACGTGGCATGGTTCCAGCTATTACACTGCTGTAGATGCTTAACATGATGCAGCTGTTTGCATGACAACACGCACATGTAAACACATTCCACACACACACACACACACACACACACACACACACACACACACACACACACACACACACACACACACACACACACACAACCACACACACACACACACACACACACACACACACACACACACACACACACACACACACACACACACACACAGTAAAGATGCAGTTGTTGCTTCTCATTTTGCTGCATGAATCAATAGAAGACACATCTCTGCTGTTGTGATTAATGCGACTGACAGAGCGTCATCTCTACCTGGAATCTCCCGGAAATGAAATGCTGTGACGTGCAAAATAATGAGGAGAGCAACTGTTGGTGCTTTACTACAGTACTGTGCTTTGGTAGTGAACAAAAAACACAATACTGCTACTGAAGTTTAGAGTTAACAGGCATCGTCAGTCAATGGTTTTCTAAATGCCTCTGGTTGTTATCCTGAAATAAGGTCTTTGGTTAACACAAGCTAAAGAGATTTGAATGTCTTGTTCTACGACATAAAATACTTCATTAAATACCCCAATGGTGAATTAAAAACGGAGGTTGCAAACAAGTGTCTCAAAGAGACGACTAAACTTCATCCCGCCCAACATTAGCCACCTTTAGCTTAGCGGTGGTGACGTGAAGTCATGTGACCGTGCTGTAGTTCCTTTATAGCCCAACATTACCCTCCTTTAGCTTAGCGGTGGTGACGTGAAGTCATGTGACCGTGCTGTAGTTCCTTTATAGCCCAACATTAGCCTCCTTTAGCTTAGCGGTGGTGACGTGAAGTCATGTGACCGTGCTGTAGTTCCTTTATAGCCCAACATTAGCCTCCTTTAGCTTAGCGGTGGTCACGTGAAGTCATGTGACCGTGCTGTAGTTCCTTTATAGCCCAACATTAGCCTCCTTTAGCTTAGCGGTGGTGAGGTGAAGTCATGTGACCGTGCTGTAGTTCCTTTATAGCCCAACATTAGCCACCTTTAGCTTAGCGGTGCTGACGTGAAGTCATGTGACCGTGCTGTAGTTCCTTTATAGCCCAACATTAGCCACCTTTAGCTTAGCGGTGGTGACGTGAAGTCATGTGACCGTGCTGTAGTTCCTTTATAGCCCAACATTAGCCACCTTTAGCTTAGCGGTGGTGACATGAAGTCATTTGACCGTGCTGTAGTTCCTCCAATAGCCTAGCCTCCTTTAGCTTAGCGGTGGTGACGTGAAGTCATGTGACCGTGCTGTAGTTCCTCCATTAGCCTAGCCTCCTTTAGCTTAGCGGTGGTGACGTGAAGTCATGTGTCCGTCGAAATTTGGAAGGAACGAGATTTTTTGGGGAAGAAACTGAATTTTGAAAAATATAGTTTTGCATTGAAAATAGTCGAACATTTGAAATGCAAGACTATATTTTTGGGAAACATTTTGAAATTTGTAAAAAAAAGAAAAGATTATTTTGAACAAACAAGATTTTGCTAAAACAGTCAGAATGTGTAGGGATAACGTATACAACGCATTCATAGAAGGGAATAGAAACAGAAGCACAAACAAATCATTTTCAGTGATAAAAAAATCTATTTTCTATCAGCAAAATACTTGCATTAAACGAATAAAAACTCATTTTAAAGGCTCGTTATCAACACCAGTCGACCATGGAGCTACAATTAGACTCTAATGGTGTCTCTCTTTGTTTTTAAAGTAAATGAATGGATGTAACCATGCAGGAGCTCCAGGAACGCTGAACAACAACAACATATAGTGCTGCTTTTTCTAAATCGAAGAAAACATGTATTATTCAGAGCACTCACACAAGAACGTAACACCAGCTCAGCGCTAAATGTCTTCTGAATTTATGAATGATTCTCCGTCAGAGCTGTTTGCAGCTTTCAGCTTCCTCTATACACAACTTCTATTTACAACCAGGAAAAACAACAAGAGGAAAACAACCAGCGAACAACAATCCAGTGTTACAGATCACAGGAAGTGCTCCGATTAAATCTTTGTTCTTGAATGTTCTCCAGTGTAAAGTGGGACATTTTCCTCATCGTTGCTTCCCTAAATGTACTGACTGGTTTTGTTTCAGTAACCCAAAGGTCTGGTCCATGTGCTCCAATCAGTCTGAAGGTGCAGGCTGCAAAACGTCTTCTTTTTGTCCTTTTTGAAGGTGTATTGGTCATTGACAACCAGCGATTTGGGGCATTGCCAGCCCCTTTTGGATTGTGAGGAGCAGTAAATTGGTAGAAAAAGAAATCCACGACTGGAAAAATAAGGCTTTTTAAATGCACTCTATTTACCACTTCTATGACAACTTCTCCCCTGGCAGCAACAGCTGTTCTGTGTCTGGAAGAAAGAGAGAACAGCTCATAAACCTGCTGAGAATCAATTGTCCTCAAATATCTCTTCATACGATCAGGATCACAAAACGAACTTCATAAAGGAGCTCACATTGGAGAGACACATTGAAAGAGAGAACAGTAGCGTCTATGGCTCGTTCTCCTTTCATGGCGTGCATGATTTGTTCATTTGTGATGATTTGATGTTTGTGGTAAGAGTAAATGAAAAAGTCTTGATAGATAAATAGAAGGACACAGATTATCTTGATTTGAACTGGTGTCATGTTCTGTGATTTATTGAATGGATTGAATCTGTCTATCACAATCTGACTAACTCTGATGAAACACTCCACCACCTCATTTCAACTCCTTCAGAACCGTAACAAAGAGGCGTGTTTGTTCCCTATTGGCCCAAATGAGGCCATTAGCGTGTGCAGGTAGCATCATGTTTTCCTTCCTGTTCTTGTGGTGGTGGTGTTGTTGCTGCGAGAGGAGACAGTGGTGAGGTGAAATCATCTCGTGCACTTATCCTCACCTTAGACAGAACAGACAGGAAGGAGAAGAGGATTACATCTCTGCCAGGGCCACGGGACCAGTGCTTGAATTGGAATAAAAAAGGTGCCAGTACTCTAAATCAGCAACAAGTATTTGGCACACAGTCATAGTATATCCTATAATGCTGGTGGGTTCGTCTCTTTACTGTATATTTTAGAAAGGCTCACTGTACTTAAACAAAATGACTCAGGGTGCATCTGAGATTAGAGGGGGTGCAGTGGTAAAGTGCTATTTTTATAAGTGGGGAGTGGACCTGACACCCTCTAGTCTAGGGGGGTCCGGGGGCATGCTCCCTCTGGAACATTGTTTTTTAAATATTGAAGTTAGATGCATCAATCTGGTGCACTTTGAGAGCAAAATGAAGAGATATATGGATACCTCTCAACATCCATAATGAAACAACTGTAAACAGATTGACTTTTTCTTTATGTATATAAAAGAAAGTAAAGCTTGACTCCTACTGGCTGGTTAAATGACTCCTCGTCCCTGAGGCCACTACCAGTTTTTTGTGCCATTTTGCTGGATGTATTTGTCAATAGCGTTGCTTCACAAAGTGATAGCCCTCTAGTTTAAATCTACTACCCAAAAAGAAACATATGGAGATGGGTTACTATTTAAACAAAATTGCAAATCTATTTGGGAACAGTGGGGCCGGGCCTCAAACCCTATAGGGGGGTCCGGGGGCATGCTCCCCCGGTAAGATTTTTTTTAAAATGTTGGACTTAAATGCATCAATCTGGTGCATTTTGAGGGGGAAATAAAGAGACTACACCCATATGAAACAAAAATGTATACATTTATATAATCATAAAATCATAAGTACATGGCCATAACCAATAACATACAATATCCAATATGAAAAAACATTGAAACTTGTTTATTTATTTGTTTTTGGTTCATTTATAGTTGTGAGTGTGTCTGGGCTCCTGAATCGGCCTCTCCTGTCTCCCTCCTCTCCCCCCTGCTCCTCTTTGAGGCAACAGCAAAGACTAGTTTTAGCTCTCAACAAGTTTATCTTACCTTTTTTCACCTAGTTAACATTTTGTTTGTATTATTCATGCATATTTTACTAATCACTACCCCCTCAAATGGAAATATGTGTTTACATAAATGGTGACCGAACCGTTTGAGACCCACTGAGATAACTTAAACTAAGTGAACTATCTAAAGACTCAGAGAGTAATTTACCTCACCAGAGCTGTAGTTATCAGCCTCTCAGTCTGACAGCAAAGGACTCTCCCTCCACCTTGTTGTTGAAACAGCTCCTTATATCCGTTAGCGCAGCTAGCTAGCACCAGATGCTAACAACAATACACGTAACAGGTGCGCGCGCTTTCTCGCTCGCTCGCGCCAGACATACACCAACACACACCCTCCCGAGCTTGAATGACACACAGAGACCAATCGAGGGCATTAGTACGATCTGTATGAAAGTGGCCATGTCGGCAGGCCACGTCATGTAGACAGCCAGTCACCCTCTGTGAGGCAGAGTCAGACCCACATTTGCGCTGCGTTGCGTTTACAATATATACGTATATTGCCGGCGGCTGAGTACTGGCATTTTACTGAGTACCGGCACCTTGCCGGTACTCAGTAAAATGCCGGTACCACATGGGTAAAAATCAGAAGTGCCGGTACTGCATACCGGTGAGTACCGGCCCAATTCAAGCACTGCACGGGACAGGAAGCAAAAAAATGAAAAGCACTCAGCAAATCCTCCACTAACCTCATCGTAACCTCAGAGGAAGAACACTGAGAATCCAGAGGGCTGATCGCTCCATATCAGCAACACGGATCTTCAATTGTCTTTATTGAGGTTTGAGGACGAGCTGCCAGAGAGCCGAAACAGACATCAGCATCTCTCTCTTCTAGAAGGATACAATGATCTATGCAGACTGATTAAGGGTTTGTGCTTTGCTACAAACTGAAATGCAAAAGGCTTTACCTTTCATGGCAGCAGCA
Source organism: Notothenia rossii (assembly GCF_949606895.1). Classification (NCBI taxonomy): domain Eukaryota; kingdom Metazoa; phylum Chordata; class Actinopteri; order Perciformes; family Nototheniidae; genus Notothenia; species Notothenia rossii. Next base: position 2,556,467 of record NC_136909.1, on the reverse strand, counting down.
TTCTTAGTAAATTACACAGATATGAATCTTGCAAGGCTTTAAGTAATGTGTTTGCCTCTGAACCAATGACCTACTGGCAGCTATGTGCCTCTTAGAGGGACCTAACTGTACACTTTGAGAGTCCTGTGTTTAGCAGATAGTGGCATCTTAGTGTTCAGTTTGAATCCATGATAGAAGAGGTGCTGTGGCTTCATCCTCTGCTATAAACATGTTGGTTGATTCTTTAAAGAAGACGTGACACAGTTATCAGTGAAATCGTCTCTTATCTTTATTGTTCTGTAACAAATGCAATCCAACACTTTTTCGTTAAAATCCGTGATCTAATTAATCTACTTTGACCTCCTTGATGTTTTTCCATCATCTGCTGAACCCCAGGTCTCTGGAGGTGATCGGATGATTAACATTCGGCCGCAGAATGGCTGGTTGTTCAGGATCAATGGTCCTCTGGGGAGGATACGTCCACAGAGGAGAGGAAACCACCAGCTCTCCATGTTCAACACATCAATAGCCCACAGTTAAACATGCCATCAATCCCTCGGACACTCGGGACCCCGGGGCCGACGCTTCAACCTCATCCATGATGATGAATAAACGATGAGTCCTGGGACCATCCATCCTTCCCTCAAAGGGCTCGCTCCTTGGTACTTCACTTCTTCCTTATCAAGTGTTTGCATGAACAATGAGGCACAATAAGGAGTGTATATACTGTGTGTGTGTGTGTGTGTGTGTGTGTGTGTGTGTGTGTGTGTGTGTGTGTGTGTGTGTGTGTGTGTGTGTGTGTGTGTGTGTGTGTGTGTGTGTGTGTGTGTGTGTATAGAGACATCATTAATGTTGCACAGCAGCACCATCTTCTGGTAGTTTGGCAACAAGGCAAGAGAGTGATGCAGATCTTACATAAATCTTTATCCGTGCATTATTTACATTTCCCCAGGAATTTAGTTTGTTTCTGGTTTCTCTCGTTTCCCCGTTAATTGTGGGGTTTCTTTAGGATTTGTCATGTTACCGCAAGGGTGTAAGGACAGGTGTTGTATGCTGTCCATGAAATCTTCAGCAGGCGATCTCACTTCTGGTTTAAAGAGCCTGTTTAAAATGAGATCCTGGGTTACAATCCCAGCAGTGCCTCACTCTGAGCACCAACTGGGATAAAGGTGTAAGATTAAGAGGCATTTAATAGAAAGGTTGAACATAGCTGGAATGATAAAACACCGAGGGGAAAATGAAATAATTGTACATGGAAGAAGAACAAGGCATTGTCGCTTAGTGGTTAAAACGCCTGTCTTGAGCACTTTTTAGTGTTTGTTTATTAAAACCAACTGAAAATAGCTTTCAGGTTTTTGCCACAACATTCAAGCTTCTATTTCCATGAAAACTTTACCTTGCACGGCGGCTTTGTTATCACAGAAATCTATATTGTGACGTTTCAAGTCATTTTGTTTGTGTCCAAACCAATGGGTGTCCTGTGAGAAGCTACAGGCAGTTACTGGCATGGAAGCTGTGGTCAAAGCACCTCTTTTGTGGGATAAGATAATTGGACTTTTTAAGATAAGATGTACTTTATTTATTTATAATGTTTTGTATTTAATAATAATAATACATTACATTTTATACGTCCCTTATAGTACTTATAGGGGTTTAACGGGGAATTTAATTCTGAAAGTCTTCCCCAGAAAGTGTGCTATAAATGTTGGCTAATTCTAGAGTGTAACCCATGTTATCTTAATGTTAATAGATTTTTACAGAGGTTCCTGAACGCCTCACTGAGCAAAGACAGCCGTTATAACTAGCAACGGCTCTGAGTCTCCTCTGCAGCAGCGCATGGAGCAGCTGTTAAGTTTTAAGAAGTTGTTTAAATGTATAATTTGGATGTAAATTCACAGAGGAGAGGTAGCTCGTTCCAGAGAATGAATAGCTGCCTAACTGCAGAGTAGCTGTAGAAACAGGGAGGACTTTGGGGAGAAACTCTGACACTGATCCTCCATAATTAACGATTGTCCGGTGAGTCAGCATTTATTTAGCATCTAGTTAGCTTGTTAGCTTGAAGGTTTTTGATACTCAGCTCTATAAATGTGTTCCTTAACATTTTTGAATTGTGTTTGAATGTGTTTATGAATTGTTGACATGTTAAAAAACAGTCAGATTATGAGTGGTGTTTGTAATATTAAGCTTATTAACCATTAAACGGTGTAAGCCAATTGCGGCTAAGCTAATGGTGACTAAGCTAAATGCGGCTAAGCTAATTGTAGCTAAGCTAAATGCAGTGCACTTTGTGGCCGTGGTAAACCCGCGAAAGCATTGTTGAAGCTAATGTATGCAGACTTGAACATGGTTATTTAGACCCTCCAGAAAAACGCGATCGCAGAATTTACCACATAATCAGCAAAATGGCGCAGATTTTTAAAAGGCCGCATATTTATCAAAAGGCCGCATAATCCCTGCATTTTTCCACACAAAGTTGAGAAAAAAGAAAGTTAACTCGTCTTGACAAGTAGTGATGATGACGTGACAACATCAGCTCGCGCATCACAGAAGGTAAACAACACCGTAGAGTGAACGTGTGGAACTCACACGAGAGAGAAAACACAAGATGAAAACATCTGATCCATTTCATAGCAGGCCACATTCGAATAAAGGTTGCACTCAGAGGGCCGGTTGTAACTATATAAATATATAATATATGTAAAATAATGTATTATATTACATTATTGCCTCTGAATTGGATTGTTATCGGATAGGATAATAACTTAGTAAATAACTACGTCTGAAAGCAGAAGCTCAGGGCAAATAATTGCAAGTCTCTTCAGTGTGCATGTAACAAAATGAGATGCATTGTGGGTAGGGGTGTAACGGTTCACAAACATTTTGGTTCGGTACGTACCTGGGTTTTTAGGTCACGGTTCGATTCGGTACGTTTTCGGTACAGCAGAAAAAATCATCACAAAACATAAAATATTTCTTGGGTTTTTTAAATGATTATTAAACTGTGAATAATGTATTCACTCAAATAAATACAAAATATAATAAAAAAACATTAAGGTGCAGCATTTTGATGAACTGGAATAATCTGTATTTAAACTTTACTGTACCAGTACTCACAAAATATAAACTATTAGTTTGGGGTTTTTAATTATTATCAAACTGTGAATATTCACTCAAATAAATACAAAATATAATAAAAAAACATTAAGGTGCAGCATTTCGATGAACTGAAGTAATCTGTATTTGAACTGTACTGTACTCGTACCTAAGCAGCCAGCTTGACATTAGGACTTGCTTATCATTGTATTTTCATGTTTTTTTTAAAGAAAGATGAACTTGTCCACATTGTTTGCTGAAAGGTCAGATCTGCTGGCACTAACAATGTCTCCTGCTGTGGAGAACACCCTCTCTAGGGACAGAGGTAGCAGATACAGCCAGGTGGCGCTTTGCTAACATGTCAACATAAGGAGATTTGGCGTATGTAATAGTGTTGCACGGTGTACCGAGATCGGTCTCTACCTGACCGGAGTCACGCTGTGTGTGTCCGTCAGGGAACAAGCTGTTAACAAGTAGTTCCAGCAAACATCCACTGATAAACTACGATGTTAACAACCTCATGATAACCTCACATGTTTTAACTTAGGATCATACCTGGGTTTAGTCTAGAACAAGGTAAATGTGTACATTGTATTATAAAGTTGTGTATATTTACAGACTGTTGCAAAAACTAAGAAGCTCATAAACATCAGGTTTAAAACTAAAAGAGTTTTACAAAAAAGTAACACAATGAAAGATGTTTGGAGTTTTATTTGAGTTATTAATTTACATTTTTTGTCAAAGAGTTTCTGATTTGAAACCGTTGTTACATACAGTTACGGCATTTCCTGTTTCTGCCGGAGAGAGGGGAGGCCGTCCCAAAGCTTGCCGCTGTATTTATACCCTTAACCCTTAATGGAGGGAATTTCATTCAGCAGCGAGTGTGGCTACAGACGGAGTTCACTCCGTCACGGAGGGGTAGGGTCGAGGGGGTGATTTGGGATTGGGCCTCAGTCTTGGAGAGAAACTGGAGGTGCAGAGGAAGAACCGCAGTGCCGCTTTTCTTTTCAAGTGAGCCTTCAGCTTTGGTAAGTTCATTTGATGTCATATATTGTGTTGATCTTCTGTGTTTTGCCTATAGGTTATTGCTCTCCTGGATCCATTGATATTGTGACCTCGGTTTTGAGTCTCTGTGTTTTCTTTATATTAACAGTCCATGGCAGCGGTTTTCAAAGTGTGAGGCGCACCTCCCCGGGGGGCGCCAGAGAGCTTCAGAGGAGGCGCAGCGTGTGAAAAGAATGACGAGAAACAGTGAAATCTAGTTAGTTATCTTAAGCTAACTTTATGCGCCATGAATGCCCCTCTCTTCTCCATCCTCTGCAATGAGATGGGCGCTCACTTCCACCAGCTGCTGCTGCACTCCGAGGTCCGGTGGCTGTCCCGGGGCAAGGTCCTCACTCGCTTGTGTGATTTGCGCAAGGAAGTTCTCCTCTTCCTCGCCGAAATCAGCTCCCGACTGGTCAAGCACATGGAGGACATGAACTAGGTTGCAATGTTGGCCTATCTGTCCGATATCTTTGACCGGTTAACGTGTTTATTCCTATCTACTTTGCATGCCTGCATCAAGTGCATCATCCGCCTGTGCGCATCACAGACGCACTCATTGTTCCCACTAAAGTAGGGCTGAGTGTAATAAGGAGGCAGAGTTGACGTTCAGTGTGTTGCCGGGAGCATATAAGGATTTATCCACCATGTTGAAAATGTTCAAAAAATATGTTTAAAACATAAAGATAAAAAGGTTTAAAAAAGTTATTGTTTAATGTTTTAAGGAGGTGACGCTGCTCAGCCAATCAAATCGGTGCAGTCAGTGAGTCAGCTCGATAGATTCAAACACAGAGACGAGACAAGAAGAGAGAAAAAGTCGAAAACAGAGCCTTTAATGACATCTCACTGGACCTCTTTGAAATGCAATTGAATACCCCTGCATTATAGCAACAATAATAATAATAATAATAATAATAGCAATAATAATTGGGAGGGGGGGGGGCGTGGCTGTTCTTATGTTCTCTGAGGGGAGGTTCACCTTCCCACACTTTGAAAACCACTGGTCTGTGGTGTTTTAATGCTGAAGCATCACGGTTGTTGTTATTGTTAAGTATTGCTTTGTGAGGGACATAGACCAGTTTGTTCACCCCTGTTATTTTAGTCACTTTAAGACTAAATATTGTTTAATAGAGAATAGGAACCATGGTGCATTCTGGGGTTTAATATGTTGCTTTTTAACAGCGCTCAATGGTGGCCTAGAACTTTGAAATCATTCGAAATTAATAAAAATAATGTCTATTAAACTTTTTATATAATTTAAACACAGTTGAGTTTATCTTAAATTCATTGTGAATAATAATTGTGTAGGTGGTTGCAGCTCCCTGGTGCCAATTATAAAAAAGGCAATTAATATTCTGGGGAAAAAAACAGTAAAATATGCAATAAATGCAGCAGGGTTATTAATCCAGATACAGATATACAGAATAGGGAACAATGTAATGCACCGTTAACACTAGAGTACTTAAATACCTACACGTTAACTTAAGTAAGGTTTTTAATGCACATGGTTTACCAGTACTGGATTATTTTCACACTGTGGTATTAATATTTGTAGAAGTAATTTGTATGTATTACTTTGTTGAGCTTGTTTTTAGTTGCATATCTAAGTCTATCTTGCTGATAATAACCCCTGCATACCTGTTCAGCTGATAAGGCAAATAATAAAACAAAGGGAGGAACTTAAGACAGGTGAGGGTGTTAAAGGTCCCATGTCATGCTTCTCTGGTTCTTACCCGTCCCCTTGTGTGTTACGAAGGTTTTTCTGCATGTAAACGGTCTGCAGAGTCACAAACCCTCAAAGTACACCCTGTAACGAGTAAAACTCTAACACAGAGAAGACCTCCCCAAAACGCCTCGTTGGAGATACGCCACTGTCCATTTGATTCTTCCGGGTACCGCATGATGTCAACCGTACCCGGAACCAAATGGACCAATCCGTGGAGCCATTACGTTAAGCCCCGGATGATTGGTCCAAATTGACCAATCCACGGACTTCCTCACACACACACTCAGTGCATGCAGCTCTGCTGATCTCTCCTCCCTGGCTGCAGGCTGATAACAGACAGTTGGGATCTCTCTGAAGTTCTCTCTGCAGACCCATTCTCTCTGCAGACCCATTCTCTCTGCAGACCCATTCTCTCCTCAGACCCATTCTCTCTGCAGACCCATTCTCTCCTCAGACCCATTCTCTCTGCAGACCCATTCTCTCTGCAGACCCATCCTCTCTGCAGACCCATTCTCTCCGCAGACCCATTCTCTCTGCAGACCCATTCTCTCTGCAGACCCATTCTCTCTGCAGACCCATTCTCACAGCGTTCATCAACCTTTTTCTTACTCAATATCAAGAAGACACACTTATTGTTCTTACTTCGGCTGTGACTTTGTGTGTGCTCAGGGTGAGTTTGGCTGTGTTTCGCTGTGTATCGCTAAACAAGGAAACCACACCTCCACGGAGCTCAGCGCGATTCACAACATCCCGACCAATCAGAGCACACTGTGCTCACAGGGAGGGTGGGGGCTGGAGCTACTGGAGCTACAAAGAGCCGTTAAAGGCAGAGAGTGAAACTCAGTGAATACACGTAGTTTACAGAGATGCTGTTTGAGAAACCAAAGTGAGTTTGGAAAATTGCACAATATAAATGTATTCTAGTAGAGCTCAACAATGGAATTATGATCAGTGGAAATGGCCATGACATGGGACCTTTTAATGTTTGCAGGACATTAGTTATTTCTATTTTGATATCACTTAATTATACGTGTAATACATTTAAGTCAAGCTAAGGTACATGTGATGGTAGCTAGTTAGTGCTCTTACCTGTGAGGCCTCCTCCAAACAGCATAATAACCAGACTGTATCATTAAAACTAAGTACCAGTTCTAGATCCTTGACTTTAGACAAACAATTCAAAAGACAACATGTATTTGAAGATCAATCTTTATTTGAATGTGCCTCTTAACCTGATATATTAGTTATACAGTAATAGTATTGACAATCTAAAAAAATTGAGCAACTCAACTTTATGTTTCTTATTGTCTAAAGCATTTGTTATTTTCATTTCCCCCCTCTCATATTCAGTGTGGACGGCAAATAGAACTAATCAGCTGATGGAGTGTAGATGTGGAAAGAGGTGCATTCGATCAGCTGACTTTGTTTTTCGCCACACTTTATAAGCCTGACTATAACCACACCTTCTCTGAGGTGCAGCGTCACAAACAAATGATGGTCCTGATAGACTACAAAAATATTCGGTGTGCCGATCTTTGTTTTCACAATAAAAGTAGTTTCTTAGTGAATGTCCTGTACTGGTCTTAAAATCTCATAACATCAGCTTTTAATGTTCCTCTTGGATGTTCTTCTTGACCCTCAGAGAAGGGTACTTCTCACTTAAGGTGAGGTTACCTTACCAGTACTTCTCAGGGTTCTCCGAGTTCTCACACAGAAACAAAGCAAGCACATCATGTTCCAACCAGGAGAAACACTTTTGAAATCAGCTCACTCTCAGACTTTCATGGATTTTAAAGAAGTTTTATTATTTTTTTGGTACATAGCAAATGACAGCATTTATTACAGTGATGTTGAACATCTCATGATTTCTGGAGGGTTCTGCTGTGTTCAGAATTCAAGACGATTTGCTTCATCGTAATCTCATGGAAACCAAATTGGTCAAAACTCTTCATGATAAAATCAAAATAATTTGTGATGCAAGATTTAAGCAAAATCATGAAAAATCTTCAAATACAACATTTGTTAAAAAAAGCCACATCTAAAAACCTTAATAGGCCAAAGCTAAATTCTTCAGAAATGCAAAAAACAACAAAATGACTCAAAATTCTTATGAAGCAAAAACATTTCTCGGTTCCAAAATCACAACACTTGTTTACGGACAATGATAACATTTTAAGTTCGAAATAATTAGTCTCCTTAATTTGGGAAAATCCTAAATCACAAAAATATTCTGAGTTCTTTGAAAAAAGTGAAATTTTAAAGAAATGTAAATGTTTCATAAAAGTCCAAAAAGTAATGATTACATATTATTGATCATTTTGTGAAATAAGTTCAATCCTCAATAATACAAAAACAAGCACATCTTGATCACATAACAAAGCACATGACCTTTCAAAAAGGAAACTTCTACAAAATGATGTACATTTTGAATTACAACATGTTAGTATTTAATATCTTATGGATTTGGGAATGCTCTCCAATAGGTGGAGTTCTTAAAAACAGCTCAATTACTACAAAATACAGAAAATAACATAAAACATGATATAACGTAAGAAAAATCCTGAATGATTGAAAATGATTCCAAACTGAGCTCAGTACATGTGAAATAAGAACATTAAAGAAAAGTTAAAATCTTATACATTTTGGCAAATTACAAATATAATCAGATTTCTCTGAAAAAGCTTTTTTTTTTTACAAACAATCTCTTCAGACCAAAATCAAGCTGAATTCTTCTGAAATAAAAAAACATCAGCGTTGTTGTGAAATAAGAAATGTGTGGATTATTTACTTTTGTTTAATTCCTATCTGGATATTGATCAGCTAAATCTGCTCCTGCTGCTGAAATGACCCATGTGACCCACGAGGGGATCAAATATCCTGTCTCGCTGATCAGATCAATTGTTGAGAAAAACGTAACATTTTAAAAAGTGTACTTTGTTTCATTTGTTGATTGAATATAAAAAAACCTTGTTGTGGTCGAAGTCTACAAATGCAACACGAGGTGGCGCTGTAACGCGTTCCTCCTGTTATCTCAGGGATCACTACATTAGACTCAAACACTGGGTTTTGTAACACTGTTTCTAGAGGATATGTGAACATTAATATATGGCATTAATTGGTCGACTTAGTTCCTGAGCGGCCTGGGTTGGTGTGTCTGGTTTCAAACTGCACCGACTGCATTGACTTTTCTAAATCAAACTAACTTGTGATGTTTTTTAAAGATCTTCATCTTCAGTGGGAACCAATGGGCTTGGAGCTGACAGGAAGTCAGGAAACATGAGGCACTCACACATTGTTGGTGACTTTCAGAGTGAAAGCTATATTTTCTAACGTTGGTTAAAAGCTATAAGAGCTGATGAACCCATGTGTGTGAGAGGAGCTCCTTGGAGCTGCTACTCTGCTCCCTGAGCTCCTTCCTCTTCAGCAGGAACACCCAGGTCATCCAGCTCAATGTCCTCCTGTCGGCTCGGCCTCCGCCCCCTGGTGGCCTGGAGAGACATGACAGCACACAGTGAGACTTCCTGCATCACTCCTGTTCAATAACACACACTGTTTCATTCAGTCAGTGGAACAACAACATGTTTCAGTCCCTCATCATTCAGTCAGTGGAACAACAACATGTTTCAGTCCCTCATCATTCAGTCAGTGGAACAACAACATGTTTCAGTACCTCATCATTCAGTCAGTGGAACAACAACATGTTTCAGTACCTCATCATTCAGTCAGTGGAACAACAACATGTTTCAGTCCCTCATCATTCAGTCAGTGGAACAACAACATGTTTCAGTCCCTCATCATTCAGTCAGTGGAACAACAACATGTTTCAGTCCCTCATCATTCAGTCAGTGGAACAACAACATGTTTCAGTACCTCATCATTCAGTCAGTGGAACAACAACATGTTTCAGTACCTCATCATTCAGTCAGTAGAACAACAACATGTTTCAGTCCCTCATCATTCAGTCAGTAGAACAACAACATGTTTCAGTCCCTCATCATTCAGTCAGTGGAACAACAACATGTTTCAGTCCCTCATCATTCAGTCAGTGGAACAAGAACATGTTTCAGTCCCTCATCATTCAGTCAGTGGAACAAGAACATGTTTCAGTCCCTCATCATTCAGTCAGTGGAACAACAACATGTTTCAGTACCTCATCATTCAGTCAGTGGAACAACAACATGTTTCAGTACCTCATCATTCAGTCAGTGGAACAACAACATGTTTCAGTACCTCATCATTCAGTCAGTGGAACAACAACATGTTTCAGTACCTCATCATTCAGTCAGTGGAACAACAACATGTTTCAGTCCCTCATCATTCAGTCAGTGGAACAACAACATGTTTCAGTACCTCATCATTCAGTCAGTGGAACAACAACATGTTTCAGTCCCTCATCATTCAGTCAGTGGAACAACAACATGTTTCAGTCCCTCATCATTCAGTCAGTGGAACAACAACATGTTTCCGTCCCTCATCATTCAGTCAGTGGAACAACAACATGTTTCAGTACCTCATCATTCAGTCAGTGGAACAACAACATGTTTCAGTCCCTCATCATTCAGTCAGTGGAACAACAACATGTTTCCGTCCCTCATCATTCAGTCAGTGGAACAACAACATGTTTCAGTCCCTCATCATTCAGTCAGTGGAACAACAACATGTTTCAGTACCTCATCATTCAGTCAGTGGAACAACAACATGTTTCCGTCCCTCATCATTCAGTCAGTGGAACAACAACATGTTTCAGTCCCTCATCATTCAGTCAGTGGAACAACAACATGTTTCCGTCCCTCATCATTCAGTCAGTGGAACAACAACATGTTTCAGTCCCTCATCATTCAGTCAGTGGAACAACAACATGTTTCAGTCCCTCATCATTCAGTCAGTGGAACAACAACATGTTTCAGTACCTCATCATTCAGTCAGTGGAACAACAACATGTTTCCGTCCCTCATCATTCAGTCAGTGGAACAACAACATGTTTCAGTACCTTGCAGTAGAAGTAAAGTCCGATGTTCACCAGCAGCACCAGCAGCTGAGTCAGCGGCAGGACGACGGCTCGGATGATAAAAGGTTCTGGATCTGATGGAACACATGGAGAGCATCACATCAAGAGTCAGCAAACACACAGAGACCTGAACCCACTTCAGCATGGAGACTCCTCTCTACAGTTATATTACAATAAACTACATCTTCTTAAGATCTCCATTCAACCCCAACCCTTTCTCCTGTTCATACCAGACAGTAGGACTGAAGGGAGAAGCTGCTAGCTGTATCTGTTGAACACTCAGTACTCATGGCAATACTCCAATGTAAACTACAGCTGACTGGAGAATGTGTGTTCTGGATTCATGTCTTCACGGTTCATTGCACTTATTGTACGTTGCTCTGGAAAGCTACATGTGATGTAAGGGTGTGACTGCTTCAGTAAAACACTCAGTCCTCACCAGCGTTCTCCTGGGGAGCATCACGCTCTGTCCTACAGTAAACTCTAACAGCTCACCTGTGACGGTGACGGAGAGCAGACGGCTCTCAGAGGAGGAGTCCTGAGAAACGTGATAAACACAGCTGTAGTTTCCCTGGTGGGCGGGCTCTGCAGCCAGGAACAGGAAGTGGGCAGAGTGATTGACAGCTGGCTGGGTGTCGTTGTGAGTGGAGGAGCTGAGCAGGAAGGAGCCTCCTGGGTACTGAGGCTGGATGGAGCAACTGATGGTGAAGGTGGAGCCTCTGAACACGTGGAACCCCTGCTGCTGGGCCCCGGAGACCCCGTACATGGAGGAGGACACAGAGATGTTGGGCTGAAACAGCTTATCTGGAGAGAGAGAGAGAGAGAGAGAGAGAGAGAGAGAGAGAGAGAGAGAGAGAGAGAGAGAGAGAGAGTTTTGATTTGAGTAAGCTGCATCAGAAATGAGCTCCTGAACAAAAAATCGAAATTGGACCTAAAAAGTGTGACATTTTATAGGAAAATCTGCAGAATTAACTCCAAAGAAGAGTTAACGACATTGATCGACAGAAACCAGAGGAAGAAACGCAATTTTTGGATGTATTTTTGAGTTGAAACTACAAACTAGCTTTCAACTACCAATTGACAACTGTCAACCGTCTAGCTGTGGGCTGCTAGCTGTGGGCTGCTAGCTGTGGGCTGCCAGCTGTTACCTGCCACTGTTGGAAGGAGCTGCACCAAAGAAGGTAGCGGAACATTATAAACTGTGAATTATTTCATGAAGATAAAAAGAAAGGAAAAGAAAAGTATTTGTAAGCTAATTAATTAGCCTAGCCTCTCTTTGGAACAAAACAAGTGGTCGCCATGGAAACTGTCCAGCAGGCAAAAAAGAACTTCTCAGCTCTCAGAGCAGAGGGAAGAGAGATTGAATATCCTGCTAAATGCAAGAGTGTAAATGCCAAGGACAAACACAAGGAGAAGACACTGTGTGGAAACCCAGAGGTCCTCTTCACTGACTATGCCCAACAAAAAGGAGGAAGGAAGAAGAACCTCATATTCTTCACTGATTCCATCTACATCTGGAAAGATACTCTGTGCAGGAATTATGCATACGTATCCAGAGAGGGCATCGGCTCAGGAGGCAGATTAAAAATCTGTAAAGATGAACACCTTGACAAAGATGACCCTCTGCTCACCATCACATACTACACCAAAGGAAAGGTCATGGTCCAAGGGAATGAAGCCAACCTGGAGTCATTCCAAGAGGCATTCCCCCTGTTGAAAGCTGAGGTGGACAGAGGATCAATGTCCCCTCTGATGTCCCCTCTGATGTCCCCTCTGACAGCGAAGGTGATGAGAGCCCAATAGAGAACCCCAACACCTTGTCCATCTCTGCCCCTCCCACACCGGCCAGCTCCAACAATCGGCTGAAGGAGAGTATGGCCCTGCTGGAGCTGGACTTTGCAGAATTCAAAGAGCGGACCCAGGCCAGGCAGTCTGGTCCCCCAGACAACACTCTGCAGCAGCTTAAAGAGGACCTCCAGCAGCTCAAGAGCGACAACGAGGCTTTGGCATCTGACCTCAGAGGAAGTGTAGAGGCACTCAAACAGGAGAACAGTGTGCTCCGTGTTCAGTTAGCCAAGGTGAGGGAGGATGCTGAGTGTAGAGAGAAGAGCTTCACCAGGCAGGTCCAACACCTGACAGAGAAACTCTCATCAGTCCTCACAATGACGAGTAGAGAGACACAGACTCTTCCTGCCAGTGTCCCTGGCCCACCCTCTCTGCTCAGCACCCAGCCCAACAACACCCTGGCCCGTCCTGATACACCCACACAGCCAGCTGCCCACAGGCAGCTCTGCCCATCCCAGCCTCCCTCTACTCAGCAGGAAGAACAAGACCCACAAGTGGTCCTGCTGGCTGACTCAAACGGGAAGTTCCTGGACCCAAGAAAGCTTTTCCCTGATAACAAGGTGCTGTCTAAACACTGCAGCCCCCCAGGCCAGGCCATGAAGCTGTTGAAAAAGGAGACCCTCAGGAGCCCTCAGTACCTGGTGATCCACACGGGAACAAATGACCTGCACACCCTCCGTAGGGACACTGCTGAGGCAGTGAGGAAAATGGCGGAGCAGGCCAGTAAGGAATTCCCTGACACCCGCATTGTGGTCTCCACCCTGCTGCCAAGGACAGACTTTATATACCCCCAGTAGATTCTCCTTATTTTGAAGAAGACATTTTTGAAACTCTCCATTCAGAAATAGCCTATTTTCAGGCCCAGGGAAATGTGCTTCTAACTGGAGATCTGAACGGACGAACAGGAATTGAACCTGATGTCATAGACCCACAGGGCAGCCACCATGTATTTGGTGAGCCCCCCCTGTTTACCACACCAACCGTCAGCCATCGGAACAGCCTTGACTCTGAAATCAATCAGAATGGCAAAGAGATAGTGCATCTCTGTCGGGCCTTAGGCCTGTACATAGTGAACGGGAGGTTCAGAGGGGACTCTTTAGGGAGATTCACATACTCCTCAGCTCTAGGGTCTAGTGTAGTAGACTATGCAATCACTGACATGGACCCCTCCACTATCAGTGCATTCACTGTCAGACAGCAATCCCCCTTTTCAGACCACAACCAAATCAATGTGTTCTTTAAAGTCTCAGGTCCAATGAGTGACACAACAAGGGGACCCAGTAAGCTGTATACATTAAATCCTACTTACAGATGGGCCCCAGACAGTGGAGACAAATTCACCATGGCCTTGAACTCACCTGATCTGATGAATGACATGTCACTATTTGACCAAAATCAATATGTTCCTACCAAAGATGGTGTAAACATGGCCATTGATTATATCAATATGATATTTCACAAGGCAGCTATTAAAGCTGACCTTGTAAAACAAAAGCGGAAGCCTGTTAAAAGGCAAAACGCTGACAAATGGTTTGACCAGGAATGACCATCAGAAAAGACCTGAGAAAAATAGCAAATGAAAAACATCGGCAACCAAACAACCCAGCCTTACGCATTAGATACAATGACCTTTTAAACAAATATAAATGTACAATAAGGAACAAAAAACAAAATGATACCCACATGAAACTTGAGGATATTGAGAAAGCCATTGATCAAAATCAATTCTGGGATCTGTGGAGCAACTTCAACACAAAACAACCGCAAGCATTACCCATCCAAAACGGTGACATCTGGAGAGAACATTTTGAAAGTTTGTACAAAGACATACCAATAAATCTAATGAATTCAGATCAATGTATTACAAAAGAGAAACTCCAAACATTAGAAGAAACTATTAAAGACCACCAGGACCCCCTTGATTTCCCAATGACTTGGGAAGAGTTGACCACACAGACACAATCTCTCCGGCCAAGGAAAGCTTGTGGCCCAGACAACATTCAAAACGAAATGCTCAGATGCAGCACCCCAGAGATGCAGGGTACAGTATTAAAGCTGTTCAATATCATATTGCAGTCAGGATGTTTTCCTGACATCTGGTGCAAAGGGCTCATTTCCCCCATTCATAAGAGTGGAGACAAATCAGACCCTAATAACTACCGTGGCATCTGTGTCAGCAGCTGTCTGGGGAAATTATTCTGTAGTATTCTAAATAAAAGAATACAAGATTTCCTTAACCGACAATCCATCTTGAGTCAAAATCAAATTGGCTTCCTTCCAAAACACCGCACCACCGACCATGTATATACCCTTCACACTTTAGTTAACAAACATGTACACCAAACACAACATGGTAAGATATTCACTTGTTTCATTGATTTCAAAAAAGCTTTCGACTCTATTTGGCACGAAGGGCTCTATCATAGACTTCTACATTGTGGTATAGGGGGCAAAATGTACGATCTGGTTAAATCAATGTATTTAGGGAATAAGTGTGCTGTTCAAACTGGAGACAAACAAAGTGAATTCTTCACCCAGAGAAGAGGTGTTCGTCAGGGTTGCAATTTAAGTCCCACTTTATTTAATATATATATAAATGAACTTGCTGTTCAGTTGGATCACTGTGCTGCTCCTGGCCTCTCCCTCCTAGAGAGAGAGGTGAAGTGTCTGCTTTATGCTGATGACCTTGTTCTGCTGTCTCCTACTGAACAAGGACTACAACAACAGCTGGACATAGTAGACCAGTACTGTAAGAACTGGGCCCTGGCAGTCAATATGAAGAAAACTAATGTCATGGTTTTCCAAAAACGCCCCAGATGTCAGGAGAACAAATACCAGTTTACCATAAATAATCATATCATGGAACATAGTATGAGTTACACCTACCTCGGTTTAACCATAACAGCATCAGGAAGTTTCAACATGGCAGTGAATGCACTCAAAGAAAAAGCCAGAAGAGCTCTTAATGCAATTAAGAGAACATTTTATAATGTCCAAATTCCAATTAAAATCTGGCTCAAAATCTTTGATAGTGTGATCCAGCCCATTGCGCTGTACGGTAGTGAAGTATGGGGTCCACTCAGTCACCAGAGCTATACCCGCTGGGACAAACATCCAACAGAGTCTTTCCATGCAGAATTCTGCAGATACATTTTACGTGTTCAGAGAAAAACACCAACAAATGCATGTAGAGCAGAATTAGGCAGATACCCACTGATCATTAACACTCAAAAGAGAGCACTGACATTCTTTAACCACCTTAGATCCAGCCCCCGAGACACCCTCCACTCCAAAGCCCTCCAAAGCCAAGAGCTAACCCCAGAGAAGAGTCCCCTATGTCAGCTGGTGCTGAGGCTAGCTGCCCCCTCTCAGAGCCACTCTGACCAGTCTCTCAACAACACTGCTCTCCAAACACCAATCACAGTCAAACGCATTATAACACAATGTAAAGACAACTATTTACAACATTGGGAAGAAGAAACTAAAAGCCAAAGTAGATTAGAATGTTACCTGGCTCTAAACAGAGAGTATGAGCTGGCAGAGTATCTCTCTACTGTCAGAGATAGAAAGCAGAGACAGATCCTAACCAAGTACAGGCTCAGTGACCACAAACTGGCAATCCAAACAGGAAGACTCAAAAGATCCTGGCAACCAAAAGAGAACAGAACATGTGGTCACTGTACGACAGGTGAGACTGAGACAGAGATGCACTTCCTCCTGAAGTGCCAAACATTCAACGAAGTAAGGAGCATTTATTGGAACAAGTTGAACTCTGTAATCCCAGGTTTCAAGGAGGTTGATGACCTCTCAAGACTGAGAGTACTCCTAGGAGAAGGAGACAAGGCACACCTTGCTGCCCAATATGTATACACATGCCACAACCTGAGGGACAGTGAATGAGACTCACACACACACACACACACACACACACACACGTGTTGAAATGTAATTGTATCACTGTATATATATATCATCAATAATATGTAAAAATTTGAAATGTCTGTTAATGTTGTTCATTATTTTGTATTGTGATGCTTTGGCAACATTGTTTAATTTAACTTTCATGCCAATAAAGCCCCTTTGAATTGAATTGAATTGAATTGAATTGAATTGAATTGAATTGAGAGAGACAGGTGGAGACAGAGAGAGACAGACAGGTGGAGACAGAGAGAGAGACAGAGAGAGAGAGAAAGACAGGTGGAGACAGAGAGAGAGACAGAGAGAGAGAGAAAGACAGGTGGAGACAGAGAGAGACAGACAGACAGGTGGAGACAGAGAGAGAGACAGACAGGTGGAGACAGAGAGAGAGAGACAGAGAGAGAGAGACAGGTGGAGACAGAGAGAGACAGACAGGTGGAGACAGAGAGAGAGAGAGAGAGAGAGAGAGAGAGAGACAGGTGGAGACAGAGAGAGAGACAGACAGGTGGAGACAGAGAGAGAGAGACAGGTGGAGACAGAGAGAGAGACAGACAGGTGGAGACAGAGAGAGAGAGAGAGAAAGAGAGAGAGAGAGAGAGAGACAGGTGGAGACAGAGAGAGAGACAGGTGGAGACAGAGAGAGACAGACAGGTTGAGACAGAGAGAGAGAGAGAGAGAGAGAGACAGGTGGAGACAGAGAGAGAGAGAGAGAGAGAGAGAGAGAGAGAGAAGTCCCCGGACTGGCTTCAGTAGAAGCTGCTGGGAGTCCCAGCAGCTTCTACTGAAGCCAGTCCGGGGACTTCCGGAGACAGAGAGAGAGAGACAGGTGGAGAAAGAGAGAGACAGACAGGTTGAGACAGAGAGAGAGAGAGAGAGAGAGAGAGAGAGAGAGAGAGACAGGTGGAGACAGAGAGAGAGAGACAGGTGGAGACAGAGAGAGAGAGAGAGACAGGTGGAGACAGAGAGAGAGACAGACAGGTGGAGACAGAGAGAGAGAGACAGGTGGAGACAGAGAGAGAGACAGACAGGTGGAGACAGAGAGAGAGAGAGAGACAGGTGGAGACAGAGAGAGAGACAGGTGGAGACAGAGAGAGACAGACAGGTTGAGACAGAGAGAGAGAGAGAGAGAGAGAGAGAGAGACAGGTGGAGACAGAGAGAGAGAGACAGGTGGAGAAAGAGAGAGACAGACAGGTTGAGACAGAGAGAGAGAGAGAGAGAGAGAGAGAGAGAGACAGGTGGAGACAGAGAGAGAGAGACAGGTGGAGACAGAGAGAGAGAGAGACAGACAGGTGGAGAGAGAGAGACAGACAGGTGGAGACAGACAGAGAGAGAGAGAGAGAGAGAGAGAGAGAGAGAGAGAGAGAGAGAGAGAGAGAGAGAGAGACAGGTGGAGACAGAGAGAGAGAGACAGGTGGAGACAGAGAGAGAGAGAGAGACAGGTGGAGACAGAGAGAGAGACAGACAGGTGGAGACAGAGAGAGAGAGACAGGTGGAGACAGAGAGAGAGACAGACAGGTGGAGACAGAGAGAGAGAGAGAGACAGGTGGAGACAGAGAGAGAGACAGGTGGAGACAGAGAGAGACAGACAGGTTGAGACAGAGAGAGAGAGAGAGAGAGAGAGAGAGAGAGACAGGTGGAGACAGAGAGAGAGAGACAGGTGGAGACAGAGAGAGAGAGAGACAGACAGGTGGAGAGAGAGAGACAGACAGGTGGAGACAGACAGAGAGAGAGAGAGAGAGAGAGAGAGAGAGAGAGAGAGAGAGAGAGAGAGAGAGAGAGAGAGACAGGTGGAGACAGAGAGAGAGAGACAGGTGGAGACAGAGAGAGAGAGAGAGACAGGTGGAGACAGAGAGAGAGACAGACAGGTGGAGACAGAGAGAGAGAGACAGGTGGAGACAGAGAGAGATCGTTTTGATTTGAGTAAGCTGCATCAGAAATGAGCTCCTGAACAAAAAATCGAAATTGGACCTAAAAAGTGAGACATTTTATAGGAAAATCTGCAGAATTAACTCCAAAGAAGAGTTAACGACATTGATCGACAGAAACCAGAGGAAGAAACGCAATTTTTGGATGTATTTTTGAGTTGAAACTACAAACTAGCTTTCAACTACCAATTGACAACTGTCAACCGTCTAGCTGTGGGCTGCTAGCTGTGGGCTGCTAGCTGTGGGCTGCCAGCTGTTACCTGCCACTGTTGGAAGGAGCTGCACCAAAGAAGGTAGAGGAACATTATAAACTGTGAATTATTTCATGAAGATAAAAAGAAAGGAAAAGAAAAGTATTTGTAAGCTAATTAATTAGCCTGGCCTCTCTTTGGAACAAAACAAGTGGTCGCCATGGAAACTGTCCAGCAGGCAAAAAAGAACTTCTCAGCTCTCAGAGCAGAGGGAAGAGAGATTGAATATCCTGCTAAATGCAAGAGTGTAAATGCGAAGGACAAACACAAGGAGAAGACACTGTGTGGAAACCCAGAGGTCCTCTTCACTGACTATGCCCAACAAAAAGGAGGAAGGAAGAAGAAGAACCTCATATTCTTCACTGATTCCATCTACATCTGGAAAGATACTCTGTGCAGGAATTATGCATACGTATCCAGAGAGGGCATCGGCTCAGGAGGCAGATTAAAAATGTGTAAAGATGAACACCTTGACAAAGATGACCCTCTGCTCACCATCACATACTACACCAAAGGAAAGGTCATGGTCCAAGGGAATGAAGCCAACCTGGAGTCATTCCAAGAGGCATTCCCCCTGTTGAAAGCTGAGGTGGACACAAAGAGGATCAATGTCCCCTCTGATGTCCCCTCTGATGTCCCCTCTGATGTCCCCTCTGATAGCGAAGGTGATGAGAGCCCAATAGAGAACCCCAACACCTTGTCCATCTCTGCCCCTCCCACACCGGCCAGCTCCAACAATCGGCTGAAGGAGAGTATGGCCCTGCTGGAGCTGGACTTTGCAGAATTCAAAGAGCGGACCCAGGCCAGGCAGTCTGGTCCCCCAGACAACACTCTGCAGCAGCTTAAAGAGGACCTCCAGCAGCTCAAGAGCGACAACGAGGCTTTGGCATCTGACCTCAGAGGAAGTGTAGAGGCACTCAAACAGGAGAACAGTGTGCTCCGTGTTCAGTTAGCCAAGGTGAGGGAGGATGCTGAGTGTAGAGAGAAGAGCTTCACCAGGCAGGTCCAACACCTGACAGAGAAACTCTCATCAGTCCTCACAATGACGAGTAGAGAGACACAGACTCTTCCTGCCAGTGTCCCTGGCCCACCCTCTCTGCTCAGCACCCAGTCCAACAACACCCTGGCCCGTCCTGATACACCCACACAGCCAGCTGCCCACAGCCAGCTCTGCCCATCCCAGCCTCCCTCTACTCAGCAGGAAGAACAAGACCCACAAGTGGTCCTGCTGGCTGACTCAAACGGGAAGTTCCTGGACCCAAGAAAGCTTTTCCCTGATAAAAAGGTGCTGTCTAAACACTGCAGCCCCCCAGGCCAGGCCATGAAGCTGTTGAAAAAGGAGACCCTCAGGAGCCCTCAGTACCTGGTGATCCACACGGGAACAAATGACCTGCACACCCTCCGTAGGGACACTGCTGAGGCAGTGAGGAAAATGGCGGAGCAGGCCAGTAAGGAATTCCCTGACACCCGCATTGTGGTCTCCACCCTGCTGCCAAGGACAGACACCCCTCCTCATGTCATCCATGACATTAATATGGAGATCAGAAAAGGATGTGCCACCTTACCAAATTTCCACCTGGCCCTCCACTCAACCATTGGCCCCTGGGACCTCTATGATGGACTCCACCTACACAGAGAGAGGGTGGGGATATTTGCAAAGACCCTCAAAGATGCAGCCCTGGGACGCAGTCCTCCCACCCCCTCCTCTAGAGGCCTTATAGACCCTCCCACACCGCTTCCTCCCCATCACCACCCCAGGATCACCACCCCTGCTGTGAGGAGACACAACAGCTCAGCCTGGACCTCCCACTCCCCACGCCCCCAACACACCCAGAGGAGGCTGCTTTCACCCAGCTCAACACCTGCACAACATCAGCAGCAGAGATATGCAGCAACAGCTGCTCCTTGTCTCCCTCCCCGCCTACAGCAGCGGAGCTATGCTGCAGTTGTAGCCCAGCCTGCTGCCACCCTCCCTCCCCCTGCTACCTCTGAACTGGGAGACATCAGGATGATGCTGCACACCCTGTGCACCCGACTTCTGTCCAGCTAAGACATTACATTTATATGTTATCGTAGTAATCAGTACAATAGCAATATTAGTGAAAATAGTTGTTTTATTTGTTGTTGTTTTTTTGTTTTTTTTTATATATTTGTCTCACTATACAGGTTCATTTTGATTGTTTTGTATTTTTTAAAAGATGCGTTCTTTTCATATAAGCTGTTGGAATATTCAGGGACTCCACTCCTCAACCTTTGAGGTTAAGAGTGAGAATCCAGAGTTCTTAGAATCTATCAAAGATGTTGATCTAATTATATGAACAGAAACATGGTGTAAAAATGATCTGCTCACTCACTGTCCTCCAGGTTATAATGAAGTAATGGTGCCCTCTATAAAATCAAAAAACATACGCAAGGGCAGAACATCGGGGGGGATCTTGGTGTGGTATAAAGGAGATCTTTGCCATCAGATCTCAGTAGTAAAACAAGGTAAATCACACATTTGGCTAAGGTTAGATCAAGCCCTGGGCATAACTGACAGGAATCTATACGTGTGTGCTCTTTATATACCCCCAGTAGATTCTCCTTATTTTGAAGAAGACATTTTTGAAACTCTCCATTCAGAAATAGCCTATTTTCAGGCCCAGGGAAATGTGCTTCTAACTGGAGATCTGAACGGACGAACAGGAATTGAACCTGATGTCATAGACCCACAGGGCAGCCACCATGTATTTGGTGAGCCCCCCCTGTTTACCACACCAACCGTCAGCCATCGGAACAGCCTTGACTCTGAAATCAATCAGAATGGCAAAGAGATAGTGCATCTCTGTCGGGCCTTAGGCCTGTACATAGTGAACGGGAGGTTCAGAGGGGACTCTTTAGGGAGATTCACATACTCCTCAGCTCTAGGGTCTAGTGTAGTAGACTATGCAATCACTGACATGGACCCCTCCACTATCAGTGCATTCACTGTCAGACAGCAATCCCCCTTTTCAGACCACAACCAAATCAATGTGTTCTTTAAAGTCTCAGGTCCAATGAGTGACACAACAAGGGGACCCAGTAAGCTGTATACATTAAATCCTACTTACAGATGGGCCCCAGACAGTGGAGACAAATTCACCATGGCCTTGAACTCACCTGATCGGATGAATGACATGTCACTATTTGACCAAAATCAATATGTTCCTACCAAAGATGGTGTAAACATGGCCATTGATTATATCAATATGATATTTCACAAGGCAGCTATTAAAGCTGACCTTGTAAAACAAAAGCGGAAGCCTGTTAAAAGGCAAAACGCTGACAAATGGTTTGACCAGGAATGACCATCAGAAAAGACCTGAGAAAAATAGCAAATGAAAAACATCGGCAACCAAACAACCCAGCCTTACGCATTAGATACAATGACCTTTTAAACAAATATAAATGTACAATAAGGAACAAAAAACAAAATGATACCCACATGAAACTTGAGGATATTGAGAAAGCCATTGATCAAAATCAATTCTGGGATCTGTGGAGAAACTTCAACACAAAACAACCGCAAGCATTACCCATCCAAAACGGTGACATCTGGAGAGAACATTTTGAAAGTTTGTACAAAGACATACCAATAAATCTAATGAATTCAGATCAATGTATTACAAAAGAGAAACTCCAAACATTAGAAGAAACTATTAAAGACAACCAAAACCCCCTTGATTTCCCAATGACTTGGGAAGAGTTGACCACACAGACACAATCTCTCCGGCCAAGGAAAGCTTGTGGCCCAGACAACATTAAAAACGAAATGCTCAGATGCAGCACCCCAGAGATGCAGGGTACAGTATTAAAGCTGTTCAATATCATATTGCAGTCAGGATGTTTTCCTGACATCTGGTGCAAAGGGCTCATTTCCCCCATTCATAAGAGTGGAGACAAATCAGACCCTAATAACTACCGTGGCATCTGTGTCAGCAGCTGTCTGGGGAAATTATTCTGTAGTATTCTAAATAAAAGAATACAAGATTTCCTTAACCGACAATCCATCTTGAGTCAAAATCAAATTGGCTTCCTTCCAAAACACCGCACCACCGACCATGTATATACCCTTCACACTTTAGTTAACAAACATGTACACCAAACAAAACATGGGAAGATATTCACTTGTTTCATTGATTTCAAAAAAGCTTTCGACTCTATTTGGCACGAAGGGCTCTATTATAGACTTCTACATTGTGGTATAGGGGGCAACATGTACGATCTGGTTAAATCAATGTATTTAGGGAATAAGTGTGCTGTTAAAATTGGAGACAAACAAAGTGAATTCTTCACCCAGAGAAGAGGTGTTCGTCAGGGTTGCAATTTAAGTCCCACTTTATTTAATATATATATAAATGAACTTGCTGTTCAGTTGGATCACTGTGCTGCTCCTGGCCTCTCCCTCCTAGAGAGAGAGGTGAAGTGTCTGCTTTATGCTGATGACCTTGTTCTGCTGTCTCCTACTGAACAAGGACTACAACAACAGCTGGACATAGTAGACCAGTACTGTAAGAACTGGGCCCTGGCAGTCAATATGAAGAAAACTAATGTCATGGTTTTCCAAAGACGCCCCAGATGTCAGGAGAACAAATACCAGTTTACCATAAACAATCATATCATCGAACATAGTATGAGTTACACCTACCTCGGTTTAACCATAACAGCATCAGGAAGTTTCAACATGGCAGTGAATGCACTCAAACAAAAAGCCAGAAGAGCTCTTAATGCAATTAAGAGAACATTTTATAATGTCCAAATTCCAATTCAAATCTGGCTCAAAATCTTTGATAGTGTGATCCAGCCCATTGCGCTGTACGGTAGTGAAGTATGGGGTCCACTCAGTCACCAGAGCTATACCCGCTGGGACAAACATCCAACAGAGTCTTTCCATGCAGAATTCTGCAGATACATTTTACGTGTTCAGAGAAAAACACCAACAAATGCATGTAGAGCAGAATTAGGCAGATACCCACTGATCATTAACACTCAAAAGAGAGCACTGACATTCTTTAACCACCTTAGATCCAGCCCCCGAGACACCCTCCACTCCAAAGCCCTCCAAAGCCAAGAGCTAACCCCAGAGAAGAGTCCCCTATGTCAGCTGGTGCTGAGGCTAACTGCCCCCTCTCAGAGCCACTCTGACCAGTCTCTCAACAACACTGCTCTCCAAACACCAATCACAGTCAAACGCATTATAACACAATGTAAAGACAACTATTTACAACATTGGGAAGAAGAAAGTAAAAGCCAAAGTAGATTAGAATGTTACCTGGCTCTAAACAGAGAGTATGAGCTGGCAGAGTATCTCTCTACTGTCAGAGATAGAAAGCAGAGACAGATCCTAACCAAGTACAGGCTCAGTGACCACAAACTGGCAATCGAAACAGGAAGACTCAAAAGATCCTGGCAACCAAAAGAGAACAGAACATGTGGTCACTGTACGACAGGTGAGACTGAGACAGAGATGCACTTCCTCCTGAAGTGCCAAACATTCAACGAAGTAAGGAGCATTTATTGGAACAAGTTGAACTCTGTAATCCCAGGTTTCAAGGAGGTTGATGACCTCTCAAGACTGAGAGTACTCCTAGGAGAAGGAGACAAGGCACACCTTGCTGCCCAATATGTATACACATGCCACAACCTGAGGGACAGTGAATGAGACACACACACACACACACACACACACACACACACACACACACACACACACACACACACACACACACACACACACACACACACACACACACACACACACACACACACACACACACACACACACACACACACACACACACACACACACACACGTGTTGAAATGTAATTGTATCACTGTATATATATATCATCAATAATATGTAAAAATTTGAAATGTCTGTTAATGTTGTTAATTATTTTGTATTGTGATGCTTTGGCAACATTGTTTAATTTAACTTTCATGCCAATAAAGCCCCTTTGAATTTGAATTGAATTGAATTGAATTGAGAGAGAGAGAGAGAGAGAGACAGGTGGAGACAGAGAGAGACAGAGAGAGAGAGAGAGAGAGAGAGAGACAGGTGGAGACAGAGAGAGAGAGAGAGAGAGAGAGAGAGAGAGAGACAGGTGGAGACAGAGAGAGAGAGAGAGAGAGAGACAGGTGGAGACAGAGAGAGACAGAGAGAGAGAGACAGAGAGAGACAGAGAGAGAGAGAGAGAGAGAGAGAGAGAGAGAGACAGGTGGAGAGAGAGAGAATCACTGTCTGACCAGAATAAAATGCAACATGTACTTGGAGAAAATAGTGCCAGCAGCATAGAAGCAGAGAAACATGTGAGCGCATGTCACAGCCTAAGAAACAACAACAACAACAACAACAACAACAACACATAACAGCTGTTCCTCTCAGCTCACTCTGATTGCTCCTCTACATCATGTGTCTTTCTTTTCTTCCTTTCTTTCTTTTTACATTTGACACTTGAGGTTTTGTAATACATTGTTGTAAATTCTTTAATGAATGAATTGTATTTTTTTTCTTATCATATATCCTTGACGCTTTGGCAATATTTTTCACCTGACATTCATGCCAATAAAGCATATTGAATTGGAGAGAGAGAGAGAGAGAGAGAGAGAGAGAGAGAGAGAGAGAGAGAGAGAGAGAGAGAGAGAGAGAGAGAGAGAGTCACTGATGGGTTTACCTGAGCAGTTGAGATTCAGCATGTGTTTAGAGGAATCTGATGCTGCACACTCCCTCAGAGCAGATCCAGACTGAACACAGTCAGGTCTGATCCTCCACACAGATCTCTCTGAGGACTCCTCTCTCAGTCCCACAGAAACAGCAGAGCCACAGTCCAGCTCTCTGCAGGCGACTCCTGCTTCCTTCAGGGTCCAGAGAGAGTAACGGCTCCCCACTGGTCTCCATTCTCCCTGATGTTTCAGCTCCAGGTCTCCTGCACAGCGACTCTCTCCTCCCACCAGCTGAACACCACCAGGCTCTGCAGAGAAACAAGAGAGAGATCAGAGAGAGAATAAAGAGAGTTTGATGAGAACAGAATGAACCAATCACAGCTCCTCTCTACCTGAGCAGGTGAGGCTAACAGCTGTGCCAGGTGAGCAGGTGTTTCTCTCTGAGGCTGAGCTACAGTCCAGGAGAGCAGACTCATGGCCTCCACACTGGAACTCTTTGGTCCCCATTGGAGCCTCCCCTTCTCCATAGAGCGCCCCCTGGAGGACTGAAGGAGCCCCACAGCCCAGCTGCCTGCAGACCACCTGAGCATCCTGCTGGTCAAAGTCAGCCTCACACACTGAGGACCAGGACGGGTTAGACGGGTTAGACGGGTCAGACTTCACCTCCAGTCTGCCTGAGCACAGACCACTCCCCCCCAGCAGCCTGACAGAGTCTGCAGAGGACAGAAGATCAAACAGAGGTCAAAGACACACCATCAAAGAGATGAAACTATATTTCAGATTCAAACTGGACTCAGTTCCAACATGAGTTGATGATGAACAACAGAACACATGTTGATAAGAACACAGACTGCAGGTACCCTCACACATATGTCAAAGACATCCCTCATTAAAACAAACTATCAAGCATAGACCTATCTGGCACACAGTACGATTGATCCACAACAATCAATTGACCAATAAAAAGTTTTAATCTGTTTGATAAAACCTTTGAGAGGATTTTATAGTCCGTACATAAAAGAGCCACTGGTCTCCAGTTTTTCAAAGAGGTCAAGTCTCCTTTTTTAGGAAGCAGAGAGAGAACTGCACGCCTGGAGGAAGCTGGGAGCATCCCTTCTTCAAAACATTCTTTAAAAACATCCAAAATGTCCTGTCCCTTAAGACTCCACAGATGCTTCAAAAAGTCTGATGATAATCCATCTATTCCAGGAGCCTCTCCTGACGCCATCTGAGACACAGCGGCAGTTAGTTCATCAAAAGTCAGCTCAGAGCTGAGCGTGTTCTGTTCCTCTGAGCTCAGCTGAGGAAGTCCCTGCAGAAGCTCTGCAGCAGAATCCACATCACATTCATCAGCCTTGAACAAATCTGTGTCGAAATCTACTGCATGCTTCCTCATCTCAGCCGGCTCCGTGGTCACCTTCCCCTCAGGAAGCCGCAGACACAACATCTGTTTTCTCTTTACCACTGATTTTTCCAAACTGAAAAAGAAGGCGGTGGGTGCGTCTATGTCCTGGAGTTTGGTGAAACGGGCTCGGACTAAAGCTCCTTTGGCTCTTTCTTGCATAAAGGAGTTAAGCTCCTGTCTTTTTCCTTTTAAACTGGCATTATTCTGTGGATCAGCATATGAGACACTTTCCAAATCTATTATCTCTCTTTCTAAACTCTCCACTGCTCTCTTAATGTCGGCTGTTGAATAGGAGCTGTATTGTTGACAAACAACCTTGGGCTTTTCCTACCTCCCACCACTGAGTAAGGGAAGAAAAACTATCTTTCCTAGATCTCCAGTAAGCCCAAAACATTTGAAAATGTTCACAGAAATTCAAATCATGTAATAATCTTTTATTGAAATGCCAAAAAGATCTGGGTTTCCCGTTGGAAGATAAGATCAGCTCCATCCAAACTAAATGATGGTCTGTGAAAGCAACAGGGATGATCTGACAGTTTGTAACCCGAGCAGAAAAGGGCTTGGGTAAATAAAACCTGTCCAACCTGGCTGCACTAACTCTACCACCTGATATCTGAACCCATGTGTATTGCTGGCATGTAGGATGCATCCTCCTCCACATCCACTAAATCACTTTTCTTTAGAACATGAGACAATACAGAGGAAGACTGAAGATGTGGCTCGACTCCAGTCCTATCCAAAGTAAAGTCAGTGCAACAATTCCAGTCTCCACCCAAAACAATAAACTCCCCTTGACCAATATCACTTCTTTTCTGTTCCAATACTTTGAAGAGCTCTTCACGCTCAGAGCCTTGGTTTGGTACACATTAATAAAGCTAATCAGAAAATCATCTATTTCAGCTCTCACTAGAATAACTCTACCCTTCACTACCTCTGTGCTGGATATTATTTTTATATTTAAAAGCAGTGAGAATAGAATAGCTACTCCTGCACTCAAATTTGTCCCATGGCTAAGGACGTGCGGCCCCCCCCCCCCCACCATAGACCCCAGTCAGTTTCATTTCTGCTGTCACTGAGTTTCTTGTAGAAATATTACATCTAACTTTTTCTGTTGAATAACTTCTGTTACTAAGGCTCTCTTTTGAGCGTCTCTGCCCCCGTTCATATTTAATGAGGCTACCCTTAAACCCTGAATGTGAGGAGAAGAGAGACAGGCCATTAAGAAACAAGATAGGAAAAGACAGTAAGGAGGAAACACCCGGTGTTGTATGAGCATATTCAATTATTTACCACTCCTTTTTTTAGGCACTTTGGTCTTTTTGTTTAAAGCTTTCCTCAGTGTAGTGATGTGTTTCTTGAGGCGATACCGTTTTTTTTCATCAAGTAAGTCTAGCCCAACAACCCTCTGAATTGTCTTGGCTGACTTAATAAACTTTTCAACATCTGGGAAATAATTTTTTACATTTACTGATTTCCCGAAAGTTTCCTCCAGAAACTCCTGGATTTGTTCAAAAGAGTAGAGATCCTCACTCTGAGAAACACTGTCAGATACGGAGACACTATCCGATTCAGAATCATACTCCATATCTACTCCATCATAACCAGCTGATTTGCCCCCCTGCTCTGCCTCACTGTCCAGTTTCTGTGACAGCTGAGCCTGTTTCCCAGAGACAACCTGCAGCTCCTGCTCTGAGCACTCCATCACACCCTCTCTGCATCCAGCCCTGACCTGAGCTTCAGCCTCCACAACTGCTTTCATATTAATCCCCGCAAACAACGGCTTAACACCCACAGACATTGCGGCTTTAACGGCCATCATGGGACCAAACACAAAACCGCCTGGCACCACTGCTGCGGGCAACACAGGCACAGGCACGGCTACACTGGGCACAGCGAGTGCGGGCACGACGGCCACGAGCACGTCTGCACCGGATGTGGGTACAGCGGGAGCGGGCACGGGTGTAGCAGGAGCGGGCACCGCGGCCCCCGGCGCTGCAGCCGCACACACGGCTGCACCGAGCACGGCGGGCACGGCGGCTGCAGACACGAGTACGTCAGCTCCGGAAAAAGGGGCCGTAACTCCGGTAGCTCCGGTAGCTCCCCGCACGGGCCTAGCAACCCCGCTGGTTCCCTCTCCACTCTCATTCACAATATTTCCTTCCAATAGAAGTGCTGCTATCAGTCTCTGCGGACAAGCGATCTTCTTGTGCCCCACATCACCACAACCAAAACACCTGACACTGCCAGCACTCGCATACACCATGTAGAAACCATCCTCATATTTAATACGGAAAGACACATCCAGTGTTTGTGATGTGCAGTCCAAAAACATAAACACCTGTCTCCGCAGAGACTGAACGTGCTTCAGCTTGGTGTCTTTACAGCCCAGACTCACCGTGCGGAAACCACTCGCCATTCTCCCGTAGCGTTTGAGCTCTTTCTCCAGCGTTTCGTTGGGAATAAATGGAGGGACTCCCGATATGGTAATCCGGGTAGAAGGCACTGCCAGCGGGGACACTTGTATAAACTCATCATTTATGTTTAAACCACTTTCAATTAACTGGCTTACCAACTCCTGCTTCTTTACAAAAACCACCACAGCTTTATTCATGCGGGATGCGTAGGAGATGTTTCCGTGTCCCACCTGTTCCCCCACCGCCAGCAGCACACTCTCCACCGTGCTGTTCTCCTGAGGGATCACCCTCACCCCGTGCCGCAGGGACGGCATCTCACAGGAAGCCATCCCTGCAGAGAAACACGCTTCCCTCACGTAAGAAAGACTAAACTTCACTCACAACAAATAAGACCAATGAACAATCATACAATGAACAAAGTAGAGGAAGAAAAAAGAGAAAACTTTTACGAAAAGTTACCATCAAACCTCACCACGCTCTCAGCTCACCACCACCGAACTCCTCACACACTCACTCTCAGAGAGAGAGACAGACAGGTGGAGACAGAGAGACAGAGAGACATTTACCATTTACATTTACATTTACATTTATTACATTTATATGTTATCGTAGTAATCAGTACAATAGCAATATTAGTGAAAATAGTTGTTTTATTTGTTGTTGTTTTTTTGTTTTTTTTTATATATTTGTCTCACTATACAGGTTCATTTTGATTGTTTTGTATTTTTTAAAAGATGCGTTCTTTTCATATAAGCTGTTGGAATATTCAGGGACTAAAATTAAAAATCTGATTAAAATCTGGCTCAAAATCTTTGATAGTGTGATCCAGCCCATTGCGCTGTACGGTAGTGAAGTATGGGGTCCACTCAGTCACCAGAGCTATACCCGCTGGGACAAACATCCAACAGAGTCTTTCCATGCAGAATTCTGCAGATACATTTTACGTGTTCAGAGAAAAACACCAACAAATGCATGTAGAGCAGAATTAGGCAGATACCCACTGATCATTAACACTCAAAAGAGAGCACTGACATTCTTTAACCACCTTAGATCCAGCCCCCGAGACACCCTCCACTCCAAAGCCCTCCAAAGCCAAGAGCTAACCCCAGAGAAGAGTCCCCTATGTCAGCTGGTGCTGAGGCTAACTGCCCCCTCTCAGAGCCACTCTGACCAGTCTCTCAACAACACTGCTCTCCAAACACCAATCACAGTCAAACGCATTATAACACAATGTAAAGACAACTATTTACAACATTGGGAAGAAGAAAGTAAAAGCCAAAGTAGATTAGAATGTTACCTGGCTCTAAACAGAGAGTATGAGCTGGCAGAGTATCTCTCTACTGTCAGAGATAGAAAGCAGAGACAGATCCTAACCAAGTACAGGCTCAGTGACCACAAACTGGCAATCGAAACAGGAAGACTCAAAAGATCCTGGCAACCAAAAGAGAACAGAACATGTGGTCACTGTACGACAGGTGAGACTGAGACAGAGATGCACTTCCTCCTGAAGTGCCAAACATTCAACCAAGTAAGGAGCATTTATTGGAACAAGTTGAACTCTGTAATCCCAGGTTTCAAGGAGGTTGATGACCTCTCAAGACTGAGAGTACTCCTAGGAGAAGGAGACAAGGCACACCTTGCTGCCCAATATGTATACACATGCCACAACCTGAGGGACAGTGAATGACACACACACACACACACACACACACACACACACACACACACACACACACACACACACACACACACACACACACACACACACACACACACACACACACACACACACACACACACACACACACGTGTTGAAATGTAATTGTATCACTGTATATATATATCATCAATAATATGTAAAAATTTGAAATGTCTGTTAATGTTGTTAATTATTTTGTATTGTGATGCTTTGGCAACATTGTTTAATTTAACTTTCATGCCAATAAAGCCCCTTTGAATTGAATTGAATTGAATTGAATTGAATTGAATTGAATTGAGAGAGAGAGAGAGACAGGTGGAGACAGAGAGAGAGAGAGAGAGAGACAGGTGGAGACAGAGAGAGACAGAGAGAGAGAGAGAGAGAGAGACAGAGAGAGAGAGAGAGAGAGAGAGAGAGAGAGAGACAGGTGGAGAGAGAGAGAATCACTGTCTGACCAGAATAAAATGCAACATGTACTTGGAGAAAATAGTGCCAGCAGCATAGAAGCAGAGAAACATGTGAGCGCATGTCACAGCCTAAGAAACAACAACAACAACAACAACAACAACAACACATAACAGCTGTTCCTCTCAGCTCACTCTGATTGCTCCTCTACTTCATGTGTCTTTCTTTTCTTCCTTTCTTTCTTTTTACATTTGACACTTGAGGTTTTGTAATACATTGTTGTAAATTCTTTAATGAATGAATTGTATTTTTTTTCTTATCATATATCCTTGACGCTTTGGCAATATTTTTCACCTGACATTCATGCCAATAAAGCATATTGAATTGGAGAGAGAGAGAGAGAGAGAGAGAGAGAGAGAGAGAGAGAGAGAGAGAGAGAGAGAGAGAGAGAGAGAGAGAGAGAGAGAGAGAGAGAGAGTCACTGATGGGTTTACCTGAGCAGTTGAGATTCAGCATGTGTTTAGAGGAATCTGATGCTGCACACTCCCTCAGAGCAGATCCAGACTGAACACAGTCAGGTCTGATCCTCCACACAGATCTCTCTGAGGACTCCTCTCTCAGTCCCACAGAAACAGCAGAGCCACAGTCCAGCTCTCTGCAGGCGACTCCTGCTTCCTTCAGGGTCCAGGGAGAGTAACGGCTCCCCACTGGTCTCCATTCTCCCTGATGTTCCAGCTCCAGGTCTCCTGCACAGCGACTCTCTCCTCCCACCAGCTGAACACCACCAGGCTCTGCAGAGAAACAAGAGAGAGATCAGAGAGAGAATAAAGAGAGTTTGATGAGAACAGAATGAACCAATCACAGCTCCTCTCTACCTGAGCAGGTGAGGCTAACAGCTGTGCCAGGTGAGCAGGTGTTTCTCTCTGAGGCTGAGCTACAGTCCAGGAGAGCAGACTCATGGCCTCCACACTGGAACTCTTTGGTCCCCATTGGAGCCTCCCCTTCTCCATAGAGCGCCCCCTGGAGGACTGAAGGAGCCCCACAGCCCAGCTGCCTGCAGACCACCTGAGCATCCTGCTGGTCAAAGTCAGCCTCACACACTGAGGACCAGGACGGGTTAGACGGGTTAGACGGGTCAGACTTCACCTCCAGTCTGCCTGAGCACAGACCACTCCCCCCCAGCAGCCTGACAGAGTCTGCAGAGGACAGAAGATCAAACAGAGGTCAAAGACACACCATCAAAGAGATGAAACTATATTTCAGATTCAAACTGGACTCAGTTCCAACATGAGTTGATGATGAACAACAGAACACATGTTGATAAGAACACAGACTGCAGGTACCCTCACACATATGTCAAACACATCCCTCATTAAAAACAAACTATCAAGCATAGACCTATCTGGCACACAGTACGATTGATCCACAACAATCAATTGACCAATAAAAAGTTTTAATCTGTTTGATAAAACCTTTGAGAGGATTTTATAGTCCGTACATAAAAGAGCCACTGGTCTCCAGTTTTTCAGAGAGGTCAAGTGTCCTTTTTTAGGAAGCAGAGAGAGAACTGCACGCCTGGAGGAAGCTGGGAGCATCCCTTCTTCAAAACATTCTTTAAAAACATCCAAAATGTCCTGTCCCATAAGACTCCAAAAATGCTTAAAAAAGTCTGATGATAATCCATCTATTCCAGGAGCCTCTCCTGACGCCATCTGAGACACAGCGGCAGTTAGTTCATCAAAAGTCAGCTCAGAGCTGAGCGTGTTCTGTTCCTCTGAGCTCAGCTGAGGAAGTCCCTGCAGAAGCTCTGCAGCAGAATCCACATCACATTCATCAGCCTTGAACAAATCTGTGTAGAAATCTACTGCATGCTTCCTCATCTCAGCCGGCTCCGTGGTCACCTTCCCCTCAGGAAGCCGCAGACACAACATCTGTTTTCTCTTTACCACGGATTTTTCCAAACTGAAAAAGAAGGCGGTGGGTGCGTCTATGTCCTGGAGTTTGGTGAAACGGGCTCGGACTAAAGCTCCTTTGGCTCTTTCGTGCATAAAGGAGTTAAGCT
This sequence comes from Notothenia rossii, assembly GCF_949606895.1. NCBI lineage: Eukaryota > Metazoa > Chordata > Actinopteri > Perciformes > Nototheniidae > Notothenia > Notothenia rossii. Next base: position 2,523,010 of record NC_136909.1, on the reverse strand, counting down.
CCTGTCTTTTTCCTTTTAAACTGACATTATTCCGTGGATCAGCATATGAGACACTTTCCAAATCTATTATCTCTCTTTCTAAACTCTCCACTGCTCTCTTAATGTTGGCTGTTGAATAGGAGCTGTATTGTTGACAAACAACCTTCATTTGGGCTTTTCCTACCTCCCACCACTGAGTAAGGGAAGAAAAACTATCTTTCCTAGATCTCCAGTAAGCCCAAAACATTTGAAAATGTTCACAGAAATTCAAATCATGTAATAATCTTTTATTGAAATGCCAAAAAGATCTGGGTTTCCCGTTGGAAGATAAGATCAGCTCCATCCAAACTAAATGATGGTCTGTGAAAGCAACAGGGATGATCTGACAGTTTGTAACCCGAGCAGAAAAGGGCTTGGGTAAATAAAACCTGTCCAACCTGGCTGCACTAACTCTACCACCTGATATCTGAACCCATGTGTATTGCTGGCATGTAGGATGCATCCTCCTCCACATCCACTACATCACTTTTCTTTAGAACATGAGACAATACAGAGGAAGACTGAAGATGTGGCTCAACTCCAGTCCTATCCAAAGTAAAGTCAGTGCAACAATTCCAGTCTCCACCCAAAACAATAAACTCCCCTTGACCAATATCACTTCTTTTCTGTTCCAATACTTTGAAGAGCTCTTCACGCTCAGAGCCTTGGTTTGGTGCATACACATTAATAAAGCTAATCAGAAAATCATCTATTTCAGCTCTCACTAGAATAACTCTACCCTTCACTACCTCTGTGCTGGATATTATTTTTATATTTAAAAGCGGTGAGAATAGAATAGCTACTCCTGCACTCAAATTTGTCCCATGGCTAAGGACGTGCGGCCCCCCCCCCCCCCCACCATAGACCCCAGTCAGTTTCATTTCTGCTGTCACTGTGAGTTTCTTGTAGAAATATTACATCTAACTTTTTCTGTTGAATAACTTCTGTTACTAAGGCTCTCTTTTGAGCGTCTCTGCCCCCGTTCATATTTAATGAGGCTACCCTTAAACCCTGAATGTGAGGAGAAGAGAGACAGGCCATTAAGAAACAAGATAGGAAAAGACAGTAAGGAAGAAACACCCGGTGTTGTATGATCATATTCAATTATTTACCACTCCTTTTTTTAGGCACTTTGGTCTTTTTGTTTAAAGCTTTCCTCAGTGTAGTGATGTGCTTCTTGAGGCGATACCGCTTTTTTTCATCAAGTAAGTCTAGCCCAACAACCCTCTGAATTGTCTTGGCTGACTTAATAAACTTTTCAACATCTGGGAAATAATCTTTTACATTTACTGATTTCCCGAAAGTTTCCTCCAGAAACTCCTGGATTTGTTCAAAAGAGTAGAGATCCTCACTCTGAGAAACACTGTCAGATACGGAGACACTATCCGATTCAGAATCATACTCCATATCTACTCCATCATAACCAGCTGATTTGCCCCCCTGCTCTGCCTCACTGTCCAGTTTCTGTGACAGCTGAGCCTGTTTCCCAGAGACAACCTGCAGCTCCTGCTCTGAGCACTCCATCACACCCTCTCTGCATCCAGCCCTGACCTGAGCTTCAGCCTCCACAACTGCTTTCATATTAATCCCCGCAAACAACGGCTTAACACCCACAGACATTGCGGCTTTAACGGCCATCATGGGACCAAACACAAAACCGCCTGGCACCACTGCTGCGGGCAACACAGGCATAGGCATGGCTACACTGGGCACAGCGAGTGCGGGCACGGCGGCCACGAGCACGTCTGCACCGGGTGTGGGTACAGCGGGAGCGGGCACGGGTGTAGCAGGAGCGGGCACCGCGGCCCCCGGCGCTGCAGCTGCGCACACGGCTGCACCGAGCGCGGCGGGCACAGCGGGCACGGCGGCTGCAGACACGAGTACGTCAGCTCCGGAAACAGGTAGCTCCGGTAGCTCCCCGCACGGGCCTAGCAACCCCGCTGGTTCCCTCTCCACTCTCATTCACAATATTTCCTTCCAATAGAAGTGCTGCTATCAGTCTCTGCGGACAAGCGATCTTCTTGTGCCCCACATCACCACAACCAAAACACCTGACACTGCCAGCACTCGCATACACCATGTAGAAACCTTCCTCATATTTAATACGGAAAGACACATCCAGTGTTTGTGATGTGCAGTCCAAAAACATAAACACCTGTCTCCGCAGAGACTGAACGTGCTTCAGCTTGGTGTCTTTACAGCCCAGACTCACCGTGCGGAAACCACTCGCCATTCTCCCGTAGCGTTTGAGCTCTTTCTCCAGCGTTTCGTTGGGAATAAATGGAGGGACTCCCGATATGGTAATCCGGGTAGAAGGCACTGCCAGCGGGGACACTTGTATAAACTCATCATTTATGTTTAAACCACTTTCAATTAACTGGCTTACCAACTCCTGCTTCTTTACAAAAACCACCACAGCTTTATTCATGCGGGATGCGTAGGAGATGTTTCCGTGTCCCACCTGTTCCCCCACCGCCAGCAGCACACTCTCCACCGTGCTGTTCTCCTGAGGGATCACCCTCACCCCGTGCCGCAGGGACGGCATCTCACAGGAAGCCATCCCTGCAGAGAAACACGCTTCCCTCACGTAAGAAAAACTAAACTTCACTCACAACAAATAAGACCAATGAACAATCATACAATGAACAAAGTAGAGGAAGAAAAAAGAGAAAACTTTTACGAAAAGTTACCATCAAACCTCACCACGCTCTCAGCTCACCACCACCGAACTCCTCACACACTCACTCTCAGAGAGAAAGAGAGAGAGAGAGAGACAGACAGGTGGAGACAGAGAGAGAGAGAGACAGAGAGAGAGAGACAGAGAGACAGAGAGAGAGAGAGACAGAGAGAGACAGAGAGAGAGAGAGACAGAGACAGACAGAGACAGAGAGAGACAGAGAGAGAGAGAGACAGAGAGAGACTAACAAAGAGACACATGATGTCATACACAATGTCACTGATGGGTTTACCTGAGCAGGTGAGATTCAGGATGTGTTTAGAGGAATATGATGCTGCACACTCCCTCAGAGCAGATCCAGACTCAACACAGTCAGGTCTGATCATCCACATAGATCTCCTTGAGGACTCCTTTCTCAGTCCCACAGAAACAGCAGAGCCACAGTCCAGCTCTCTGCAGACGACTCCTGCTGCCTTCAGGGTCCAGAGAGAGTAGTAGCCCTCCACAAGTCTCCATTCTCCCAGATGTTCCAGCTCCAGGTCTCCTGCACAGCGACTCTCTCCTCCCACCAGCTGAACACCACCAGGCTCTGCAGAGAAACAAGAGAGAGATCAGAGAGAGAATAAAGAGAGTTTGATGAGAACAGAATGAACCAATCACAGCTCCTCTCTACCTGAGCAGGTGAGGCTAACAGCTGTGCCAGGTGAGCAGGTGTTTCTCTCTGAGGCTGAGCTACAGTCCAGGAGAGCAGACTCATGGCCTCCACACTGGAACTCTTTGGTCCCCATTGGAGCCTCCCCTTCTCCATAGAGCGCCCCCTGGAGGACTGAAGGAGCCCCACAGCCCAGCTGCCTGCAGACCACCTGAGCATCCTGCTGGTCAAAGTCAGCCTCACACACTGAGGACCAGGACGGGTTAGACGGGTTAGACGGGTCAGAGTTCACCTCCAGTCTGCCTGAGCACAGACCAGTCCCCCCCAGCAGCCTGACAGAGTCTGCAGAGGACAGAAGATCAAACAGAGGTCAAAGACACACCATCAAAGAGATGAAACTATATTTCAGATTCAAACTGGACTCAGTTCCAACATGAGTTGATGATGAACAACAGAACACATGTTGATAAGAACACAGACTGCAGGTACCCTCACATCTACACCTGAGACCCTCTAGCAAGTGGTCTCCATTAGTGAACCCTTCCCCTGTGTCTTCAACAGAACCTCCTCCTCTGCAGACCCTCTTCTGCTCAGGGACTCAACATCATGTTTTAAAAAAGGTTTTATTATTTCTCACCTTTCTAATAGAATCTGATCCTAGAACTAAAATCCAACAGAAAATGAGTTCTAAAAGATGAAAGCCAAAGGATCCGGACTCTGCTCTGAAGGAGCTTCTGGGTGAAGGAGCCTCGAGGAGCCCCGGCTGAGCGGATCAGAGCCGTGTCAGGAGGTCTTGGTGCTGTTCTGGTGGAACCCAAAGAACCTGCTGCTGGAACCAGAGGCTCAGAGAGAGCTGGAGCTGAAGCAGGAGTCCTTCAGACTGGTGGTCCCAGGGGACTCCTGAGGCAGCAGACACACATGTCTCCATCCACACACATAGGTTTCAGCGCACACACAAATAGTTATTGTTTTAAATAAATGCAATATAAATCCACAAATATATGACTTTAAAAGTGTTAAATGTTGCATCAAGAACAGATTTGATGTTGTTACATTTCTATAACAAAGGCTTTTGTGAGTGGATTCCTGAGACACCCTGACGCCGCTAGATTCACACATGCATGTTTTCAAGATGGGAGTTTCTGTAGCCAATCAGATGTCTGCATCATTTAAGCCAATCACATGAGTGCGTCCCTTCAGAGCGAAATGACTGCCCCGCCCACTTCCCGGTAAAACTAAGGCATCAGAACGAAGCGTAAAACAATGTTAATATCACTTCTACTCTAGCTTGGAAGAACACGATATGAGGTCCATCCTAAGTCTTTGAACTTGAGTCCTTGCTTCCTTCACTTGGGTCCTTTCCTCCACACGAAGAGGGAGGGAGTGAGGAAATGTGTTTTCAGAACAATGACACGTCCTTTCCTCGGAGTGTGACGTGAAAGGACTTCCTGTGTGATTCCTGATCGCTGCTGGATCGGCTGTCAGTGGCTTTAACAGCTGCACACTTCTGACAGAGTTAGTGTTCGCAGACATGTTGGCTGTTCTATTCCTAATGAGAGGCTCCCAGTTATCACTGCCAGAGCAGCAGCAGTGTGTTACCTGTCTCACCTCACACCTGCACAGTGGGGGGTCTAGAACATGTTACATGGGGGGGCAAAGGGGGGTCAGAGGTCAGGGTGGAATGGGAGGGCCGACAGTACGTGGTATTTCATACTGTCTGTATAACCTATTTATTGTTAACTCATGGCCTAACAAGTGTTCTTAAAGCACAAGAGAAACAAGGTGTTCAGACACACAAACTAACATATAGTATAAAACATCAGGAAGTACTCATGATACCTAGAACTCTGTTTACTGTGAGTACAGTCAGAGTACTTAGTTATAATGAAGTACACACATCACCCATCTCTCAGAGGGCTGAAGGTGAGCTGTGCAGCAACACATCTCAACATGTGTCCGTACTAAGAGCTGCTAGATTGAGCTGCTGTGATGGAACATGGACGGAGAATAAGAACATCCCATGTGGTCCAGCTGGAGTCTCCTCTGCCTCCTGACCCCTGCCTCTGGCCCTCTCTCTGACACTTCATCTTCCTCACATACATGTCTTCTTCTTCCTCACTAATGTCTTCATCTCCTCCTCTTCCTCCTGCTCTGACCCTCCTGGTCTCTTCATCTCCTCCTCTTCCTCCTGCTCTGACCCTCCTGGTCTCCTCATCTCTCTCTTCCTCTTCCTCCTCGTCCTGGTCTCTTCTCAGATATGTCTTTGTGTGGTTGTTGACTCACTCCAGCTACTCTGACCTGCAAGAGTCTACTTGTGAAAAGCTCTGGAACAAATGCTTGTCTAACTTTACGCGTTAGGGCCATGCAGCTGATAAGTAGCATCTCATAAAGACAGCATCAGAAAGTATTGATCAAACGCTCACAGGCAGCTGTGTTCAGACCCAGTTTGACGGTAAAGGATGTATCCTGGTTTCATTGATCTGGCCTCATGGCTGTGAGCAGTGGCACTGCAAGACCCTCTGGGCGCCCCAGGCAGAGAGACATGCCCCCCAACACATCCAGCATTCAGCTAGCGCTCTCCTAACACCAGCTGCTCCTTAAAGTACCGTGCCCTGATGCATATTCACACACAAACATACATTTAGCTGTCAGTGGGAATTGTAAACACTGTGTCCTAAATAAAGGATGTTAAATCTAAAGTCTCTCTCATATTAAATATTACGTTCTGATTCTAAACCTTGTGTATGTATTGATTACACCTGATCACCCGTGATGAACAAACACAGCTTCTGCCACATGAATATCAAACTGACTTTCATTCAGATTGTGATGGATACTAAATGAGACGTCACTCTGCTACCAGAGGAAGGTTCAGTGACGTTTATATCATGTCTGGATTTACAGACACTTTTTAATCTGGGTTAACCCCCCATGAACTGTGGTTGCTGAAAACGACTGTTTGAGATGATGTCACTGATGATGTCACTGATGGGCTTACCTGAGCAGGTGAGATTCAGGAAGTAGTTAGAAGAATCTGATACTGTACACTCCCTCAGAGCAGATCCAGACTCAATACAGTCAGATCTGATCTCCCACACAGATCTCTCTGAGGACTCCTCTCTCTGTCCCACAGAAACAGCAGAGCCACAGTCCAGTTCTCTGCAGGCGACTCCTGCTGCCTTCAGGGTCCTGAGAGAGAAGTAGCCCTCCACTGGTCTCCATTCTCCCAGATGTTCCAGCTCCAGTCTTCCTGAACAGCGACTCTCTCCTCCCACCAGCTGAACACCACCAGGCTCTGCAGAGAAACAAGAGAGAGATCAGAGAGAGAATAAAGAGAGTTTGATGAGAACAGAATGAACCAATCACAGCTCCTCTCTACCTGAGCAGGTGAGGCTAACAGCTGTGCCAGGTGAGCAGGTGTTTCTCTCTGAGGCTGAGCTACAGTCCAGGAGAGCAGACTCATGGCCTCCACACTGGAACTCTTTGGTCCCCATTGGAGCCTCCCCTTCTCCATAGAGCGCCCCCTGGAGGACTGAAGGAGCCCCACAGCCCAGCTGCCGGCAGACCACCTGAGCATCCTGCTGGTCAAAGTCAGCCTCACACACTGAGGACCAGGACGGGTTAGACGGGTTAGACGGGTCAGAGTTCACCTCCAGTCTGCCTGAGCACAGACCAGTCCCCCCCAGCAGCCTGACAGAGTCTGCAGAGGACAGAAGATCAAACAGAGGTCAAAGACACACCATCAAAGAGATGAAACTATATTTCAGATTCAAACTGGACTCAGTTCCAACATGAGTTGATGATGAACAACAGAACACATGTTGATAAGAACACAGACTGCAGGTACCCTCACATCTACACCTGATACCCTCTAGCAAGTGGTCTCCATTAGTGAACCCTTCCCCTGTGTCTTCAACAGAACCTCCTCCTCTGCAGACCCTCTGCTCCTTCTGCTCAGCTCCACCTCTGCTCTCACACACTTTCAAAAGGTTTCACTCTTTACTCTCACATGTGTGTTTCACATGTTATCTGACTGATGTTTGTAAACACGTTGTTCTTCAAACATGGCGTCATCATTGAATTCAAGCTGTTTGTATTTTGATCTGGTGTTTTCCATTAAATGGTGAAAGGTATCATTCTAGAGGAGGAGGCTCCAAATAACCCGGTGGGTTTCATGACTCTTCATATCAGCCGTGCTCCAGGCTGCAAGGAGTGGAATGAAATGTAAAACTGCTTGTTCATTTCTTTTGGTTCACATTCCATTGATACACTTTAGGGACACAGACAGCAGAGAGGCAGAATGTGGAGTGAGACGGCCCCTGCTGTGAGGATGGTGGCTCTCTCCCCTCTCACTCTTTTTAAACTCTGAACATGGATTCTTGGGACTCTGTAAATGAGTGCTATATGTTCCTCCTTCCTCTGCGGGGTCTGCGGGACGCACGTTGTGTTGGCGCCGCGCTTCGACTATGTGAGCTATGTAGGCCAATCACAGCAGGCCATTTTACGTTGGCCTGTTGTGATTGGATAGAACATCTCACACAACAGAAGCCTGATTACGTCAATAAATGATGTTTTCTAATTGGATGCATTTTTTAAAGCGAAACTTATTTTTGCTATTATTTAATTCTTTAATTATTCATTTTGATAATCAAAAATAGAAATCCGGTAAACTATATTTTCTCTCAGTCATTGTTGATGAATGAGTGGGTGGGCCTATAGACCCAGTAGCCCACCCACTACGCCCGGCTGCTTCATACACTGTTCATCATTTGCTATTTGGGTATTTATTAATTGTAAAAACAAGAAAATAAAAACAAAAAAATGAAAATGTAATCGATGATGTCACTGATGATGTCACTGATGGGTTTACCTGAGCAGGTGAGATTCAGCATGTGTTTAGAGGAATCTGATTCTGCACACTCCCTCAGAGCAGATCCAGAATCAACACAGTCAGATCTGATCCTCCACATAGATCTCTCTGAGGACTCCTCTCTCTCTCCCACAGAAACAGCAGAGCCACAGTCCAGCTCTCTGCAGACGACTCCTGCTTCCTTCAGGGTCCAGGGAGAGAAGTAGTAGCCCCCCACTGGTCTCCATTCTCCCAGATGTTCCAGCTCCAGGTCTCCTGCACAGCGACTCTCTCCTCCCACCAGCCTAACACCAGGCTCTGCAGAGAAACAAGAGAGTCATGTTCCTTCATTGATATTAGCATATTTTAATCATTAATCATTTCTACTATGAATACTTCCGAGTGATAATCAGATCATTACCTCCAGCTCTCTATGAACCAGTGGTGGGAAGTAATAAAGTACATATACTCAAGTACTGTAAGAACAGGTTTGAATGGCTTTACTGGAGTATATGGTTTATAATACTACATCACATGTATTCACAAAATGAGTTTGAGGTTACTCGGCAGGTTCATATTATTAATAAAACAACACTTTAATGATGAAGTTCTGTTCTGGATAAAGATACCTGGAAGTAGAACAAGTCATTCAAGTTATCTCCACCTTTACCAGCTGCTACATTCAAAAGGATGTTCACATGAATGGATCATTGATTAGAATCCAGACTAGAATATATCATTATGAGAATAGTCGTACTGTATGAGTCATATTAATGATGGTACTTTAAGCATGAATTGATCCTAATACTTTGATCTAAGTCCATTTCAATACCAGACTTGTTCTTGTTACAGTATTTCTACACTGTGGTATCACTTCTTTTAATCAAGTATAACATCTCCCCCACATCTATAAACTGACAGGACCTGAAACATGAAACATATGATTCAGTCGAGCTAAAAAACAGTTCAATCAGAAAGCTAAACGTAGAGATTAGTAGCATGTTTCTGTCATTTGAACCCTTTGGTGAACATGTGCAATATGGGTCCGTGTACGACGCGTGTGTTTCTCTTTTAACACAAGAAACTAATCCCCAAAAAAACTAAAACTGAATGAAAAAAAAAAACTGAACACAAAAGTCTTTTTTCTGATTTTGTTGTTTGAGTCCAAAAACCATATCAGCAAAATCAAATTCAAGAATGGTCCGATTTTAGATTTTAAATATCGGTTTGTTGGTTTTCTGTACGGAGGTAGAATTAAATATACAAAGATAAAAGCCAAGAGCATTGAATATCTATGCTCAGGATAAGGCAGCGATATCTAGCTGTCATCGCACGTGGGATGGGGAGGAATGAAGGACTTCCGTGGATCAACATGATTCCTCCTCTCCCAACTTTGTTAAAAACCTTTATCCATAAAAGCTGCTTCAGAAAACATTTATAAAGAAAATGTTCTGTTAGAAATTAAAATCAATGTTTTAATGGGGAAATGTAGTTTAAACATGCAGTCAGTTTTAATGCTCTTTTATACTGAAAAAACAGAAATTCTTGTGCACAAGCAGTTAAGCTTTTATTCTGAAAATCCTTCATCTCCGGTTAGCATTTAGCATGTGGCTAATATACGATTTCCTAAAGAGGTGAATTTTTAGTAGCGAAATGATATGGAGTGGTGCAAACCGAAGCCTACTGATTTAACACTACAACTATAGATGTCGAGATACTACCATGCTGAATATTAAATGAAGGTACAGTTTATTTGAATACATTATTGTTTACAGACGAGAGTAGCATGTGACAACATCCGGAATGACCGGAAACCAAACGAGCCGAGAAGTATTGTTTAGATTATTGATTACAGCGTTTAGAATGTGTTAAATGAAAAGTGATGAAAGAGAATATGAGGAGAAACGGCGTGTTAAGCATATATTGAATGTGAAAAGAACCTATCCTCTGTTTAAATGCAACAACGGACATTGGAGACGAGGCGAGCCGGCTGGCGGGGAGGAGCCAGCAGAGGATATATAAACAGCACCGGAGGAGAGATCCACCTCTTCTCTACCCTATACACAAGTTATTGAGCCGTTTCCGCTCTACATCCTGAACTCCTCCCTTCGATGCAATGCACTTCCGTTTTGGCGGACTGGGTTTGTTTTGCTAGCTAGCTCCGTTGTGCCGACAAAGCACTGATATCGCAGAGACAAAGAGGATATAACAATTACAACATGAAGAAAAGTGGTTCGGGAACTACGTGTGCGGTAGTTGGTTGCAATCACTCGAGAAAGCACCTGAACGAGTGGTTAGATAGAGAGTGCTACGACCACAAACCAGCACCCAGCACCCAGCCATGTTGTTCATTAAATACAGATAAACACAACAAATACTGCATGCATTGTATTTTTTAATATTATATATGAATATTTTCATAGTGATGTAATTGTGTGGGCTGCTTTTATATTTTAATTTGTAATACCTGTTAGGATTAAACATGTGATCTTTCTTGTTGAAGCCATTTCTTTAGTTTCCTCTAAACAATTAATTCATTCAGTGTTATTTATGTACAGTATGAGCTTAATATGAATGATGAACTGTGTTAAAAGAAATTATAGCACTCTAAGGAACATATGAAATGCAATAATGCAATAACAGTGCAATAATGAAATTAAATTACATCAAACTTTATTTTCACTCAAACAGTACAGGCACATATGATATATTGCACAGCATAAAGAGATCATGTAAATTGTGCATTATGTAAACAACAGACAACTGTTGGCTCCTGTGGGCATGACCTAAATAAGGCAGTTTATTTTGGTTTTATGCTGGGCCACGTCGTCATGTTATCCTCCCAGTTTTGCACTGAATTCGGGTGGGGGAGAGTAACGCCATCTCCAGTCAAAGAAGTAGAATCGTGTTCCCAAGCTAGCATCACTGTTAGCATCGAAATCGCTGTGTTTACACCAGTGCCCGTCTGACTGTTTACATCGGTTTACACCGACAGACGCTGTGCAAAAGACTTCCGGCGGAAATGAAGTGCATTTGTGTAGTGTCATGGCGCTACCCGTGGTTTGGCGCGTAAACTTGTCTATCGAGGAGAGCCAGATCACAGCTGTTTGTCTGACTGAACAATATTCTGTCTGTAACACTACCGCGCCTTTTTAAATTAAAGTACCCAATTTAACTTTCACAGAGACTCCATTTAGTCTCCTATTTTAAAGCTTCTCTCCTGGTCGGGAGAATAACGAACACAGTTAACAATCTGGTGAATTCCCTGACGTGATCCCACTGACCGAGGAGAGAAAACCAACCGGCTGTTTCCTGGAGACGCTTGCAGCCATTGACACACATGAGCTCAAATCAATCGCTAAGAAGATGCCTGTTATGACAAAGATTCTTCACTAGTTAAACTAGGCAAAGTTAGATTTGTGTGTTTGATGGCAGCCGGCTGATCCTGAAAATAGCTGTGCATTTTAATGTTAAAACAACCCAAATTCATAAAATAATCACTCTAAAACCACGAGGTGTTGTTTTGTCACAAGCAGGGTGAGTTCACACTTTCTTTTGTTCCATTAACCCTGCATGCTATTAACCACGTGTGGGTGTTGAATTTTAAATATATAGTGTGTGGACATTGTACTTCGGATAGGTGCCTTGCTGCTTTCACATGGGTGTCTCTTGTTACGTTAATAGTTATTTAGCCTATGACGTAAGGGTATATAGCCCATTTAACGATTTTTTGTTAAGATCTGGAGACATAGCGAATCGGTTAAGGGCCGAGTAAGTGAAAACCAGCGGGGCATAGTGAATCAACTAAGGGTTAAGACCGAAGTCAGTGCTTTAAAGAAAGTCCTTTTCAAGAAAGGCTTGGTTAAGGTCTAAGCCTTTATCAGTGGTTAAAACTGTTCTGTTTAAAAAAAGATATTGCGGGTGGGTTACGGTAATCGGAGTTACAGCAGCAGTGCAGTAATAAGACGACGGTCTATTATCAGTGGCTGATAGGTCTCCATATTAGTCCCAGTTTGGCGTGTCCAAATAGCAACAGTTAACCATAGTCGACTATAAAGTCAAATATTACGTGAACAGGTTTATAGCTAGTGCGTAAGGGTTCCTAACTTTAAGTGATGATATCAATAAGATAAAGCCCATTTTTTCATAGTAAACTAGATAGAAATGTGGTTATTTTAAACTAAGTGTTGTTTTGGCTTGGATTTCAGGGTTTATGATACCACACCAGTGGTTTACTTTGTTACTGTTCGTTTAAAGATCACCTAGCCATTGTTTAAACTCCAACCTGGGAGCCGCATGGACAAATCTCTTTGTCTACAGGTCAGAGTGCGAAATAATCGGGTGCCATCTTGTTTACACCCCACATGTGGAAAAACAAAGACAGGGCAATCGCCATTTCGTGAAATGCAAATTCAATTTGTTCCTTTTGCTTTGAATTTGCATTTACACAGAGCATCCACCAATTAGAAGTAGCAGAGTAGAACATTTAGCAGACTATTTTTGTAATTATGAGAAGGATACAGATTACAAGTGATGTTGTTCCCCCACACAGAAAACTATTGTGTCCACACAACTAGTGAGGTCAAGATGTGACGGAGCGACAGAGACTGGCCCAACATTTTCCAGCCAGTACATAGATAGACCCCGTCAGAAGACCGGGGCTGTGTTTAAAGGGGAACTTCATTTATTCTTAGCCAGAAGTGCAGTTTTTAATCAAACAATTATGTGATTTATGGAGTCAGATTACATTTTTCTCATAAACACAATTTTATAATCGGTCTGAAGTATCTGTTTTAAGGCGTGAGCTGCAGATTAAATAACATAATACTGATTGAGAGCTTGGTTGAAGAAGTTGTAGGGTTTTTACAACAGTTTCAAGAATCAGTCTTTATTTATTTATTCTTGAGTAACTTTACTGATTTATAGTGTAGTGCGTAAGGCAATATCTCATTTGAGTGAGGGGCACCAGCCCTTCATGCAGGTCACTCTCTGAGAGAATAGTTCATATTTTCCCTCCAGTTTGGAGACAGATTATTTTATCATATGTTAGTTCAGCAGTGTCAAGCAATCCTCTAATCCTAGAGTTATCGAGACGCATTAGCGACACCAGAGGTATTGTTTTTCGCAGCAACGATGATGCATAATACCATGACAAAAGCCATTATTGAAACAAGTAAACTATTAGAAGTGCTAATGGGAAATGTTTTGTGAATATGCATTTATGCCATCAGAAAGCCATACATCATATGATATTTTTGTACGCCTTGTGGGTACACGGAGAAGTTATATTTATTTAATGCAACGTTATGGGTTTTACATGTCCTGTACAGAATAGGGTAATCATTGCAATATTAATTGAGCACTTTATGCTCAAAGGAGGGAGTGTCATGATTATACAGATATGTTGATTTCAGTGACGTAGTTAATAAATAATAACATGTAGTCAACAATAGGTCATAAAACAACAAGAGGTATGCCGAAGCTCGGGCCTTCTCCAAGGAGGGAGTGGTCCAGTTTTAGATATTAGACAAATAGAAGTGGATGAATATGTCAGAACTCTGAGTAATATTATGCACGTTTTGTCTACACAGCAGGCTAGGAAAACTACAGAGATACCAGACGAGACACCAGAAGAGACTCCTGTTCGGCCAGGTGATTGGGTGAGGGTGAAAGTTCACAAAAGACAGTGGGCTCATCCCCGGTGGACGGAAGCGTGAAAGGTTGTAACAAACTTCACACGCGCTCCGGTTTAAAGGTAAAGAAAGAGGAGCAAATTGACACCACCTCACACATTGTCACCCTTCACTGGCGACTTCCAGAACATTATTGGGAGTTAGGACTGATTTGGCAGAGCTGGAACAAAACAATAAATAGAAATAAGATAAAGATAGAAACAGCAAAAAAGACAAATTGTCTATAGATTTTTATAGATTGTACATTAATGTGAAAACCTATTTTTTTTGTTTTACATCTGAAAAAGAGTCCAATTTTTTTGTATGTTATTTTTGGACTCGTTATTTAAATTCTGTAACGGACACAACCAGGGATAAAATAGAGATGATGACGAGAACAAAGCCAAACCAATTGTGGGGTCCCCTAGGGATAAGAGTACACAGGCTACTAACCCAAAAGTACAGCTTTGTACGTACAAACTCTATGAACAAAATTTCCCAGCAGATAGTGGCGACATTGCAGATATGTCCAGTCACCAAAGTTACTTATGTTCTAAATAACAGTGAGATTTAAAGTGATGGAGAAAATATGGAGACGTTCCTTTATAGTGTGTGAAATATGTGGTGCTTGAAGCATCTAGGTATTTAAATGTATGGAAGAAAGTGGTTTCCTGAAAGTTAATTGGAGTAAACATGTTACAGTGGGTGAAAACAATGTTTAGGGATATGGTACAATTATTAGAAAACATTAACTGGGCTTAGATGACATTTAACATCAAAGAAAGATAGTATGGTTAGGAAAATGGAGTGGGAAAGATTGGATTTATTTTACCTCAGTGTGTTAGAATTAACTATAGATAATGCGTCCCGAGATCTCTCTCTCTCTATCTCTCCGCCTTTCAGAACGCTACGACCCCAACTTCCAAGCAGACAAAAGACCTCACCACGGAAGACTCCTCCTCCTCCATCGAACAGACAGAGAAGCAGAGCTGAACCATCTCCACCTGAGGAATCCAGAACTACAGGTGACATAAAAAGGCACACTCTCATCGGTCCCCCACAGGACATGAAGTTCCAAGCTGAGCCACAAGATTTGGACACAAGAGCAGAGTGTGGGACATGAGAGCAGAATACGCCCTCCATGCAACAAAGTAGAGACTGTAAAGGAGGAGATGAAAAGCAAAGCAGTTGGGCCACTGAAGAGAGTTACAGCGGAAGGGTCCAAGCGCAGATGGACTGAGGAGAAGGTGGACGGAGAATAGGACAGGACGGAGGAGTTGGCATGGTCCGGCAGAACGTGAGGGGGTCGTGGCTTGACAACCAGAGGGGGAGAGAAGGAAAACGGGAGTGAGTGAGTTTACACATAAACACACTTATTCACCAACGAGAAATACGTAAAGAAAAATATTTATTAGCCATGAATTAATCAATTGGTTAATTTATAAAGAAAGAAAGAGGAAACTATTAAATAACCCTAAAAACACACTGAGGGTAGAACAGATTATTCAATCTTTTCATCATATGAACAAATTATTCTTTAAGAGTTTTTTTATTCATGTGTGAATTTGGGTAAGATTTAATTTGTTACTTTATTTGTATGGAAAATGTTAAAGGTAGAGCTAGTACCAAGCCAAAGATAGCGTTCCAATCTAGAGTATTGATTTCTCCATTGTAGCATGGTTATTACCTCAGGAGGGAAGATTAAGGTGGAAATAACAGTTGTTTTTTGTCCAAGATGTAGAGTTTTAAAAAGACACTGGGCAAAGAGCGAAAGCAAAGTTTAATAAAAAAAAACTAATATAATTGGGAGTAATACATGCGGGCCTTGGATCACTCATTGTGATGGTGCATATTTTACAACAAATATCGTTCAGGGAGAAGGGGTCGCTCGACCCGCCCTGCAGATGTTTTAAATCTTACTTGCAGCTTCAGAGGGAGCGCACGGCACCAGAGTATGAGTTTTAAAAGACAAGCGCCACCAGCTCCTAAAGGTCATCCATTCAATCGGTGATGACCTGACTTTTAGAGATGTTATTTAAAGGAGAAACATATCTGCCATAGGTGTAAATTCCTGAATTGAACTGCAAACCATTAATGAAATGACTTCTGTTTTAAAGTTCTTGTTAAAGGAGGGAGTAATTATCACATGCTCTAGCACCCAAGGTTCTGTTAAAGGGGTTAGCATAGCTATTTAAGTAGACAAGAATTGAAAATAAATTAGTATGAGTTATTGATATTCCACTGGTTCTCACACCATTTCAGGGACTTTATCACTGCATTAGAACAGACCACCCAAAGGTACTGAGTAGGAACCTTTAAGTGATGAAACTCTACAACTGTTGGAACTGACCAAAATCTTCTCCCAGAAATGACTGTCTAGAAAGCCGTACCCCAGAGTAGAACGTACCGATTGATCACGACGGCCCCTTCTAGAGAACATATTACTTTCATACCTTAAATGGTATGAAAGGAGGGAGGGTACATTTCTCATGAGGAGATAATTACAAATGCTAGCAGAACAAGACGACCCACCCCCGTATACAGATGCTGATACACAATGATGAGTTAGTTTAAATGATATGGATGTTCGGAGATGAGATTGATCAATGAATGTCCAGCCGATGCGATTCTTTACATTATGAAATCATGTGAAGAAGTGAGCAAAATAAAATGCTAAAATGGAGTGAATCCATTTCAATTTATTTTATACTATTCCAAGATAGTGTATTTTTATTTTCAATTTATTTTATACTATACCAAGATGGTCTATTTTATTTGACTTTACTATTTTATTGCTATTCTAAAATGGTTTATATCTTTTCACTTTGTAAAAACAAGTGCCTTAACACTGAGCGTGGTATGAGAACGGTTTCTGTGAAAGGAGGGAGGAAGAAATGTTCTGATACCAAGCCATTGCTGCTATTTTGAAGAATGATATTGAATGTAAACACTAGAAGTTATACACAAGGGAAAACTTTTATGTTTGAACACAGACAAGAATTTATTTTGTATTTTTGTAAAGCCGGCTGTAAAACCATTCCATTTGATTGTATGTTTGTTAATATGAGATATGTAATATGCAAAGTTCAGATGAAGAACTCATTGATTTCAGTATTATACACACCTTTTAGGTGTGTAAGGAGGGACTGTTAGAAATTAAAATCAATGTTTTGATGGGGAAATGTAGTTTAAACATGCAGTCAGTTTTAATGCTCTTTTATACTGAAAAAACAGAAATTCTTGTGTACAAGCAGTTAAGCTTTTATTCTGAAAATCCTTCATCTCCGGTTAGCATTTAGCATGTGGCTAATATACGATTTCCTAAAGAGGTGAATTTTTAGTAGCGAAATGATATGGAGTGGTGCAAACCGAAGCCTACTGATTTAACACTACAACTATAGATGTCGAGATACTACCATGCTGAATATTAAATGAAGGTACAGTTTATTTGAATACATTATTGTTTACAGACGAGAGTAGCATGTGACAACATCCGGAATGACCGGAAACCAAACGAGCCGAGAAGTATTGTTTAGAGCAGAGGTGCCCAGTACGTCGACCGCGGTCGACCGGTCGACCGCGCGGGCAATGCTGGTAGATCGCGAGTCATTCATAAATTAAAAAAAATCCAGCTCCGTTAAAATAGACAAAACAGGTTTTGATCCCTCCTCCTTTGGCCTCCCTGCCACTTAATTCAGGAGTTGACTTGATTGACAGAAAAAGCGACCTATTGCTTTCCAGTCTGTTAACACAGAATGCAAAGCGATACAAAATCAGTCAAGTGCCGGGAGAGACAAACAACAAAATTAGTGCGGGAACGAGCAAAAAGCTAAAGACATACCACTTCCACACAGAATGGGAGGGAGAATCTTTTTTTTTGATGTCACATTCAAAGGTTATTTGCCTTATTTGTAAAGCAAGCGTCGCTCTGCCAAAGAAAGGTAACGTGGAGAGGCATTATCGGAGTGTTCACAAGGCATATGACAGCGACTTCCCTCCGAGTAGCGAGTTGAGAAAGAGAAAGGTCATGTATTATTGCTACACAAACATTATCTCTTAGTCTTAGTGTCGCCAACTCGTTTCTAACATGCAAAAAGACAAACAAATGCGTCTATGGTCGGTGTATTTTCTATCTTTCCAATCCAGAAGAGATCTCTCTCTCCCCCGTCTGTTTGCAAGGGGGCGGGGCAGTTTACACACACGCAGCTGCTACATGCAGCAACACACGGAGGAGATGGTGGAGAGAAGCGCTCCAAGGTGTGGTTACATGTTACCCGTCTTGAGGTGGACAATGCTCGTCACCAAAAGTGTTTAGCATGTAAGGGCGGTAACACGAGCAATTTGTCTAAACATTTAGCAAAAGTGCACCACATTCAGACGGAGGAATGCACCGGGTTCCACTGTCTTTCGAGTAGCTCTGTAGCCCCATCCACGAGCAACGTTTCCACCTCAGGTGTTATGTATGCTAGCAGCAACACACGGAGTTAACTACATTATACAAACATGGGTTAATGATTAGAGGTAACTGAGTTATTTATTTTTGTTAAAGTTTCAGCTATTCTGTTTCCAGTTCTGTCATCAGATTATTTAATAAGATTTGTTAAAACATTGTTGTTTCTTTTGATGTGAAATATTATTTATTTAATTCAAATAAAAAGCAATGTTAATTTTGTTCACAATTTGTTAAGTTAATTTAATAATATATGTATTTTTGAATCAAGTATTCATCTTTATTGTCTTCATTGTTAGTTTCCACATGCCTAAAACAACCTCAAACTAAATCTAAAAGTTGATGGCTAAATAAGAGCGTTTGAGAAATTGTGCAAGGCACACAGTAGTAGTCCGAATAGTTGATTCATCGTTTCATTAATCTATAGATTAATCGATAATCAAATTAGTCGTTTGTTGCAGCCCTATTGTAGTTATCCCATGTAAAAATAAAACGTGTTATTCAGCAACCCTTGCAATTTGGGTTTTTATTTTTGGTTGGTAGACCTCGGTTAGCTGGTCATTTTAAAAGTAGCTCACCAGCCAAAAAAGTGTGGGCACCCCTGGTTTAGAGTATTGATTACAGCGTTTAGAATGTGTTAAATGAAAAGTGATGAAAGAGAATATGAGGAGAAACGGCGTGTTAAGCATATATTGAATGTGAAAAGAACCAATCCTCTGTTTAAATGCAATAACGGACATTGGAGACGAGGCGAGCCGGCTGGCGGGGAGGAGCCAGCAGAGGATATATAAACAGCACCGGAGGAGAGATCCACCTCTTCTCTACCCTATCGAGGAGAGCCAGATCACAGCTGTTTGTCTGACTGAACAATATTCTGTCTGTAACACTACCGCGCCTTTTTAAATTAAAGTACCCAATTTAACTTTCACAGAGACTCCATTTAGTCTCCTATTTTAAAGCTTCTCTCCTGGTCGGGAGAATAACGAACACAGTATAACAGTTCCAAACTGCTTAGAGGGAGATGTCTCCTCTTTGACTCTCCTCCGTGCTGCAGGTTAAGCACCGGATGTTGATGTGGTTTGACATGCAGCTCCGAGATAGAGATCAGCAGCCCCGCCTTTACATACTCTCACAACTCTCTGGACCTGAGACAGTGACAGTACGTCATGGAGAGACAGAACGTTACCTCTGAGAATGCTTCATCCCAGGCAATGCAGGAGATCCTGATTGGAATCATTTTGACTATTCTTTCATTTAGTTTTGATTTCCCCAAAGCCGTTAAAGAATGGGGGATTTGTGACTCTGATCTTAGCTATCCCCATTGTACTTATTAGAAACTGGCAACATGGCCTTATCAATCGGCCAACGCTGAGTTGTTTATTGATTTATCCACTTTTAGCAGAAAGGAGAGTTCTTTTGTATATAGTCTCGGCTCCCAGACGTTGGTGAGCGGCACCAACAGCAAGGCGAACAGAGATGAGAACTGTACTTAAGTACAGTACTTGAGCAAATGTACTTAGATACTTCCTGTGTCACATGCGGAGACGCGCTGTGGGCGTGTTTGTGTTTACTAACAAGACTATCATGGCGGCGGCTGCGGAGCTCAAGTCGAGTTCCTCCGCCTGGAGATATTCTCACTATTTCACTTTTTTCGAGCACAAAGAAAAGAACGTTTTAGTTCAATGTAAGTTGTGTTTCAGTAACTAGCACAACACTGGTAGTTATGAATTTAAAACCAAGTAGATGTAACAATATCTTTTAGAAAATGTGTGATATTTACATGTTTGACTACTTATGCAAATGCTGTTAATCCATTTAGCTATGTGTTGTTTAAACCCACTCATATACTCAGTGGTGCATATCTATGTTTTCTGATTGTAATCATTGTATTATTTTATTTGTGTGACATTATGATAATATTCAATTGTTTAGAGATAAGTTTGCTTTTTAAACTTTGACAAGAATTAGCTTTTGACTTTTATGTGTTGTGGTTGCGCTTGTGGTTTTTGACACCTTGAGAGCGGTTACCGCGGGTATGAAGACAATGAAGCACAGGATGCAGGCGGCCTACGCAAAGGACTTGAACCAACTTCCTGGGCCAGAGAATCGTAGAGACAAGCTGTCCTTATTGTCTCTGTTCATAAATGAAGTCTCTGTTAATAAATTAAAGTATAAAGTTTCATATTTGAAATTAAAGGTTTCAAGAAATAATTTGATTCTAAACATGACATTGACAATGTGTTCTGCTTTCATGAAACATTTCATATTGCCTCTCGTTAAAATTGCATATTATTACTATGAGTCTTTAATTGTTTAAATTGCAACTTTACATTTTTAATTGTTCATCAAGTAAAAGGCTCTAATTTTACTTATTTTGACTTTGTGTCTTTTGTTATTTTTTGGATTCTTGTAAATCCTCTATTTTTGTTAAAACCTTAATAAAACCGGTTTGTACTTTGTACATTTCGACCCAACTCCTGGTCTCTCTGGTGGTCTCTGAAGGTATCTGCTTGGTCTCAGAGTGAGGTAAGAACACCCTTCCTTGGAAAAGGCTGACATTAGTTGATGATTTGGATTTTAAATAGTTTAAGGGGAATAGAAACTCTGCTCAGGTTAAACTGTAGTTTCACATTGGTCACTGTGGTTGATGTGGTTTTCAGGGGTAGACATTAAGGGTAAAATGCCACTGCCCCTCCGGGCCGGTGGACTTGTATTATCACTGGCCCCCTCATTGTAACCACTAGCCCGGAGCATTCGTCCAAAAAAAATCGACTAATAATGAAGAAAATGAACACATTTGTTGCAATAGTAATTTATGCACTAACATTACTACTTGTACTACAACATTTGAATCATCAGTTCTTCCTCACTTTCCTCAATTGATCATATTTGGTTTATTAAAATAATTATATTGTGGTCATTGTTAAAACATTTCTGCTATTATTATGAGTATTATTATTTGTATAATGGGCTTTCTGCCGTCATTAGGAGTTAGAAGTGTAATGGCTATGTCGTAGATTAGATTAGAACCTTCATTATCCTAACCTGCTGGGACATTTCCCTCTAGACCACATGTGTCAATAACAAGGCCCGCGGGCCAAACATGTTCCTCTGCAATATTGAATCTGGCCATCCTGTCAATCCTGGTCATCAATTTAATGTGGCCCGCGAGCTTGTGTCTGTGACAATGCAACGCTGAAACACAAGAGGGCGCTGTCGCACGTCTCACTACGTCAGTAACGGCCGAGTAACCTTCTCTGAAGGTACGCTTTGCAAAGGAGATTGAAAGCTAGCATAAACAAACGATGGCGAAAAAACAAAAAGTAGACAAAGATTATCGACATTTTCAGGAGAGGTGGGAAGCTGAATACCTGTTTTGTGAATTAAAACAAAAGCCAGTGTGTCTCGTATGTCAAGAGTCGCTGGCAGTGTTCAAAGAGTATAACATCCGCAGACACTTCGAAACGAAACATAGCGAGCAATATGCTAACATGTCCATGGAGCAGCGGCTGCAGAAAGCCAAAGACTTGAAACGCAACCTTCAACATCAGCAAAGCATGTTCACCCGCATCAGTAGTGAAAGTGAGGCTGCTACCAAGGCAAGTTTTATTATTGCAGAGGAAATCGCAAAGGCTAGCAAGCCGTTTAGCGAGGGAGAGTTTATTAAAGACTGCCTTGAAAAAGTGTGCAGCGTTGTATGCCCTGACAAGAAGCAGGCATTTTCAAACATCAGCCTGTCCCGTAATACTGTGGCTAGTCGCGTTGATGAACTGGCCTCCGATGTAGAGAGCCAGCTAAAAACAAAAGCCAAGGACTTTATTTCATATTCACTAGCTGTAGATGAGAGTACAGACAGGACGGACACAGCCCAGCTGTCCGTATTCATCCGCGGGGTTGACAGTCAGCTGTCCGTCACTGAGGAACTTTTAGACGTGAAACCGATTCACGGGACAACAACGGGAAAGGATATTTTCACCCAAGTGGAGCAGAGCGTGAACAAGATGGAGCTACCCTGGAGTAAACTTGTTGGACTGACAACGGATGGTGCACCGGCGATGTGCGGGGAAGTTCGGGGTTTGGTCGGTTTGACCCGAAAGGCGATGGGGGACACAGGAGAAAACTTGGTAGTTTACCACTGCATCATCCACCAAGAAGCCCTCTGCGGTAAGGTGTTGGGCATGGAACATGTCATGACTGTTGTGACTAAAACTGTGAACTTTATTCGTGCACGGGGCTTGAATCATCTGCAGTTTAGGGCTCTTTTAGAGGAGGAGAACTCCGTGCAAGAGGATCTGCCCTATCACACAGAGGTGCGCTGGTTGAGTCGGGGGAAAGTGCTGAGGAGGTTTTACGACACCCGCACTGAGATCGCTCGTTTCATGGAAAGCAAACAGAGGCCCGTCCCCGAGCTTGAGGATGAAAAGTGGCTGGGCGACTTGGCGTTTATGTGTGACATTACTGAGCACCTCAATTCACTGAATGTGAAACTCCAGGGAAGAAAGCAGCTGATCACAGAGATGCGGGACTCCGTGAAGGCATTTGAACTGAAACTGCGTCTGTGGGAGGGGCAGATGCGTAGAGGTAATTTGACCCACTTTCCTACCTGTCAAACAATAAGCGCCACCGTCACCATTCCACTCCCGACCCAAGTGTATGCTGACAAACTGAACACACTCAAAGAGGAATTCAGCAGGAGGTCTGCTGATTTTGAATCACAGAAATTCAACATTGACCTGTTCGCAAATCCTTTTGCAATTGATGTCGACACTGCCCCTGAGCACCTGCAATTGGAACTCATTGAACTGCAATGTAACAGCGCTCTGAAGACCCAGTACCAGTCAGTCGGGGCTGCTGAGTTTGCACCTCTCCTCCCTGAATCTATGCCAGAGTTGCGTCTTCATGCTGCACACATCATGTCCATGTTCGGGAGCACTTACTCGTGCGAACAGATGTTCTCTATAATGAACTTGAATAAGACATCCCACAGATCCCGGATCACTGACCAGCATCTGACGTCGGTATTGAAAGTGGCCACAGCAAAGGACATTAAGCCTAGAATAGATGAGATGATCTGTAAGAAAAGGTGCAGAGTGTCTGGTAAAAGTGAAACTACAATGCATTTCAGATAGGCCTTGTTGCACTGACTATTTTGTGTTATCACAGAAAACATTTGTTGTGTTGAAAGATACAGTAGTAGTCCTAATGGTTTTGTTTAATTGTGAACTATTTTGTTATAAACTGAACCTACTGTAGGCTAGACTGCTAATGTAGTTTGTTTAATTGTGCACTTCTCTTTTTTTTAAAATGATTATTATCTTTAAAAACAGCATTGGTTTTGCACTTGATGCTATTGACAGCACTTTCATCTTATTTTGCTGATATAAAGAATTATCCACAAATATGAAGGGGGAACACACTATTTTTATTTTATTTAATCCACCTGCTAGCCTAGTTCTAAACATATTTGTTATGGTCCTGTCATCCATGTGCCCTCTCCTGGCAGGTTCTCGCCAGTCATGTGTTTGGTTTGATTGTGAATAAACACGCCAGTTTGGCTGCATTGACGTTATCTCTGAGTCATGTATATGAGTTGTAACCCTAACAAGAATCACTGTAATGAATGTCATGGCCCCTGATTTTATTCACAACCGTCAGAATGGCCCTCAGTAAGTTTGAATTTGACACCCCTGCTCTAGACAATACCTTTTATATTTTCTACTCTTCACTTACTTGTCAGCATAGGTCGGCATTGATGTACAGAGCCGACAGAAGACCTTGTTTATATTGGCATCATATTGAGAGGTGCAGTGATGCGTCATAAAACCAGGAAGTAAGCCGCTGGTTCCCTCGACAGAAAGCAATGGGATTTCTCCAAAGGGTTTTGGAAAATAGCTGGAAATAAGGTCTGTGGAAAACAAACCTGTTTGATAAATGCACGTTTTGTTCAGCCGGATAATCTCCACATGTCTACCCTACTTTTATAATTTTCGAATCATAAATCTAATCGATAGATTATAAAGGGTTTTAGGACGCGTCGCTGCACCACTAGAAGCCAACTCCATCGATCAAGCTGGCTGAAACGTTCTCTCCCTCTTCTTCTCACACTCCCTGTCACTCTCCTTTAACTCCTCCGGTGACTTTCTTTTATTTGAAGATTGTTTTTTGCCCGGCGCTTGGCCGGTTACCGCTGGTATTAAAAACATTTTGGCGAATGGTTAGGTGGCGCGATAGTCTGTAGTGAAGGAGGGCGCTCCCGCTCACGGGAGCCTGCTCGCGCTGCGCTCTGCAGCAAACAGCTGTTTGCTTTTCACCCAACAATGACAACCGACTCAGGAAACGCTATGTTGTAGCGTTGATAAACGAAACAATTTAACTAAATTGATAGTCAAAATACCAATACCACAGGAAACATTTTTTTTTTAAACAATATTTTTAGTGGCCCGAGCGGGCAAGTGGAAAGTACGTTATGCTGGCCCGGGGTGTCTAAATAGTGCTTCCGGGCCAGCGGGCTAATTATAATGTCGAGCCCTGGGTTTTGATTGATGTTGAAATATGACATATGCTCTGCTGATGTGGTGATGTCAATCCTGTGATATTAATGTTTGACTCTGGCTGGGTTTGATATTACTTTGATTGTTTTAATTGGTATAAGGGGATCAAAAGAGGGGGTTAGGGATTGTGGGTCCTGAAGCTGCCCTAATTACCAAGGGGTCTCCCAACGACACAGGGTTTCTCCTCCAGGGGCAGTTTAGATACTGCTCTGGGGTTCTACCAGCCCACCAACACCTACTACACTATACACTCCGTTTAGCCATCATAGCAGTCGGACATCCGAGGCTGGAGTGCCTAAAATAGGGATACGACGGGCCGTTTGGTGTTAGAGGCCACGCTGTAAACGCCCCCCTAAGCAGATTACGCTGATCGTGTAGATTCTGGGGGTTTAGTCCTAAAAAGATTGGACGGCCGTTCACCGGAGCCTTATCAGCACCGGAGCTCGGTACCGGAGACGGCCTAGATATTAACGTTGGTTGTATGGAAGTTAGATTCCTTTTCAATGTGATGATCTGATGGTATTTATAAAGTATAATCATGGAAAGTGGTGGTGATGAAAAGGTGATGATGGTTTGTTGTTGACCTTTGAAGTATATCCTGGTTTCACAAACATGGTAGAATGATAAATGATGAAACTAGGATCAGTTAGTGGTGAAGTCTTTAAACTACATCATGTTTCATGATAAAGGTTGTTTACAGACTGGAATCACTTAAAGAGTAACAGGGTGAATAAACTGAGCACGTTACCTGTTGAGTTGAGTTCTCCTTCAGCCTGGAGTCCTGAGGAGGAATCAGAAGATAAGGTAAACAGAGTTTCCTATCACCTCAGGAACACGTCAGTGAACTCACTCTGGAGTCATTCCACCAGTTTACTCTAGCTGAGAAGAACACGTTCACACAGAGAAGTCACATATTCAGAGTTAAAGCAACCGTTCACTTTAGAGAACATGCTCCTTCAGTTCAAATGAGTCATGGTGCACCATCATCACACTGAAACATGTTCTACAGCAACAATTACATCAGGAGGAACCACAGAGGATGCTGCCAGTTCCCACCTTCTGCTGTCCCCTGAACGCCTCACTCCCCCATCACTAACTGCAGACGTTAACTAACTGACCTGTACCTGTTTAATATGACCTGGTGTAGTGTGTGTGTGTGTGTGTGTGTGTGTGTGTGTGTGTGTGTGTGTGTGCGTGTGTGTGTGTGTGTGTGTGTGTGTGTGTGTGTGTGTGTGTGTGTGTGTGTGTGTGTGTGTGTGTGCGTGCGTGCGTGCGTGCGTGCGTGCGTGTGTGTGCTTGCCTGTGACTTTTTCCATCTCTGTCAGTGTGTGTGTGTGTGTGTGTGTGTGTGTGTGTGTGTGCGCGTGTGTGTGTGTGTGTGTGTGTGTGTGTGTGTGTGTGTGTGTGTGTGTGTGTGTGTTCGAATCGCTTGCCCTCAGTGTGTGCATGTGTGTGTGTTAGTGACCCCAATGGTGCCTACAATCTGAATAGTGTAAATATATGGACCCCACTTATGCTTAGAAACCAGAGTGTGTGTATGTGGACCCCACTTATGCACATGTGTTTATTATTTTTATCATCACGGAGGAATGTCTGTTTGTGTTCGGCATGAGCGCATGTTGTGTGTGAGAGAGAGAGAGAGAGAGAGAGAGAGAGAGAGAGAGAGAGAGAGAGAGAGAGAGAGAGAGAGCACCAGTTACGGGGGTTGTTGTTAGCATCTGGTGCTAGCTCTGAGCTAACAGAGATTCTAAGCTGTCTCAACAGGAGAGTTGCCACAAGATGCCAGAGTTAAGAGAAGGTATACGGTAGCTGCCACTCGCCTTCCGTGGCAAATGCTGATATTTAAACCCGTATTTATCGTGTAAAATGTCGCTGTTTTGGCATGACTTTATTGGACTGATCTGTACACAAGACTGATGATCTGTTACTGATGGTCCGATCTCTATTTTTCAAAAAGATTAAACATTATATGTTCTATAGATTTTACTTGGAGAACGTGGTTTGTTAAAATAAAATAAACGTGCTATTTTTATGATAATACTCAAGATATATTATTAGTAAGTTGACATAAAGATCTAACATTGTTGACCAGAGGTGGGAAATAGGCTAACTTGTATACTCAAGTACTGTACTTGTGATTTAGAAATAGCCTAGTTGTGCTTTAGTTGAGTATGTAAATGGTATGTTACTTAGTACTTACCCCACTACAATTCAGAGGTAAATTGTGTAATTGTAGCCTACTCCCCTACATTTATTTAATACACTACCTTTAGTTACTTACTACAGATTCTGATTAATGATGATACATATAATCAAGTCTTAAATCAGACTTTATAGTTACTCCTGGAGTAAATTCACAAGTGAGTGTTGCCACTACTCGCCGTGGCATGTGCCTTGGCATCTGTGGCAAGTATATGCTACAGATGCCACAACTTGCACTTGCTGTCTCTCCTCTCCTGGGGGACTGAGAGAGATCAGCTCACTGAGCTAAAGGACTCTCTGAGGGATTAGAAACTTTAGTCTAAGTTATCTCAGTGGCTCTCAAACGCTTTGCTCATCTGTGTAAACTAATACCTCCATCTATTTAATATAGGCCGAGTTGTAACAAACAAGTTAATAAATCATTCCACTGTGTGCTAGAGGTCAGTAAAGAAATAAAGACACAGTTTGAAAGGGGAGTGGTTAGTAACATATGCATCAATACAAAGAAAGGATGCAGACTAGGTAGGATACAGAGAGGAGAGAGGAGGTGATCAATATGTGTTATTGCTTGAGAGCATATTTTAATGGTTTTCTGATGATTGAAATATATACAGTTGTGTTTCATATGAGTGTTGAGAGCTGTATCCATACATCTCTTCATGTGGCCTCAAAGTGCACCAGATTGATGCTTTAACTTCAATGTAAAGAAACACATCAGGTTCACATGGAGAGGACACTGGATCCATCTGCACTCTCATCATACACACTACACACTTCTCTTGGCCTTGTTAACACCACAGTCCCTAATGTACTGGTAGAAAGGCAGGAAATGGAATTACATTGAGAAAATGTCTCATTGGGGAGGACCCCTGTTTTGTGCCCCCCCCCCCCCCCCACTTCTCAAACCAAAGTCACACCCTTGTTGAAAACAAACTCTTTCCGTAGTTTCTGCTGATGATGCAACTGATGGCGTGTCTTCATTTGATCTTATCAAAGTTACAAAGAATTATAAAAAACATCTACTTAAGCGCATCCCAACCACACACACACACACACACACACACACACACACACACACACACACACACACACACACACACACACACACACACACACACACACACACACACACACACACACACATCCCAACCACACACACGTACACACACACACACACACACACACACACACACACACACACACACACACCAACCACACACACACACACACACACACACACACACACACACACACACACACACACACACACACACACACACACACACACACACACACACACACACACACACACACCACCAGCGATAAGGACAGGGAGCTATTGCACAACTGACCCACTCTCTAAAGACACTCTCTCTGTGGAGGCGTCAGCGCGGCCTCCGTAGAAAACAACTCTTAATGTCTGAATATAAAGACGATGAAGGGGAGATCAATCAAATATATATTTACCTGTGTGTGTGTGTGTGTGTGTGTGTGTGTGTGTGTGTGTGTGTGTGTGTGTGTGTGTGTGTGTGTGTGTGTGTGTGTGTGTGAGTGAATGGCTTGCCCTCAGTGTGTGTGTGTGTGTGTGTGTGTGTGTGTGTGTGTCTGTGTGTGTGTGGGTGTGTGGTGTGTGTGTGTGTGTGTGTGTGTGTGTGTGTGTGTGTGTGTGTGTGTGTGTGTGTGTGTGTGTGTGTGTGTGTGTGTGTTAGTGACCCCAATGGTGCCTAAAATCTGAATAGTGTAAATATATGGACCCCACTTATGCACACGTGTTTATTATTATTTTTATCGTCACAGAGGAGTGTCTGTGTGTGTTTGGCACGAGCACATTTTGTGAGAGAGAGAGAGAGAGAGAGAGAGAGAGAGAGAGAGAGAGAGAGAGAGACAGACAGACAGACAGAGACAGAGAGAGAGACAGACAGACAGACAGACAGACAGACAGACAGACAGACAGACAGACAGACAGACAGACAGACAGAGAGAGAGAGAGAGAGAGAGAGAGAGAGAGAGAGAGAGAACGCACCAGTTACGGGGGTTGTTGTTAGCATCTGGTGCTAGCTCTGAGCTAACGGAGATTCTAAGGAAACACAATGTCCTGAGCAAAAGCCAAATTGGATTCTTACCAAATCACCTCACATCAGACCACATGTACACCCTACACACCCTAATTGACAAATATGTTAATCAAAATAAAAGCTAAATATTTTTGCCTGTTTCATCGATTTCCAAAAAGCATTTGACTTGATTTGACACGTTGGTCTATTCAACACACTCTCACTACATAAACGTCCAGGAGCGATGCTTGGTCAGGGTCCCCGAGGCGTGCGGTTGTGACGCTCCTCGGCTCCTTCAGCTTCATAAAGGGACGCAAATAGCTTTCAACCAGTGGCGAGCCGTCAGCGCCCTCTAGGCCCTCTGTGAGGGCCTAAGATATTCTAAAAAAACTTTTTTGAAAACATTAAAAAAAAAACTTTTTTAAAAATATGTTTTTGTTAAATGGGCGGGCTTTATTTTCGCGGACTTTATGACAAGTTCCGCCCGCTGTGAGGTCTATGCAAGTGGTGCAGTGACGCGTCCTAAAACCCGGAAGTAAGCTGCGCCCGGATTCCCTCGACAGAAAGCAATGGGATTTCTCCACAGGATTTTGGAAAATAGCTGGAAATAAGGTCTGTGGAAAACGAACCTGTTTGATAAATGCACTTTTTGTTCAGCCGGATAATCTCCACATATCTACCCTACTTTTATTATTTTTGAATCATAAATCTAATCGATAGATTGATGATAGATAGATTTATGATTAGCATAAGTCCGTTCATGATGGCTCACTTCAGTGATAGTGATGACATCGTTGCAAAATTATTAACAGAGTCATTTTCAAGATTGAGTTACAATGATAAACTGGAGGGACAAAGGATCAGCTGAATGACCCCCAAGTGCTTCATCCAAAAGGACAGGAGGATGGACTTTGTGTTTAAGTGATTTGATCATCAAAGGTAGGCCTAAGTCATTTTCAATGTGGGCCGCCGTGCCGACTTAATTCATTTGTAATTGTTACTTGGCTGTGGGTGCCCTGTCGTGATAGGTGTTTATATAAATGGTGTTGTTTTGTGTGGTAGAGGGTCGCTGTCATTGATGCGTTTTGCACCCCGGGCCGCTGTTTTGATATTCCGCTGAAGTATACGCTGTGACGTAATATCTCTTCTTTTTAAGAGGGAAGGGGGGGAGGGTCAGAGGGCCTAGGTATAAAAGTCACGGCTCGCCACGGCTTTCAACTGATTGCAATGTATTCCCATCTGCGGCGGGATTTGACGCTCATGGAAGCACGGCATTCGTTTGTGTCTGCTGCCCTTAAAGGCAATGCGAGCGTCCATTCCCATTGGATAACGGAGAATTGTACACCCGGAAGTAAGTATTCCCCTTACTGTCGATTGATTTGACAGTGATATCTGCACTACTCATCGACTAAAAAACACCAGATTATCCTTGTTAATTACACAACATTGATTGGTTTAAATTGTGTGCAATGCTTTTGTATTTTTCCCCTTCGATTCGGAGTAACAAATATTTTTTCGGAGTAAAGGATGGCAGAAGACACTACACTACCCAGAATCCCCAGCTATCGTTTAGGACTACAACATGTGCTCTGTTTGACAAGCCCCGTGATTAGTTTTCAAGCTCTGTGGTTGGTTGACCTCCAACTGCATTCCATTCATTCCAATGGCTGGCGTCTATGTCACGTGATCTTCACATTTCTCCCTGCAGAAAAAAAAAACATGGCCGAACTTCGTTTTATTCTCGGTGTAAAATGCCTATTTTAAAGTCAGTTTGGCCATTAAAATGCGTTTTGATGTCATTTGATGCGAGAAATATGAGTTGTTATTTCAGATTATGTGTGCAGTGGATGTACATGATCTTTACTTTGCTAGTTTTTACGAAGATTACTTCAGGAAATTGTGTCCATACAACATTTTCATTGTTACCAAGGTGGTTGCTAGGGACGCTGCTATCGATATAATTTCTGTTATGTTGTGTAACTGTTTAATGGTGTTATCTTTATTGCTACCCCCTTCCCCGTCAATGTATAGTGTTGGTCCACAGCGCAAACGTATTAGTTTAACAAAATCCGCATCTAAAATGGTGGCATAGATAGCCTACGTTATTTTCCCCTGTGCAATTCCAGTCTCACATCTCACGGAGTTTAACCGTGACACTTTTCGAAATCCCGTTTGTGTCCCCCCAATTTACAAATAGGCCTATGTTTATTATTATTTTTAAGGCAAGTCTTCATCGCCACGGAGGAGCACCCAGCCTCTGAGAGCGAGAGCGCTAGAGAGAGAGAGAGCGAGCGAGAGAGAAAGAGAGAGAGAGAGAGAGAGAGAGCGCGCGCGCGCCCGAGCACACCTGTATCTATTTAATATAGCCTAAATGTAAAAAATAATGTAAGAAATCTTTCCAATGTGTACTATAGGAGAGTAAAAAAAAAAAAAAGTTTAAAAGGGGAGTGATTAGTAAAAAATGCATAAATAAAAAGAAAGAATGCTAACTACGTAACATAAGATAAGAATAAACAAGTTTAAATGATTTGTTATTGGTTGTGATCATATTCTAAAGATGCTAACTTCATGTTGTGCTCAAAGTGCACCAGATTGATGCATTTAACTTCAACATTTAAAAAAAAAATCTTCCCGGACCCCCCTAGAGGATGTGAGGCCCCCCCTAGAGGATGTGAGGCCCCCCCTATAGGTTGTGAGGCCCCCCCTAGAGGAGGTGAGGACCACCCCCAAATAAAGCAGGCTAAAATAATTAAATTACATACATGTTATTTTATTAAACACTGAAAACGGGTCCCACAGCACACAGAGGTTAAAGGTCAGCATATAATAATGTTCAAATGTGCTAAACATATACACTGCAAAAAACTAAAAAGAGCAACAAAAGTAGCACGACTTGTTTTATTTTTTGAAAGTAGCCCTCATCCTAAAAAAGGTTGGAGACCCCTGTTATAGAACGATACATTTGACAATTGTAAGCTTGGCCTACCATTTGATTGGAGCGATGAGGAACAGGTGGGGCTTGAAAAGGCCCACATGTTCAAAGTGGGGAATGACAGAAAAGGTTCGAGAACCACTGCTCTAAGCTGTCTCAACAGGAAGGAGAGGGAGAGCTCTCTCCTGGGGGACTGAGAGAGATCAGCTCACTGAGCTAAAGGACTCTCTGAGGGATTAGAAACTTTAGTCTAAGTTATCTCAGTGGCTCTCAAACGCTTCGCTCATCTGTGTAAACTAATACCTCCATCTATTTAATATAGGCCGAGTTGTAACAAACAAGTTAATAAATCATTCCACTGTGTGCTAGAGGTCAGTAAAGAAATAAAGACACAGTTTGAAAGGGGAGTGGTTAGTAACATATGCATCAATACAAAGAAAGGATGCAGACTAGGTAGGATACAGAGAGGAGAGAGGAGGTGATCAATATGTGTTATTGCTTGAGAGCATATTTTAATGGTTTTCTGATGATTGAAATATATACAGTTGTGTTTCATATGAGTGTTGAGAGCTGTATCCATACATCTCTTCATGTGGCCTCAAAGTGCACCAGATTGATGCTTTAACTTCAATGTAAAGAAACACATCAGGTTCACATGGAGAGGACACTGGATCCATCTGCACTCTCATCATACACACTACACACTTCTCTTGGCCTTGTTAACACCACAGTCCCTAATGTACTGGTAGAAAGGCAGGAAATGGAATTACATTGAGAAAATGTCTCATTGGGGAGGACCCCTGTTTTGTGCCCCCCCCCCCCCCCCCACTTCTCAAACCAAAGTCACACCCTCGTTGAAAACAAACTCTTTCCGTAGTTTCTGCTGATGATGCAACTGATGGCGTGTCTTCATTTGATCTTATCAAAGTTACAAAGAATTATAAAAAACATCTACTTAAGCGCATCCCAACCACACACACACACACACACACACACACACACACACACACACACACACACACATCCCAACCACACACACACACACACACACACACACACACACACACACACACACACACACACACACACACACACACACATCCCAACCACACACACGTACACACACACACACACACACACACCAACCACACACACACACACACACACACATCCCAACCACACACACACACACACACACACACACACACACACACACACACACACACACACACACCACCAGCGATAAGGACAGGGAGCTATTGCACAACTGACCCACTCTCTAAAGACACTCTCTCTGTGGAGGCGTCAGCGCGGCCTCCGTAGAAAACAACTCTTAATGTCTGAATATAAAGACGATGAAGGGGAGATCAATCAAATATATATTTACCTGTGTGTGTGTGTGTGTGTGTGTGTGTGTGTGTGTCTGTGGGTGGGTGGGTGGGTGCAGAGAGGGCATGTGAGGACCCACTAACCCGCATGTAGATAAGATCCAGCAGCATGGCCAACATCACTGCGTAGAGACGCAGAAAGAAAGAGCAACATAGAAAGCCCGTTTGAAACACCGTGTGCACGGCGGCACGATCACTGGGAGCACAGCACTCAGGAGCAAGGCACACATTCACAATAACAACACAAAGCAGCTTTGCTAGGGCCTTCAACTCGGGCAACGGCTGACCGAGCAGCAAACACAGAATACAGAGTAAGCACCACGATGTCTATTCCACATGCAAACCATCTCCCTACTGCGTGATGCTTTCCAGGTCCCCACATTCTGCAGTGGAGACCCCGAGAGTTAAGGCAGACTGAAATGCCCCCATGACACTTGGCATGGCTCCCAGGGTCTTGTGGAAGGAGGTGAGGAGTGTATGAACGGTCCATTTCCCATCACCTCGGGGCGCATAGTGCCTTCAATCGTGTGCAAAGAAACAGTTGGAACACAACATACTCGGCTTCTACAAGTTTAGTGCTGCTCAGTTCCTGATTGGTCTGAATGTGGGCTGATCACAAATCACAGAAGTCTATTCAACACATGTAGAGTATTTAACGAAGGATATATTTAATACACTTGAATTACTATCTAAGATCACACACATCGTAGCATTAAAGTGCACCGTGTGTGTGTGTGTGTGTGTGTGTGTGTGTGTGTGTGTGTGTGTGTGTGTGTGTGTCTTGCTGTCAGTGTAGTTTTTTCTTGAGATATCACAAAGATATTTGAATATAATAAATAATAAAGTGGATTCTTACCTGAGCTACAGACCAGTAGCATCATCAGCAGCAGCAGGTGATCCATGTCTCTCTCTCTCTCTCTCTCTCTCTCTCTCTCTCTCTCTCTCTCTCTCTCTCTCTTTATTCTGAGCATTTCGTGTTTTGTCCTCGCATTATATCAGCGTAAAGCGAGAGGTGGAGTCTCTCTGGAAACATATCTGATGGTATGTATATGGTATTGATATCTGATGGTATGATATGGTATTGATATCTGATGGTCACTTCCCGCTCTCTTCTCTCTTCAGCTACATGTCAAATCATCAGAGGCTGAACATGATCATATTTTGAGGGAAATGATCCAACGCTAGTCTTTAGAAGGAGAACAAGTAAACGTAAATGTCTAATTTAAAATAACAAACTCTTTCACACACATACAGAATGACTAACTTTGGGGTTTGCTGCTTCACATTTTGAATCAAGCAACTAAAGAACTAAAAGCCCGACTGAACAAAGGCAGCTGCAAAAAACAAAGTGTGCAGAAAAGTAGAAGAAGGACTCTTCAGAGATCAGAGTCACAGAGCAGAGGACCAGAGTCCGGGGAGGAACAGGTTCAGGTGGAACCAGCTTGGTTCTGACTATGGAGAGGTTCTGTGATCCTCATGAACCTGTTAAGCCCGAGAGCCCCCGGTACCGGGGCCTGCGGGTCTTTTCTCATGAAACTGTGTCTCAGGGCTTCTTACCTAGTTAGTATTCTTTCTTTTTATTCATGCATATTTGACTCATCACTCCCCTTTGAAACTGTTGTGTTACTGTCCTATAGGACACATTGGAATGATGTCTTACTCATTTTGTGATCTTCACACTGAAGAGAATGATTTACCCTAGACTTCTGAGAGAGTCAATAACGTATAATACATTATTTTAAATATATTATATATTTATTTATTTATCTATATAGTCTTAAAGTTACAACCGGCCCTTTGAGTGCAAACTTGATGCTGATGTGGCCCCAGATGAAATGGAGTTTGACCCCCCTGCTTTAGGGTGTTGATGTCAGGCCTGACTCTCAGCTTCATACAAAGGGAAGTCTTCAGCTGCTCTTTAATGTGGACCCACGCTTCAGCAGGGGCGGATCTACAGGGGGGGCACCCCGGCTGCCACCCCTGCTGGCATCTTTGTTTTGAAAGAAAAGTTGTGGCTCATCGGAAATTTATGAGAGAAAATCGCCACATTCAGCTGTAATAGGCATGCCAACTTGATGCTCTGCTCACGGATGACTCGATGAGCATAAACAACAGTTAAGATGATGACCTTGTATTGTGTGTATACATTTTTTTTCTTTGTGGGGGTCTGTCCCCAAAAAACAGTTTCAAGTCCTGAGAAAGTCAAATAAGACGGTGTGTAAAACTACACTGCCCAGCCAAAAGAAAGTAACCACTTTGATTTAACTAGGCCAGTAGGTAAGGACTCTCCACTGGATAATAACTGCAGCGATGTTTATGTTTTAGATGAATACACATTTTTTAACCCTAACTGATGCAGTTAGTCACTTCTTTAATGTTTGTTCTTCCTGATGTAAAGTCCAGGTTGTAACTGTTTGCAGTAAAGTCGTTGGGTGCTGAACTGTTTCTTTGAATCTTTTGAGTTTTGATACATGATATAATTACTTGTCTTTCAAATTTGAAGGAGGGTAAGCAAGCATCTTGAGGAACATTCATCGTTAACTCCTCCAAAAAATATAGTTTATTCAATAATAAATGAATATGTGAATCATAGCAGTGATTGACAGCTGATAGGAATAATATGATTCTTAAAGAGCCTGTGACAGCATCCCAACAACTGTTGTGCAATGAAATATTGGGCTACTAGTCATCTCGAACCGTCAGTTTAAAAAAGAAGGTGCGATACCGTTCCGATAAATATCAATAATTTCGAACATCGCGGGGAAATTCCTTCGACTCATTTTGAAGTTTTGGGGGAAGCCGGAAGTGACGCCAATGCGGGAACGCTTCACTGTGCGGCGAGAGAGCCAAACACGGACAAAGTGTGTTGTCATGCGTAGAAATTGTGAATTACTGAGTTTAGGCACGTTCATAACGTTTTAATGAAGTTGACTACAGTATATTCATATTTCTCAGTGCTTTCATGTCAATTCGGCGAACATAAACATAAATGATCGTGGTGAAGATGATGATTAAATTAGGATTAAAAATATCGGTAGTGAGAGCTGCTGAATTTCCTCCCGTAGGATGTGATATAAAAACAAATCGATTATTTTTGTAGTTGTAAACTCAAGTGGATGAAACTACATTTATTAGTGCTTTCA
>NC_136909.1:2443922-2481422 GCF_949606895.1 Notothenia rossii | reverse complement strand
ATCCCAATACCCCTCCTCGACCCCTCCTTGACTCCTCCTTTCCCTCACTCGCGTCCCTTCCTTGCATCTTAGCTCCACCTCCGTAAGATGTGAGCGAGAGACACGAGGAGGTGACGCGAGGACAGAGGAGTCCTCAGGTATTCATTGGGATTTCCTCGTTCACTCAAACGTCACTCTTAGATGACGTTAATGATGACATGTGCACAGCTGTATCCCCTCTCATCGCGCTTAACTGAATAACTCTTTAGAACCGGCCCATTGGTTGTTAAACATTTATTTAAATGAATGAATCTTTCTCTTGTTAGTCAAGGAATTCAATGTATGATGGTTGGTCCTGCTTTTGTGTTCCGTTTTGGTGTAAAATGTAGCCTACATTTAAATATAAATATAATTATAGTAATGTGAAAGCCTTTTAGAAATGAATTGCACATAATAATATAATTCCCGAGTAGTGAAAACACTTCCGCGTAGTCTGCTCGCGTGTATCCTCCCTTTCGTCTCCTCCCTCACCCCTCCTCCCTCACCCCTCCTCGACTCCTCCGTGTGCATTTCAGCTATTGGGACGTCCTTCAAAATGGCGTGTCTTGATCGATTTCCGGGTCAAGTCCCGGAGGAGGGGAAGGCCCTGTTTCAGGTCGACTATTTTCATTACCTCGCTCCTCGGTCCTCGGTCTCACCGGAAGTTGATTTGTCTGCGCCATCTTGAGTACCGTCCCATGGCTCTTTTTCTGCCGGAGGACCAAGGATTGAGGAGCGAGGATCGATAATGGAGGAGCTATAACCGAGGAACCACCAGTCCATCCTCCGATGAAATCCTCAGACACTCGCCCCGCCCCCTTACTGTGTATCGCTCACTGATTGGACGATGCAGTGCATGCACTGATCTCATGCTTCTTGTTCTTGACAGGAGAGCAGTTTCCCAGCGGAGTGAAGAAAATACATGAACCTCACGGGACTCACTGCTCAGTTTAAACTGTGTTTTGTTTCAATTCATGTTTCATTTAGTTACAAAGATGTGATATATCTGAACAACAAAGTGGTCAAAAATCATTTTATTCATTTTTTGGAAACATTTTCATGATCGCTTTTTTCGTTTTACATTTTCATTTATTGTCATTTCCATTCAGTCAGTCATTAAGTGCTATTAAAATGTTAATGTGCTACATATCCACACAAACAGACAAAGTGTGCAATCCAATGAATGTTAATCTAACTGGGTTTTGATCGATAACATATCTCTTTTTCTTCTCTCAATTATTTTATTTATTTTGTGCACTCTAATCAATATTAATCAAACTATTGTTCGTTTATACATTTTAAGAATGGCGTTTATCTTTTTTGAGAATGATTTCTTATTTTATTTAATGTATTTGCGTCTACAACAGATGATACAAATGTTTATGTCAGTACGTAGGCTTGTTTGAGACAAGCGAGACTTGCGCAGACCTGCGCAATTTCCATCAACGTCTTGCTCGTGCGTTGCATGATGGTTCATTTTGTCCGACTTGCTCTGGAGGCTCGCCTACATGAGACGTTGAAATCTTGCGGGACAAAGACGCCCGCAGCCTTGAGAGCGAGGCGCGGCGAGGCGGCGCAGTTCCTCTCCACGGGCTGCGGAGGCGAAATGCTTGATGGGAAACGACTCGCTGGTATCTCGAGCTGAGCGCTCATTGGTGGTTTTTACAACGTGCTGCTGATGAAACTCTCCAATTGGCTCGGCAAAAGTTGTTGTTTTGTGTCAGCTTTACGTCGCCCCCTCCATTAACATTTTTCGTAATTGTTCCACAATGTTTATCATCATGAAATGAATATCTATATATGTTATACTATATTTGCACTGCTTACCGTTTTTATACTTTATATATCTTAGCATATTCATACACACTGTTCATACTGCTCACAGGCTGCTGTGTGTATCTAGTGTATTCATACCCCTCACTGTTTATTCATCATTCAATTCATTCTTTATTTTATTCTGTAGATTGTGTACATTACTTTTCACTTTACTGCTTGTTGCACTCCTAGTTGGAAGCTAAACTGCATTTCGTTGTCTCAGTACCTTTAATCTGTGCAATAACAATAAAGTTGAATCAAATCTTGAGCAGGAACAAATGTATTTACTTAGTACATATCTGACATTAACGATTAAACACGTGTGCATTCTTTATAAATTCAAACCGAGTCACGCCGACTCCGGAGGTGGCGGTATGCACCTTAAAGCTGTTTGCAATCCAAAATACCGAGAGAAGAAGAAGAAGAAGAAGAAGAAGAAGGCAAAGCAGCAGCAGCAGCAGAAGAAGAAGCCGGCTCGGAGCTGTCCGACTTCAGGCGAGCTTTTTGAGACCTCCCCCGGCTGCGATCGGCTATTCTCGACTACTTTCGAGGCGAGCCGCAACGCGTCTCAAACAAGCCAAATGTGTACGAACAGAGGCGGGGGTGTGTGTGGAAACAAAAGAGCTGTCAGACGAACAGCTGTGCGGCGTCATCATCACAAACGGACGTCGCTTCACGTGACGCTCCAGAGGAAAGGACGTCTCATTGCTCTTAAAAATCATTTCCCTGCTTCTCGTGATTTCCTTGCATCTCTCCATGCTTCCCTGGTGGGAGGGACTAGTCACAGGGAAACGACGCAAGTGAGGGAAGCAAGGATTTCATTTAACCGACCTGAGACGGGGCCGAAGAGAGGAGTCGAGGAGGGGTATTGGGATGAGGCTAGGGGGTGAACACTTTTCAAAATAAAACAGGAAACCAGAGACAGACAAAACACAACACAGACAGACCGTGACATATATAATAATTAAAAGTAATGTTACCTCCAACACAAATAAT
Source organism: Notothenia rossii (assembly GCF_949606895.1). Classification (NCBI taxonomy): domain Eukaryota; kingdom Metazoa; phylum Chordata; class Actinopteri; order Perciformes; family Nototheniidae; genus Notothenia; species Notothenia rossii. The sequence continues at coordinate 2,478,593 of NC_136909.1, read as the reverse complement.
ACATATATAAAAAGTACTCACCCAATTTTCAAATTGTAAAAGGGCGTAGCACGGGAAGAAGCATTTACATTAGGTTTGAATATACAAATTATTTTCCACTTTTGTTTACATTACAAGAAAGGGCATCCATTATTCTCTCTACTAAATCCATCACATCGATAGTTCAACCGACAAAAGGTCCACAAATGGTTGGCTGGCTGATTTCCTTTTTAGTTTACTATGTGCTGCTTGGATTAGTTTTCATTAGTTTGTTTATTTCCAATAGCACACAAAAAGAATATTCAGAAACGACAACACAAATAATATCAGAATATGAACAGAGTAATGTCAGAAAGTGCAGACACACTGTAAAAGATGCAGCTCCAAAAACAAGTCAATATATAATAAAAACAAGGTGTTTTCTCTTTTAATAAGTGAACAGATCTGCCAATAGAAGAAGAACAAGATGGCTTGGTGAGATTTCTTGAAGTGAAGATGGGATAATTAGATAAATGAGATCTTGTGTTTAGCTGGGGAAACTTATTTTTGAACTATATTTGACCAGAATCAGGGAATTTGTAACAAGAAAAGCCAGAAATGCTTAGATTCTGTTTCCTGATGTTATCTGGAGATGTTCCTCTAAAATAAGACGTTTTTAAGAGACTTTGACTCAAAAAGATGCTTAAGATGCCTTGCCTAAAAACAAGACTTCAGTTATTAAGTCTTATATCAAGTGTAACGACATATTCTGACTAGAAATTAGACAACTATACTTGGCAAGATTGTACATGTTAGCAGTGCAGACTTGAACTCAGGCTTTAGGAGAGAGACGTGATAACATGTACGATGAGATGCATCTGGATCTGATTCTGAATGACTTGTTTTGATGCAGATTGTCCCCCGGTCCTGTCTCTGACCCGGCACCGTGAGTCCTGAGCTGCAGCTTCTCCTGCTGGTGGCTGCAGGGAGCGCAGGTAAACACAGGGACTCAGTGCATTCACTCAATGCTACACTTCACTGCAAAACTACTCAAAAGTAGAACAAATAACCTGCAGACATCAACTAGTTGTTAACTAACATGCATATTAGCAGTATATTGGCTCTTTATTAGCCCTTAGATGCCCGAGTGACTGGACCCTACACTCTTCCATAAGTGGGTCACAAAGGACCCGTATTAGAATAATATGTGTTTTTATGCCCTTTTTGCCATTTTGGTTCAGAAAGATCACTTGTATAATATTTAGTATTATATTTAGGTTCACACTAGAAGTATTTTATATTTAATTTTTCACTATTTAACATTTTAGACATTTTTTTTACATATTGATGCAAAGATCTCCGCTATTCTGAGACCCTCACAGCATTCCAGTCCCTTTTCAAAACTCATCTCTTCTCCTCTGGTCTACTCATAGCCCCCCCATCAATCCATGCCGATTGACCCCCCACCCTAACCTTCCCTTATATTGTAAAGTGATGTTGAGTCCTTGAAAAGCCCTATACAAATATAATGTATTATCATTATTATTATTATTATTATTATTATTATTATTATTATTATTATTATTATTATTATTATTATTATACTGACAGGTTTCAGATCTTTCTGTATAAAATAATCTTCCTGAGAGGTGTCACTTGTGATGTCGTCTGTGTGTTCCACAGTGAATGTATTCCTGACAGCAACAGGTGATAAGAATAAAAGGTTCCCAGAGGATCCCATAGGAAATGCATGCGGGTCATTTTTGACCCCCTTATGGAGACTTGGGGTAGAAATACAAAAACTATAATTTCTTAAAATGTAAATTTGAATGGCATGATATCCAAAACATGTTTTTGAGGAATAGCTGGAATATGAAATGATAACAATTTTTAATTACAAAGTTCTTCAAGAAAACCACCTCACGGGGTCCAAAAAGACCCACTTATGCATCCAAGGGTTAGTCGTTATAAAACACTTATTAATGCCTTATTCTACATGACCATATTCTACACGTAATAAGCCATTAGTGGAGAGTTTCCCCTCAATGACCCTCTGATTAGTGCTTATTGATTGTAAGTCAGGAAGTTGTTGTACACGAGTCTTAATATGCTCAATATGGGCCTAATAAGGCAGCAGTACCACAAGAATAGTAATTCTCCCATAATAACACTTAATGGATATGATCTATTCTTATGAAACAAGACATGAAACTATAAGTGTTAATTAAGTCTAAATAACTCAAAATGAGGTGTTTCTATCTAAGAATATGTTTTGGGGTGTTGACAGTTCAGCTACCAATAGCAAGGTGATATTGACCTGTATGTTTCATATGTATTACATTGTTATTTATTAAAGTTAATATACCAGAAATCATGTTCAGGTTGGGAGTCACACTAACCCTAACCCTAACCCTTTTTGTTGATTTATTTATAATTGGATTTCTTTATAATTTGTGTATGTGCTATGTTTGAATTCAAAGATGATTTTTCTGCACATTCTTTGCAATAAAGTGTTCATAAATTAGTGTAATGCAATAATAACTAATCTGATCAATACTTTTTTTTGCATCGCTGTGGAGAACACCTGTTTGACTCAGAGATGATTTCAATACTAACTCGCTATGTATGCCTAGTTCTGTTAAGATAGGATAATAATATACGTTATTGATCCCAAATTGGGAAATTGTTTTGTTATCAAATATTGTTAATAGTATTCATATTTTTTTTCTTCCCCCCAATTTCCGGCGCCCCCCATGGATGGATGCGCCCTCAGCATTCGCCTATACTGCCTACGCCAAGGGCCGGCCCTGTTTGACTCAGAGATGATTTCAATACCAACCTGTTAGAACTAAAGCCTTGAGCTTTAGTTCTCACACAGAAACAAAGCAAGCACATCATGTTCCAACCAGGAGAAACACTTTTGAAATCAGCTCACTCTCAGACTTTCATGGATTTTAAAGAAGTTTTATTATTTGTTTGGTACATAGCAAATGACAGCATTTATTACAGTGATGTTGAACATCTCATGATTTCTGGAGGATTCTGCTGTGTTCAGAATTCAAGACGATTTGCTTCATCGTAATCTCATGGAAACCAAATTGGTCAAAACTCTTCATGATAAAATCAAGTAGAATTTGTGATGCAAGATTTAAGCAAAATCATGAAAAATCTTCAAATACAACATTTGTTAAAAAAAGCCACATCTAAAAACCTTAATAGGCCAAAGCTAAATTCTTCAGAAATGCAAAAAACAACAAAATGACTCAAAATTCTTATGAAGCAAAAACATTTCTCGGTTCCAAAATCACAACACTTGTTTACGGACAATGATAACATTTTAAGTTCGAAATAATTAGTCTCCTGAATTTGGGAAAATCCTAAATCACACAAATATTCTGAGTTCTTTGAAAAAAGTGAAATTTTAAAGAAATGTAAATGTTTCATAAAAGTCCAAAAAGTAATGATTACATATTATTGATCATTTTGTGAAATAAGTTCAATCCTCAATAATACAAAAACAAGCACATCTTGATCACATAACAAAGCACATGACCTTTCAAAAAGGAAACTTCTACGAAATGATGTACATTTTGAATTACAACATGTTAGTATTTAATATCTTATGGATTTGGGAATGCTCTCCAATAGGTGGAGTTCTTAAAAACAGCTCAATTACTACAAAATACAGAAAATAACATAAAACATGATATAACGTAAGAAAAATCCTGAATGATTGAAAATGATTCCAAACTGAGCTCAGTACATGTGAAATAAGAACATTAAAGAAAAGTTAAAATCTTATACATTTAGGCAAATTACAAATATAATCAGATTTCTCTGAAAAAGCTTCTTTTTTTTTTACAAACAATCTCTTCAGACCAAAATCAAGCTGAATTCTTCTGAAATAAAAAAACATCAGCGTTGTTGTGAAATAAGAAATGTTTGGACTATTTACTTTTGTTCAATTCCTATCTGGATATTGATCAGCTAAATCTGCTCCTGCTGCTGAAATGACCCATGTGACCCACGAGGGGATCAAATATCCTGTCTCGCTGATCAGATGAATTGTTGAGAAAAACGTAACATTTTAAAAAGTGTACTTTGTTTCATTTGTTGATTGAATATAAAAAAACCTTGTTGTGGTCGAAGTCTACAAATGCAACACTAGGTGGCGCTGTAACGCGTTCCTCCTGTTATCTCAGGGATCACTACATTAGACTCAAACACTGGGTTTTGTAACACTGTTTCTAGAGGATATGTGAACATTAATATATGGCATTAATTGGTCGACTTAGTTCCTGAGCGGCCTGGGTTGGTGTGTCTGGTTTCAAACTGCACCGACTGCATTGACTTTTCTAAATCAAACTAACTTGTGATGTTTTTTAAAGATCTTCATCTTCAGTGGGAACCAATGGGCTTGGAGCTGACAGGAAGTCAGGAAACATGAGGCCCTAACACAGTGCTGGTGACTTTCAGAGTGAAAGCTATATTTTCTAACGTTGGTTAAAAGCTATAAGAGCTGATGAACCCATGTGTGTGAGAGGAGCTCCTTGGAGCTGCTACTCTGCTCCCTGAGCTCCTTCCTCTTCAGCAGGAACACCCAGGTCATCCAGCTCAATGTCCTCCTGTCGGCTCGGCCTCCGCCCCCTGGTGGCCTGGAGAGACATGACAGCACACAGTGAGACTTCCTGCATCACTCCTGTTCAATAACACACACTGTTTCATTCAGTCAGTGGAACAACAACATGTTTCAGTCCCTCATCATTCAGTCAATGGAACAACAACATGTTTCAGTCCCTCATCATTCAGTCAGTGGAACAACAACATGTTTCAGTCCCTCATCATTCAGTCAGTGGAACAACAACATGTTTCAGTCCCTCATCATTCAGTCAGTGGAACAACAACATGTTTCAGTACCTCATCATTCAGTCAGTGGAACAACAACATGTTTCAGTCCCTCATCATTCAGTCAGTGGAACAACAACATGTTTCAGTCCCTCATCATTCAGTCAGTGGAACAACAACATGTTTCAGTACCTCATCATTCAGTCAGTGGAACAACAACATGTTTCAGTCCCTCATCATTCAGTCAGTGGAACAACAACATGTTTCAGTCCCTCATCATTCAGTCAGTGGAACAACAACATGTTTCAGTACCTCATCATCCAGTCAGTGGAACAACAACATGTTTCAGTCCCTCATCATTCAGTCAGTGGAACAACAACATGTTTCAGTACCTCATCATTCAGTCAGTGGAACAACAACATGTTTCAGTACCTCATCATTCAGTCAGAGGAACAACAACAACATGTTTCAGTACCTCATCATTCAGTCAGTGGAACAACAACATGTTTCCGTACCTTGCAGTAGAAGTAAAGTCCGATGTTCACCAGCAGCACCAGCAGCTGAGTCAGCGGCAGGACGACGGCTCGGATGATAAAAGGTTCTGGACCTGATGGAACACCATCACATCAAGAGTCAGCAAACACAAAGAGACCTGAACCCACTTCAGCATGGAGACTCCTCTCTACAGTTATATTACAATAAACTACATCTTCTTAAGATCTCCATTCAACCCCAACCCTTTCTCCTGTTCATACCAGACAGTAGGACTGAAGGGAGAAGCTGCTAGCTGTATCTGTTGAACACTCAGTACTCATGGCAATACTCCAATGTAAACTACAGCTGACTGGAGAATGTGTGTTCTGGATTCATGTCTTCACGGTTCATTGCACTTATTGTACGTTGCTCTGGAAAGCTACATGTGATGTAAGGGTGTGACTGCTTCAGTAAAACACTCAGTCCTCACCAGCGTTCTCCTGGGGAGCATCACGCTCTGTCCTACAGTAAACTCTAACAGCTCACCTGTGACGGTGACGGAGAGCAGACGGCTCTCAGAGGAGGAGTCCTGAGAAACGTGATAAACACAGCTGTAGTTTCCCTGGTGGGCGGGCTCTGCAGCCAGGAACAGGAAGTGGGCAGAGTGATTGACAGCTGGCTGGGTGTCGTTGTGAGTGGAGGAGCTGAGCAGGAAGGAGCCTCCTGGGTACTGAGGCTGGATGGAGCAACTGATGGTGAAGGTGGAGCCTCTGAACACGTGGAACCCCTGCTGCTGGGCCCCGGAGACCCCGTACATGGAGGAGGACACAGAGATGTTGGGCTGAAACAGCTTATCTGGAGAGAGAGAGAGAGAGAGAGAGAGAGAGAGAGAGAGAGAGAGAGAGAGAGAGAGAGAGAGTTTTGATTTGAGTAAGCTGCATCAGAAATGAGCTCCTGAACAAAAAATCGAAATTGGACCTAAAAAGTGAGACATTTTATAGGAAAATCTGCAGAATTAACTCCAAAGAAGAGTTAACGACATTGATCGACAGAAACCAGAGGAAGAAACGCAATTTTTGGATGTATTTTTGAGTTGAAACTACAAACTAGCTTTCAACTACCAATTGACAACTGTCAACCGTCTAGCTGTGGGCTGCTAGCTGTGGGCTGCTAGCTGTGGGCTGCCAGCTGTTACCTGCCACTGTTGGAAGGAGCTGCACCAAAGAAGGTAGCGGAACATTATAAACTGTGAATTATTTCATGAAGATAAAAAGAAAGGAAAAGAAAAGTATTTGTAAGCTAATTAATTAGCCTAGCCTCTCTTTGGAACAAAACAAGTGGTCGCCATGGAAACTGTCCAGCAGGCAAAAAAGAACTTCTCAGCTCTCAGAGCAGAGGGAAGAGAGATTGAATATCCTGCTAAATGCAAGAGTGTAAATGCCAAGGACAAACACAAGGAGAAGACACTGTGTGGAAACCCAGAGGTCCTCTTCACTGACTATGCCCAACAAAAAGGAGGAAGGAAGAAGAACCTCATATTCTTCACTGATTCCATCTACATCTGGAAAGATACTCTGTGCAGGAATTATGCATACGTATCCAGAGAGGGCATCGGCTCAGGAGGCAGATTAAAAATGTGTAAAGATGAACACCTTGACAAAGATGACCCTCTGCTCACCATCACATACTACACCAAAGGAAAGGTCATGGTCCAAGGGAATGAAGCCAACCTGGAGTCATTCCAAGAGGCATTCCCCCTGTTGAAAGCTGAGGTGGACAGAGGATCAATGTCCCCTCTGATGTCCCCTCTGATGTCCCCTCTGACAGCGAAGGTGATGAGAGCCCAATAGAGAACCCCAACACCTTGTCCATCTCTGCCCCTCCCACACCGGCCAGCTCCAACAATCGGCTGAAGGAGAGTATGGCCCTGCTGGAGCTGGACTTTGCAGAATTCAAAGAGCGGACCCAGGCCAGGCAGTCTGGTCCCCCAGACAACACTCTGCAGCAGCTTAAAGAGGACCTCCAGCAGCTCAAGAGCGACAACGAGGCTTTGGCATCTGACCTCAGAGGAAGTGTAGAGGCACTCAAACAGGAGAACAGTGTGCTCCGTGTTCAGTTAGCCAAGGTGAGGGAGGATGCTGAGTGTAGAGAGAAGAGCTTCACCAGGCAGGTCCAGCACCTGACAGAGAAACTCTCATCAGTCCTCACAATGACGAGTAGAGAGACACAGACTCTTCCTGCCAGTGTCCCTGGCCCACCCTCTCTGCTCAGCACCCAGCCCAACAACACCCTGGCCCGTCCTGATACACCCACACAGCCAGCTGCCCACAGGCAGCTCTGCCCATCCCAGCCTCCCTCTACTCAGCAGGAAGAACAAGACCCACAAGTGGTCCTGCTGGCTGACTCAAACGGGAAGTTCCTGGACCCAAGAAAGCTTTTCCCTGATAAAAAGGTGCTGTCTAAACACTGCAGCCCCCCAGGCCAGGCCATGAAGCTGTTGAAAAAGGAGACCCTCAGGAGCCCTCAGTACCTGGTGATCCACACGGGAACAAATGACCTGCACACCCTCCGTAGGGACACTGCTGAGGCAGTGAGGAAAATGGCGGAGCAGGCCAGTAAGGAATTCCCTGACACCCGCATTGTGGTCTCCACCCTGCTGCCAAGGACAGACTTTATATACCCACCAACCGTCAGCCATCGGAACAGCCTTGACTCTGAAATCAATCAGAATGGCAAAGAGATAGTGCATCTCTGTCGGGCCTTAGGCCTGTACATAGTGAACGGGAGGTTCAGAGGGGACTCTTTAGGGAGATTCACATACTCCTCAGCTCTAGGGTCTAGTGTAGTAGACTATGCAATCACTGACATGGACCCCTCCACTATCAGTGCATTCACTGTCAGACAGCAATCCCCCTTTTCAGACCACAACCAAATCAATGTGTTCTTTAAAGTCTCAGGTCCAATGAGTGACACAACAAGGGGACCCAGTAAGCTGTATACATTCAATCCTACTTACAGATGGGCCCCAGACAGTGGAGACAAATTCACCATGGCCTTGAACTCACCTGATCTGATGAATGACATGTCACTATTTGACCAAAATCAATATGTTCCTACCAAAGATGGTGTAAACATGGCCATTGATTATATCAATATGATATTTCACAAGGCAGCTATTAAAGCTGACCTTGTAAAACAAAAGCGGAAGCCTGTTAAAAGGCAAAACGCTGACGAATGGTTTGACCAGGAATGACCATCAGAAAAGACCTGAGAAAAATAGCAAATGAAAAACATCGGCAACCAAACAACCCAGCCTTACGCATTAGATACAATGACCTTTTAAACAAATATAAATGTACAATAAGGAACAAAAAACAAACTGATACCCACATGAAACTTGAGGATATTGAGAAAGCCATTGATCAAAATCAATTCTGGGATCTGTGGAGCAACTTCAACACAAAACAACCGCAAGCATTACCCATCCAAAACGGTGACATCTGGAGAGAACATTTTGAAAGTTTGTACAAAGACATACCAATAAATCTAATGAATTCAGATCAATGTATTACAAAAGAGAAACTCCAAACATTAGAAGAAACTATTAAAGACCACCAGGACCCCCTTGATTTCCCAATGACTTGGGAAGAGTTGACCACACAGACACAATCTCTCCGGCCAAGGAAAGCTTGTGGCCCAGACAACATTCAAAACGAAATGCTCAGATGCAGCACCCCAGAGATGCAGGGTACAGTATTAAAGCTGTTCAATATCATATTGCAGTCAGGATGTTTTCCTGACATCTGGTGCAAAGGGCTCATTTCCCCCATTCATAAGAGTGGAGACAAATCAGACCCTAAGAACTACCGTGGCATCTGTGTCAGCAGCTGTCTGGGGAAATTATTCTGTAGTATTCTAAATAAAAGAATACAAGATTTCCTTAACCGACAATCCATCTTGAGTCAAAATCAAATTGGCTTCCTTCCAAAACACCGCACCACCGACCATGTATATACCCTTCACACTTTAGTTAACAAACATGTACACCAAACAAAACATGGTAAGATATTCACTTGTTTCATTGATTTCAAAAAAGCTTTCGACTCTATTTGGCACGAAGGGCTCTATTATAGACTTCTACATTGTGGTATAGGGGGCAAAATGTACGATCTGGTTAAATCAATGTATTTAGGGAATAAGTGTGCTGTTAAAATTGGAGACAAACAAACTGAATTCTTCACCCAGAGAAGAGGTGTTCCTCAGGGTTGCAATTTAAGTCCCACTTTATTTAATATATATATAAATGAACTTGCTGTTCAGTTGGATCACTGTGCTGCTCCTGGCCTCTCCCTCCTAGAGAGAGAGGTGAAGTGTCTGCTTTATGCTGATGACCTTGTTCTGCTGTCTCCTACTGAACAAGGACTCCAACAACAGCTGGACATAGTAGACCAGTACTGTAAGAACTGGGCCCTGGCAGTCAATATGAAGAAAACTAATGTCATGGTTTTCCAAAAACGCCCCAGATGTCAGGAGAACAAATACCAGTTTACCATAAATAATCATATCATGGAACATAGTATGAGTTACACCTACCTCGGTTTAACCATAACAGCATCAGGAAGTTTCAACATGGCAGTGAATGCACTCAAAGAAAAAGCCAGAAGAGCTCTTAATGCAATTAAGAGAACATTTTATAATGTCCAAATTCCAATTAAAATCTGGCTCAAAATCTTTGATAGTGTGATCCAGCCCATTGCGCTGTACGGTAGTGAAGTATGGGGTCCACTCAGTCACCAGAGCTATACCCGCTGGGACAAACATCCAACAGAGTCTTTACATGCAGAATTCTGCAGATACATTTTACGTGTTCAGAGAAAAACACCAACAAATGCATGTAGAGCAGAATTAGGCAGATACCCACTGATCATTAACACTCAAAAGAGAGCACTGACATTCTTTAACCACCTTAGATCCAGCCCCCGAGACAGCCTCCACTCCAAAGCCCTCCAAAGCCAAGAGCTAACCCCAGAGAAGAGTCCCCTATGTCAGCTGGTGCTGAGGCTAGCTGCCCCCTCTCAGAGCCACTCTGACCAGTCTCTCAACAACACTGCTCTCCAAACACCAATCACAGTCAAACGCATTATAACACAATGTAAAGACAACTATTTACAACATTGGGAAGAAGAAAGTAAAAGCCAAAGTAGATTAGAATGTTACCTGGCTCTAAACAGAGAGTATGAGCTGGCAGAGTATCTCTCTACTGTCAGAGATAGAAAGCAGAGACAGATCCTAACCAAGTACAGGCTCAGTGACCACAAACTGGCAATCGAAACAGGAAGACTCAAAAGATCCTGGCAACCAAAAGAGAACAGAACATGTGGTCACTGTACGACAGGTGAGACTGAGACAGAGATGCACTTCCTCCTGAAGTGCCAAACATTCAACGAAGTAAGGAGCATTTATTGGAACAAGTTGAACTCTGTAATCCCAGGTTTCAAGGAGGTTGATGACCTCTCAAGACTGAGAGTACTCCTAGGAGAAGGAGACAAGGCACACCTTGCTGCCCAATATGTATACACATGCCACAACCTGAGGGACAGTGAATGAGACTCACACACACACACACACACACACACACACACACACACACACACACACACACACACACACACACACACACACACACACGTGTTGAAATGTAATTGTATCACTGTATATATATATATCATCAATAATATGTAAACATTTGAAATGTATGTTAATGTTGTTAATTATTTTGTATTGTGATGCTTTGGCAACATTGTTTAATTTAACTTTCATGCCAATAAAGCCCCATTGAATTGAATTGAATTGAATTGAATTGAGAGAGAGAGAGAGAGAGAGAGAGAGAGAGAGAGAGAGAGAGAGAGAGAGAGAGAGAGAGAGAGAGAGAGAGAGAGAGAGAGAGAGAGAGAGGTGGAGACAGAGAGAGACAGAGAGAGAGAGAGAGAGAGACAGGTGGAGACAGAGAGAGAGAGAGAGAGAGAGACAGGTGGAGACAGAGAGAGAGAGAGAGAGAGACAGGTGGAGACAGAGAGAGACAGAGAGAGAGAGAGACAGAGAGAGACAGAGAGAGAGAGAGAGAGAGAGAGAGAGAGAGACAGGTGGAGAGAGAGAATCACTGTCTGACCAGAATAAAATGCAACATGTACTTGGAGAAAATAGTGCCAGCAGCATAGAAGCAGAGAAACATGTGAGCGCATGTCACAGCCTAAGAAACAACAACAACAACAACAACAACAACAACACATAACAGCTGTTCCTCTCAGCTCACTCTGATTGCTCCTCTACTTCATGTGTCTTTCTTTTCTTCCTTTCTTTCTTTTTACATTTGACACTTGAGGTTTTGTAATACATTGTTGTAAATTCTTTAATGAATGAATTGTATTTTTTTTCTTATCATATATCCTTGACGCTTTGGCAATATTTTTCACCTGACATTCATGCCAATAAAGCATATTGAATTGGAGAGAGAGAGAGAGAGAGAGAGAGAGAGAGAGAGAGAGAGAGAGAGAGAGAGAGAGAGAGAGAGAGAGAGAGAGAGAGAGAGAGAGAGAGAGAGAGAGAGAGAGAGTCACTGATGGGTTTACCTGAGCAGGTGAGATTCAGGAAGTAGTTAGAGTAATCTGATGCTGCACACTCCCTCAGAGGAGATCCAGACTGAACACAGTCAGGTCTGATCCTCCACACAGATCTCCTTGAGGACTCCTCTCTCAGTCCCACAGAAACAGCAGAGCCACAGTCCAGCTCTCTGCAGGCGACTCCTGCTGCCTTCAGGGTCCAGAGAGAGTAACGGCCCTCCACTGGTCTCCATTCTCCCTGATGTTTCAGCTCCAGGTCTCCTGCACAGCGACTCTCTCCTCCCACCAGCTGAACACCACCAGGCTCTGCAGAGAAACAAGAGAGAGATCAGAGAGAGAATAAAGAGAGTTTGATGAGAACAGAATGAACCAATCACAGCTCCTCTCTACCTGAGCAGGTGAGGCTAACAGCTGTGCCAGGTGAGCAGGTGTTTCTCTCTGAGGCTGAGCTACAGTCCAGGAGAGCAGACTCATGGCCTCCACACTGGAACTCTTTGGTCCCCATTGGAGCCTCCCCTTCTCCATAGAGCGCCCCCTGGAGGACTGAAGGAGCCCCACAGCCCAGCTGCCTGCAGACCACCTGAGCATCCTGCTGGTCAAAGTCAGCCTCACACACTGAGGACCAGGACGGGTTAGACGGGTTAGACGGGTCAGACTTCACCTCCAGTCTGCCTGAGCACAGACCAGTCCCCCCCAGCAGCCTGACAGAGTCTGCAGAGGACAGAAGATCAAACAGAGGTCAAAGACACACCATCAAAGAGATGAAACTATATTTCAGATTCAAACTGGACTCAGTTCCAACATGAGTTGATGATGAACAACAGAACACATGTTGATAAGAACACAGACTGCAGGTACCCTCACACATATGTCAAAGACATCCCTCATTAAAAACAAACTATCAAGCATAGACCTATCTGGCACACAGTACGATTGATCCACAACAATCAATTGACCAATAAAAAGTTTTAATCTGTTTGATAAAACCTTTGAGAGGATTTTATAGTCCGTACATAAAAGAGCCACTGGTCTCCAGTTTTTCAGAGAGGGCAAGTGTCCTTTTTTAGGAAGCAGAGAGAGAACTGCACGCCTGGAGGAAGCTGGGAGCATCCCTTCTTCAAAACATTCTTTAAAAACATCCAAAATGTCCTGTCCCTTAAGACTCCACAGATGCTTCAAAAAGTCTGATGATAATCCATCTATTCCAGGAGCCTTTCCTGACGCCATCTGAGACACAGCGGCAGTTAGTTCATCAAAAGTCAGCTCAGAGCTGAGCGTGTTCTGTTCCTCTGAGCTCAGCTGAGGAAGTCCCTGCAGAAGCTCTGCAGCAGAATCCACATCACATTCATCAGCCTTGAACAAATCTGTGTAGAAATCTACTGCATGCTTCCTCATCTCAGCCGGCTCCGTGGTCACCTTTCCCTCAGGAAGCCGCAGACACAACATCTGTTTTCTCTTTACCACTGATTTTTCCAAACTGAAAAAGAAGGCGGTGGGTGCGTCTATGTCCTGGAGTTTGGTGAAACGGGCTCGGACTAAAGCTCCTTTGGCTCTTTCGTGCATAAAGGAGTTAAGCTCCTGTCTTTTTCCTTTTAAACTGGCATTATTCTGTGGATCAGCATGTGAGACACTTTCCAAATCTATTATCTCTCTTTCTAAACTCTCCACTGCTCTCTTAATGTTGGCTGTTGCATAGGAGCTGTATTGTTGACAAACAACCTTGGGCTTTTCCTACCTCCCACCACTGAGTAAGGGAAGAAAAACTATCTTTCCTAGATCTCCAGTAAGCCCAAAACATTTGAAAATGTTCACAGAAATTCAAATCATGTAATAATCTTTTATTGAAATGCCAAAAAGATCTGGGTTTCCCGTTGGAAGATAAGATCAGCTCCATCCAAACTAAATGATGGTCTGTGAAAGCAACAGGGATGATCTGACAGTTTGTAACCCGAGCAGAAAAGGGCTTGGGTAAATAAAACCTGTCCAACCTGGCTGCACTAACTCTACCACCTGATATCTGAACCCATGTGTATTGCTGGCATGTAGGATGCATCCTCCTCCACATCCACTAAATCACTTTTCTTTAGAACATGAGACAATACAGAGGAAGACTGAAGATGTGGCTCAACTCCAGTCCTATCCAAAGTAAAGTCAGTGCAACAATTCCAGTCTCCACCCAAAACAATAAACTCCCCTTGACCAATATCACTTCTTTTCTGTTCCAATACTTTGAAGAGCTCTTCACGCTCAGAGCCTTGGTTTGGTACACATTAATAAAGCTAATCAGAAAATCATCTATTTCAGCTCTCACTAGAATAACTCTACCCTTCACTACCTCTGTGCTGGATATTATTTTTATATTTAAAAGCGGTGAGAATAGAATAGCTACTCCTGCACTCAAATTTGTCCCATGGCTAAGGACGTGCGGCCCCCCCCACCATAGACCCCAGTCAGTTTCATTTCTGCTGTCACTGAGTTTCTTGTAGAAATATTACATCTAACTTTTTCTGTTGAATAACTTCTGTTACTAAGGCTCTCTTTTGAGCGTCTCTGCCCCCGTTCATATTTAATGAGGCTACCCTTAAACCCTGAATGTGAGGAGAAGAGAGACAGGCCATTAAGAAACAAGATAGGAAAAGACAGTAAGGAGGAAACACCCGGTGTTGTATGATCATATTCAATTATTTACGACTCCTTTTTTTAGGCACTTTGGTCTTTTTGTTTAAAGCTTTCCTCAGTGTAGTGATGTGTTTCTTGAGGCGATACCGCTTTTTTTCATCAAGTAAGTCTAGCCCAACAACCCTCTGAATTGTCTTGGCTGACTTAATAAACTTTTCAACATCTGGGAAATAATCTTTTACATTTACTGATTTCCCGAAAGTTTCCTCCAGAAACTCCTGGATTTGTTGAAAAGAGTAGAGATCCTCACTCTGAGAAACACTGTCAGATACGGAGACACTATCCGATTCAGAGTCATGCTCCATATCTACTCCATCATAACCAGCTGATTTCCCCCCTGCTCTGCCTCACTGTCCAGTTTCTGTGACAGCTGAGCCTGTTTCCCAGAGACAACCTGCAGCTCCTGCTCTGAGCACTCCATCACACCCTCTCTGCATCCAGCCCTGACCTGAGCTTCAGCCTCCACAACTGCTTTCATATTAATCCCCGCAAACAACGGCTTAACACCCACAGACATTGCGGCTTTAACGGCCATCATGGGACCAAACACAAAACCGCCTGGCACCACTGCTGCGGGCAACACAGGCACAGGCACGGCTACACTGGGCACAGCGAGTGCGGGCACGGCGGCCACGAGCACGTCTGCACCGGGTGTGGGTACAGCGTGAGCGGGCACGGGTGTAGCAGGAGCGGGCACCGCGGCCCCCGGCGCTGCAGCTGCGCACACGGCTGCACCGAGCGCGGCGGGCACAGCGGGCACGGCGGCTGCAGACACGAGTACGTCAGCTCCGGAAACAGGTAGCTCCGGTAGCTCCCCGCACGGGCCTAGCAACCCCGCTGGTTCCCTCTCCACTCTCATTCACAATATTTCCTTCCAATAGAATTGCTGCTATCAGTCTCTGCGGACAAGCGATCTTCTTGTGCCCCACGTCACCACAACCAAAACACTTGACACTGCCAGCACTCGTATACAGGGGCGTAGCTGGGGGGGGGGAGGTTAGGATGATTCCAAGGGCCCAGCACTGGGGGGGGGGGGCCCAGAGAACACTATTATTATCTTTTTATTAATATGGTTTTATTATTATCCTAAAGTAAGTTAATGTAAATGACTCAAAAGTATAATTGCCTGTATTAAAAAAAAACGTCCCAAAAGAAACAAACAGGTGCTTGTTACTCTGTTTGACAGAATGAGCACCCCTCCCTTCATTCATTGCATGGTATGGGCGCCTGAGCAATGGAGCAAGCGGAGCAGGTGCATCCCCACAATTGACCTTGTGGGAGCAAACGTGTGCTTTTGCACCCCCACTTTTTGATCATATGAAAAATATGACATTTCCCCCCCAATATATCACTGTAAACATAAGTGTGTAATTTCAATCGAATTAATAATACGCAATGAAAGAACTTGTGCTGATTATAGACACTTAATAGCGAGTTTTTAAGTTTCCAAAGATTGTGACCCCCCCCCGCATTTCGCTCACAATGGTTTGATCAACTGCCTCCCACCCACAGCAGTCCTGATGCAGGTAGGCTGAGTGTAAATCACCGCGAACAGTCTGTCATTGGTGGCAAACCTTTTCAGTAAGTTGTTCAAACAAAGAATATGTTAGACATGTCTTTACTTCTACCACTCAATACAATAAAACACATTTATAATCATCACCTTCTCTTCATTTTCGCTGCATTGAATTACAGGTCACTCTTTATGTTAGCTAGCGGTTAGCTGACGTTTGCTAGCTAGCTAGTAACATCAACCAGTGTGTGTGTTTGACTAGCTAGCTACCTGGTAGATCGAAGCCCATTAGAGTTTGAGTTTATTAGGATCCCCATTAGCTGTTGCATGACAACAACTAGTCTTCCTGGGGTCCACACAAAACATAAAACATTGCATTCGACAAGACTTTTACAGAACAGTAAATACAAAATAAAAAACTTTTCCGAAGTCCATTTTCCTTCAAGCATTGACTTTCATATTTTCCATCATATACCACTTATTTTCTGATTTCATTTCATTGGAAAGAAAATAATGATAATAAAATAAGAATAAAGTACTTATATCTATCTGCATTTACAGATGCCAGCCTTCAATTCTCTTAAGGTACAACTACCTGAAATGAAAATAAAAGAAGAATGAATTATAGAATGATAGAAGATAATATGATAGAAGCCCATCTCCTACTGTAACTAACCTGCACACTGTGTGTGTGTGTGTGTGTGTGTGTGTGTGTGTGTGTGTGTGTGTGTGTGTGTGTGTGTGTGTGTGTGTGTGTGTGTGTGTGTGTGTGTGTGTGTGTGTGTGTGTGTGTGTGTGTAGCCAGCCAGCCAACCAGGTAGAACATGGCAGAAAAAATAAAAAATCATGTATTCAACCCAGTTCAGTGTATTCATACGTGTATTGCTCTCCTGTGTAGAATGATGTGGTGGTGACAGTGCAGACTCAGGGAGGAGGCAGAGAAGGAGAGAAAGAGACACAAGAGTTACAGGTAATGGAAATATCAGTCAGCTTAAAGTGTAGGATAACATAACAAATTAAGACACAAATACTTGGATAATATATTCCCCCCTCTCTCCCTTTCTTTACAGAGTAGCATAAAGATTGTGTATTCAAACCAGTTCAGTGTACTCATAAGTGTATTGCTCTCCTTAATGTAGAATGATGTGGTGACTGTGCAGACTCAGGGAGGAGGCAGAGGAAGTGAGAAAGAGACCTAGGATAACATCCCTAGTCAAAAAATGCTATAGGAATCTCTATACGTTTTTGGAACCCTATAGGAATCCTTTAGGATCCCATAGGATTTTGAGACAGTTCTGTGCTCTATATTGCAGGAAATTGCACGTACAGGTGTTCATTAAATTAAAACAATTCTGCCATGGAGGTGGTCGTGCCTGACCCACTCCAAACCACCCCTTGCCTGCCAGTTACTAATCTTGCACCCCCACTTTCAACTATAACTAGGCGGCACAGCAGTGCACCAGCAGCTTGCAGCTTGAACAGACTGACAGGAAAATGTCCTCTACAGCTCATGAATCAGGAGCTCAGAAACGAAAGAAAAAACGTCAGCAAGAGGAAAATAATAAAAGAGGTCGACAGATAGTCACCAAGTATTTTCACAAGAAAGGTATTTATTCACAGAACTTGTTTTGAAGCCCATAACAGCTTAGCCAACATTTTGTGGCTGACGTTAGCTACCTGTTGCTATCAAAAATTAGATGAGTGTCGATGAGCCCAGTGAATTTGTATCCAGCAGCTATGCCCTTTTGCTATGGCTAGCTAACCTAACCTGTATAATGTTACATGCTAATCACATCTGCTCTAATGCACAGATGCGGCTTCAGGATCAGTACCCCTTCCCTCAGGCCGGTTCCCAGTTGAAGGAGAGGGAGGTAAAGCAGCAGGGCTTGGGGTTAACAAACAGATTTTAAATATGCTTACCATGCATTGAATACAACTTTAGGTAATATTCACATTTAGTTACTCTAGTTCTTCCAGTAATTGCAATACCATTGACCACTGGCACATTAAATTGAGGTTGTTACAGTAGCTATAGCTAGATTTGAGCAATTGAAAAATATCTATACAAATGATTATTATTATTATTATTATTATTATTATTATTATTATTATTATTATTATTATAACAATTAAGAGATAGCTCGAGCTGTACTGTGTTATTACTATTATAGGGCATTTTATAAATTATGTACACTATGGATACTCTAGAGCCATGGCCCTCGAGCAAGGCAGCCAACGAGGAGAGCAGAGGTGAAGAGGCAGAGGTACCAGTACAAGAAGAGGTCGAGGACCATGAAAGCAGCACAGATGAGGAGGAAGCAGCTATGGACAGTCAATGTCAGGGACAAAGTGAGGCTCCGACACAGGATGCCACAGATACTGAGCCACCTGTAGTGGTGTCTGAGGTAGAAGATCTGCTATCACTTGACCCAGGGTTGTTCCCAGCTAGGATGAGTGACAAGGACAGGGCAACTATTGTAAAGAAATTAGCAATGCGAGAAACAGATCAAGAAATTCCACATGATTCAAAGGGAAAGAGATTTCCAGATTACTTGAAATACACCAAAGCAGATAAGGGTAGGGGAAAAGTGAAAAGGGACTGGTTGATTCACAGTGAAAGTGCAAATGCACTGTTCTGCATACCATGTGTTCTTTTCTCCAAGGAGCAAAAAATACCCTCTCTTAGTGCTTTGAGTAGTGACCAGGGATACAAGATGTGTGACGTCGAGTGGCGTCGCATGTATGATAAATTCCCAAGCCATGAAACAAGTAGGAATCACAGGGACTGTTATTTGCGATGGAAACACCTACAGTGTTCGGTTATGACTGCATGTGGCGTTGATCATCAGTTGCAGAGAGAGCTACAGTCTGAAATTGAGAAAAACAAAGCTATCTTGCAGAGACTCCTTGATGTCACTCTGCACTTGGCAACGAGGAATTTAGCTTTCCGAGGTAAAACGCATGCTTTGGGCGATGTCCACAATGGAAATTTTGTATGTACGCTAGAACTTTTGTCACGATATGATCCACTCTTGAAAGACCACTTAGACAAAATCAGGACATCCAAAAAAGGAAGCCAGCTAACTCATTATCTGAGCCCAGACATCCAGAACGAGTTTATTGAATTGTGTGGGGGAAAGGTTTTAAAAACCATTCTGACGGAAAGGGAGGATGCCATATACTATGGAATCATTTGTGATGCAACGCCTGACATTTCCCACACCGAGCAAAATGTTGTGCTCATAAGATATGTACATTATAATGAAGACACAGGCGAATGGGAGATCACTGAAAGATTTATTGAATTCAAAGATTTCAACGGAAAAACAGGATGTGAAATAGCAGGCATGATGGAGAGTGTGCTTCTGGATCTAGGGATAGACATTAGTGATTGCAGGGGGCAAGGGTATGATAATGGGGCGAATATGTCAGGGAAAATCAAGGGAGTCCAAGCACAAATACTGAAAAAGAATAATCTTGCTACTTTCTCACCTTGTGCCTCCCACACGTTGAATCTGGTAGGCGTGCATGCTGCAGAATCGAGCCCTGAAGTATCCAACTTTTTTGGTTACATTAACCGCCTCTACACATTTGTAAGTGCCAGTCCATCTCGTTGGTCTATATACAAAAAGAAAACAGGTTGCTCTGTACATAGGCTATCTGACACTCGCTGGAGTGCGAGAATTGATGCTGTGAAACCTGTAGCAAAGCACCTACCTGGTGTCATTGAAGCCCTTGCTACCATACTGAGCTCATGCAGTCTCACAGGTGAGGCCAGATCTGAAGCTGTTGGTCTGAGGAACTACCTCATGTCATTTGATGCCATTGTCCTTCTCACCATTTGGGTGAAAGTATTGCAATCTATTGATGACAGAAATGTGATACTCCAGTCAGGGAAAATCTCAATAGAGGTGGAGGCAGGTAATGTTGCTGCACTAAGAGATGAGATGCAGACTCTCAGAAATGGATGGGATGCTATTCTGTCTGAGGCATCAATGGTAGCTAAGGAAATGGAGGTTCCACCTCATTTCAAAAAAGAACTTTGCCGTGAGAGGAGGAGGAAGAGGTTTCATGATGAAACTGCTGAAGGAACAGGTCAGGAGGATAGGCCAGAAACAACATTCCGTAACACTGTGTTTCTCACTGCCATGGACCAGATCATAAGTGACTTGGACACTCGGTTCCAAACAACAGCAAATATTGTTGAAGAATTTGCTGCCATACTTAAAATTGGGAAGTTGAGTGACAGTGTCATGGCTTCTGTGTGTCAGCCACTGAGGGAGAAATACTCACAGGATCTCACAGATCAGTTTGAGAGTGAGATAAGGCATCTCAATAAAATATTTTCTGCCACTTTCCCCCCTGATTGTAGCTCTCTTGATCTACTGAATGCAATATACAAGATGGAACTCCAGAGCATTTTTGGAGACGTTTGCATTGCCCTCAGAATTTTCTTGACGCTCCCAGTTACCGTAGCTGGTGGTGAAAGATCATTTAGTAAGTTGAAACTTATCAAGAGCTATTTAAGATCTACCATGTCGCAAGAGAGGTTGAACAGCCTTGCAATGTTATCGATTGAAAGCAAGCTGGCTCTGTCACTTGATTTCAAAGAGCTCGTAAAAGATTTTGCCACCAAGAAGGTCCGGCGATTGGCGTTCGGGATTTAGGAATAAAAATCCAGTCTATGACAGGATTGTGGGATGTTTCCCTATAGTAAGCTGACAGGCTACAGCCCACATTGTGAACAATTACTATCTGATGCATAGTCCTCTCGCACTACATTTTTCATTGTTTGCTGTAAGTGTGTTCATGTCCTGAGAGTTTATTGTTTTATAATTATGTTCAAATCTTCAGTTAATTTATACTTTTGTCCTTGTGTTGTTCAAATCTTAATTTAATAAGTCAAAGAATGTTGAGATTTTTTGTTTGTTCATTCCTGTATTGGGTGTAATTTTCAATTAAATAGACAGAAGATAAAGTTGATAGTCAGTACATGTTGATTTCTTGCAGTCCATTACAGTTCATTAACTTCAACAGGGTTTTCGAGGTTGGGTTTCATCGTGTCGTTTTGGGGGTCGACGCAAGGTTCTGACCCCACCAGTATCCAAGAATTCTGAATTGTCCCCACCAATAACTCAACACTTGTCACTCGCGCCTCCTCGAATTACTTGCGCGTGTAACAGGTAGGGCTTTAGCACTCTGCTGAGAAAGGCAGCAACCCGGCCGCTACAGCAAAAAAGCTAGTGCTCTGCCCGCGACAGTTCAAAATCTGCTTCGTAAAAGGTATATCCAAGCAGGGAACGATTGTATACTACAGAGCACATCAAAATGTAAGTGTCTGTCAACCTAATAGTGTGCTTGAGTAGACTATTTGTGTTGGAGATGGGATTACAGAGAGACAGGACAAGTAACAGCTTTTGTATGTTGAGTATCAGAAAACATTGTCACAAGAATAGGGGAAATATGCCTAGCTAGTGCAACTCAAGGTTGTTTGGTAGACTATTGCATTGGTCCATTCATTGAAGATGAACGCAATGCGACATCCTGAACTGGTGCTGAACTGCTGATCCGAATGTATAGGTAAAAACCATATTATGCGTTTTCATCAATAAATAAATGGCCACATTTTTTTTAGCGTGCGCGCTAATGCGCACTCGCATGGATTGGGGGCCCACAAATAGATTCTTTCATGGGGCCCAGAATTTCCAGCTACACCCCTGCTCGTATACACCATGTAGAAACCTTCCTCATATTTAATACGGAAAGACACATCCAGTGTTTGTGATGTGCAGTCCAAAAACATAAACACCTGTCTCCGCAGAGACTGAACGTGCTTCAGCTTGGTGTCTTTACAGCCCAGACTCACCGTGCGGAAACCACTCGCCATTCTCCCGTAGCGTTTGAGCTCTTTCTCCAGCGTTTCGTTGGGAATAAATGGAGGGACTCCCGATATGGTAATCCGGGTAGAAGGCACTGCCAGCGGGGACACTTGTATAAACTCATCATTTATGTTTAAACCACTTTCAATTAACTGGCTTACCAACTCCTGCTTCTTTACAAAAACCACCACAGCTTTATTCATGCGGGATGCGTAGGAGATGTTTCCGTGTCCCACCTGTTCCCCCACCGCCAGCAGCACACTCTCCACCGTGCTGTTCTCCTGAGGGATCACCCTCACCCCGTGCCGCAGGGACGGCATCTCACAGGAAGCCATCCCTGCAGAGAAACACGCTTCCCTCACGTAAGAAAAACTAAACTACACTCACAACAAACAAGACCAATGAACAATCATACAATGAACAAAGTAGAGGAAGAAAAAAGAGAAAACTTTTACGAAAAGTTACCATCAAACCTCACCACGCTCTCAGCTCACCACCACCGAACTCCTCACACACTCACTCTCAGAGAGAGAGAGAGAGAGAGAGAGAGAGAGAGAATAATACAAGATTTCCTTAACCAACAATCCATCTTGAGTAAAAATCAAATTGGCTTCCTTCCAAAACACCGCACCACCGACCATGTATATACCCTTCACACTTTAGTTAACAAACATGTACACCAAACAAAACATGGTAAGATATTCACTTGTTTCATTGATTTCAAAAAAGCTTTGGACTCTATTTGGCTCGAAGGGCTCTATCATAGACTTCTACATTGTGGTATAGGGGGCAAAATGTACGATCTGGTTAAATCAATGTATTTAGGGAATAAGTGTGCTGTTCAAATTGGAGACAAACAAAGTGAATTCTTCACCCAGAGAAGAGGTGTTCGTCAGGGTTGCAATTTAAGTCCCACTTTATTTAATATATATATAAATGAAGTTGCTGTTCAGTTGGATCACTGTGCTGCTCCTGGCCTCTCCCTCCTAGAGAGAGAGGTGAAGTGTCTGCTTTATGCTGATGACCTTGTTCTGCTGTCTCCTACTGAACAAGGACTCCAACAACAGCTGGACATAGTAGACCAGTACTGTAAGAACTGGGCCCTGGCAGTCAATATGAAGAAAACTAATGTCATGGTTTTCCAAAAACGCCCCAGATGTCAGGAGAACAAATACCAGTTTACCATAAATAATCATATCATGGAACATAGTATGAGTTACACCTACCTCGGTTTAACCATAACAGCATCAGGAAGTTTCAACATGGCAGTGAATGCACTCAAAGAAAAAGCCAGAAGAGCTCTAAATGCAATTAAGAGAACATTTTATAATGTCCAAATTCCAATTAAAATCTGGCTCAAATTCTTTGATAGTGTGATCCAGCCCATTGCGCTGTACGGTAGTGAAGTATGGGGTCCACTCAGTCACCAGAGCTATACCCGCTGGGACAAACATCCAACAGAGTCTTTCCATGCAGAATTCTGCAGATACATTTTACGTGTTCAGAGAAAAACACCAACAAATGCATGTAGAGCAGAATTAGGCAGATACCCACTGATCATTAACACTCAAAAGAGAGCACTGACATTCTTTAACCACCTTAGGTCCAGCCCCCGAGACCCCCTCCACTCCAAAGCCCTCCAAAGCCAAGAGCTAACCCCAGAGAAGAGTCCCCTATGTCAGCTGGTGCTGAGGCTAACTGCCCCCTCTCAGAGCCACTCTGACCAGTCTCTCAACAACACTGCTCTCCAAACACCAATCACAGTCAAACGCATTATAACACAATGTAAAGACAACTATTTACAACATTGGGAAGAAGAAAGTAAAAGCCAAAGTAGATTAGAATGTTACCTGGCTCTAAACAGAGAGTATGAGCTGGCAGAGTATCTCTCTACTGTCAGAGATAGAAAGCAGAGACAGATCCTAACCAAGTACAGGCTCAGTGACCACAAACTGGAAGACTCAAAAGATCCTGGCAACCAAAAGAGAACAGAACATGTGGTCACTGTACGACAGGTGAGACTGAGACAGAGATGCACTTCCTCCTGAAGTGCCAAACATTCAACCAAGTAAGGAGCATTTATTGGAACAAGTTGAACTCTGTAATCCCAGGTTTCAAGGAGGTTGATGACCTCTCAAGACTGAGAGTACTCCTAGGAGAAGGAGACAAGGCACACCTTGCTGCCCAATATGTATACACATGCCACAACCTGAGGGACAGTGAATGAGACACACACACACACACACACACACACACACACACACACACACACACACACACACACACACACACACACACACACACACACACACACACACACACACACACACACACACACACACACACACACACACACACTGAAATGTAATTGTATCACTGTGTATATATATCATCAATAATATGTAAACATTTGAAATGTCTGTTAATGTTGTTAATTATTTTGTATTGTGATGCTTTGGCAACATTGTTTAATTTAACTTTCATGCCAATAAAGCCCCTTTGAAGAGAGAGAGAGAGAGAGAGAGAGAGAGAGAGAGAGAGAGAGAGAGAGAGAGAGAGAGAGAGAGAGAGAGTCACTGATGGGTTTACCTGAGCAGGTGAGAGTCAGGAAGTAGTTAGAGGAATATGATGCTGCAGACTCCCTCAGAGGAGATCCAGACTCAACACAGTCAGAGGTGATGCTCCACACATCGCTCCTTGAGGACTCCTCTCTCCATCCCACAGAAACAGCAGAGCCACAGTCCAGCTCTCTGCAGAAGACTCCTGCTGCCTTCAGGGTCCAGGGAGAGTAGCGGCCCTCCACTGGTCTCCATTCTCCCTGATGTTCCAGCTCCAGGTCTCCTGCACAGCGACTCTCTCCTCCCACCAGCTGAACACCACCAGGCTCTGCAGAGAAACAAGAGAGAGATCAGAGAGAGAATAAAGAGAGTTTGATGAGAACAGAATGAACCAATCACAGCTCCTCTCTACCTGAGCAGGTGAGGCTAACAGCTGTGCCAGGTGAGCAGGTGTTTCTCTCTGAGGCTGAGCTACAGTCCAGGAGAGCAGACTCATGGCCTCCACACTGGAACTCTTTGGTCCCCATTGGAGCCTCCCCTTCTCCATAGAGCGCCCCCTGGAGGACTGAAGGAGCCCCACAGCCCAGCTGCCTGCAGACCACCTGAGCATCCTGCTGGTCAAAGTCAGCCTCACACACTGAGGACCAGGACGGGTTAGACGGGTTAGACGGGTCAGACTTCACCTCCAGTCTGCCTGAGCACAGACCAGTCCCCCCCAGCAGCCTGACAGAGTCTGCAGAGGACAGAAGATCAAACAGAGGTCAAAGACACACCATCAAAGAGATGAAACTATATTTCAGATTCAAACTGGACTCAGTTCCAACATGAGTTGATGATGAACAACAGAACACATGTTGATAAGAACACAGACTGCAGGTACCCTCACATCTACACCTGAGACCCTCTAGCAAGTGGTCTCCATTAGTGAACCCTTCCCCTGTGTCTTCAACAGAACCTCCTCCTCTGCAGACCCTCTTCTGCTCAGGGACTCAACATCATGTTTTAAAAAAGGTTTTATTATTTCTCACCTTTCTAATCGAATCTGATCCTAGAACTAAAATCCATCAGAAAATGAGTTCTAAAAGATGAAAGCCAAAGGATCCGGACTCTGCTCTGAAGGAGCTTCTGGGTGAAGGAGCCTCGAGGAGCCCCGGCTGAGCGGATCAGAGCCGTGTCAGGAGGTCTTGGTGCTGTTCTGGTGGAACCCAAAGAACCTGCTGCTGGAACCAGAGGCTCAGAGAGCTGGAGCTGAAGCAGGAGTCCTTCAGACTGGTGGTCCCAGGGGATTCCTGAGGCAGCAGACACACATGTCTCCATCCACACACATAGGTTTCAACGCACACACAAATAGTTATTGTTTTAAATTAATGCAATATAAATCCACAAATATATGACTTTAAAAGTGTTAAATGTTGCATCAATAACAGATTTGATGTTGTTACATTTCTATAACAAAGGCTTTTGTGAGTGGATTCCTGAGACACCCTGACGCCGCTAGATTCACACATGCATGTTTTCAAGATGGGAGTTTCTGTAGCCAATCAGATGTCTGCATCATTTAAGCCAATCACATGAGTGCGTCCCTTCAGAGCGAAATGACTGCCCCGCCCACTTCCCTGTAAAACTAAGGCATCAGAACGAAGCGGAAAACAATGTTAATATCACTTCTACTCTAGCTTGGAAAAACACGATATGAGGTCCATCCTAAGTCTCTGAACTTGAGTCCTTGCTTCCCTCACTTGGGTCCTTTCCTCCACACGAAGAGGGAGGGAGTGAGGAAATGTGTTTTCAGAGCAATGACACGTCCTTTCCTCGGAGTGTGACGTGAAAGGACTTCCTGTGTGATTCCTGATCGCTGCTGGATCGGCTGTCAGTGGCTTTAACAGCTGCACACTTCTGACAGAGTTAGTGTTTGCAGACATGTTGGCTTTTCTATTCCTAATGAGAGGCTCCCAGTTATCACTGCCAGAGCAGCAGCAGTGTGTTACCTGTCTCACCTCACACCTGCACAGTGGGGGGTCTAGAACATGTTACATGGGGGGGCAAAGGGGGGGCCAGAGGTCAGGGTGGCATGGGAGGGCCGACAGTACGTGGTATTTCATACTGTCTGTATAACCTATTTATTGTTAACTCATGGCCTAACAAGTGTTCTTAAAGCACAAGAGAAACAAGGTGTTCAGACACACAAACTAACATATAGTATAAAACATCAGGAAGTACTCATGATACCTAGAACTCTGTTTACTGTGAGTACAGTCAGAGTACTTAGTTAGAATGAAGTACACACATCACCCATCTCTCAGAGGGCTGAAGGTGAGCTGTGCAGCAACACATCTCAACATGTGTCCGTACTAAGAGCTGCTAGATTGAGCTGCTGTGATGGAACATGGACGGAGAATAAGAACATCCCATGTGGTCCAGCTGGAGTCTCCTCTGCCTCCTGAGCCCTGCCTCTGGCCCTCTCTCTGACACTTCATCTTCCTCACATACATCTCTTCTTCTTCCTCACTAATGTCTTCATCTCCTCCTCTTCCTCCTGCTCTGACCCTCCTGGTCTCCTCCTCTTCCTCTTCCTCCTGCTCTGACCCTCCTGGTCTCCTCCTCTTCCTCTTCCTCCTGCTCTGACCCTCCTGGTCTCTCCTCCTCCTCTTCCTCCTGCTCTGACCCTCCTGGTCTCCTCCTCTTCCTCTTCCTCCTGCTCTGACCGTCCTGGTCTCTCCTCCTCCTCTTCCTCCTGCTCTGACCCTCCTGGTCTCCTCCTCTTCCTCTTCCTCCTGCTCTGACCCTCCTGGTCTCTCCTCCTCCTCTTCCTCCTGCTCTGACCCTCCTGGTCTCCTCCTCTTCCTCTTCCTCCTGCTCTGACCCTCCTGGTCTCTTCATCTCCTCCTCTTCCTCCTGCTCTGACCGTCCTGGTCTCTCCTCCTCCTCTTCCTCCTGCTCTGACCCTCCTGGTCTCCTCCTCTTCCTCTTCCTCCTGCTCTGACCCTCCTGGTCTCTTCATCTCCTCCTCTTCCTCCTGCTCTGACCCTCCTGGTCTCTCCTCCTCTTCCTCTTCCTCCTGCTCTGACCCTCCTGGTCTCCTCCTCTTCCTCTTCCTCCTGCTCTGACCCTCCTGGTCTCTTCATCTCCTCCTCTTCCTCCTGCTCTGACCCTCCTGGTCTCCTCCTCTTCCTCTTCCTCCTGCTCTGACCCTCCTGGTCTCTCCTCCTCTTCCTCTTCCTCCTGCTCTGACCCTCCTGGTCTCCTCCTCTTCCTCTTCCTCCTCGTCCTGGTCTCTTCTCAGATATGTCTTTGTGTTGTTGTTGACTCACTCCAGCTACTCTGACCTGCAAGAGTCTACTTGTGAAAAGCTCTGGAACAAATGCTTGTCTAACTTTACGCGTTAGGGCCATGCAGCTGATAAGTAGCATCTCATAAAGACAGCATCAGAAAGTATTGATCAAACGCTCACAGGCAGCTGTGTTCAGACCCAGTTTGACGGTAAAGGATGTATCCTGGTTTCATTGATCTGGCCTCATGGCTGTGAGCAGTGGCACTGCAAGACCCTCTGGGGGCCCCAGGCAGAGAGACATGCCCCCCAACACATCCAGCATTCAGCTAGCGCTCTCCTAACACCAGCTGCTCCTTAAAGTACCGTGCCCTGATGCATATTCACACACAAACATACATTTAGCTGTCAGTGGGAATTGTAAACACTGTGTCCTAAATAAAGGATGTTAAATCTAAAGTCTCTCTCATATTAAATATTACGTTCTGATTCTAAACCTTGTGTATGTATTGATTACACCTGATCACCCGTGATGAACAAACACAGCTTCTGCCACATGAATATCAAACTGACTTTCATTCAGATTGTGATGGATACTAAATGAGACGTCACTCTGCTACCAGAGGAAGGTTCAGTGATGTTTATATCATGTCTGGATTTACAGACACTTTTTAATCTGGGTTAACCCCCCATGAACTGTGGTTGCTGAAAACGACTGTTTGAGATGATGTCACTGATGATGTCACTGATGATGTCACTGATGGGTTTACCTGAGCAGGTGAGATTCAGGAAGGAGTAAGAGGAATATGATGCTGCACACTCCCTCAGAGCAGATCCAGACTCAACACAGTCAGGTCTGATCCACCACACAGATCTCTCTGAGGACTCCTTTCTCTCTCCCACAGAAACAGCAGAGCCACAGTCCAGATCTCTGCAGACGACTCCTGCTTCCTTCAGGGTCCAGAGAGAGTAAGAGTCCTCCACTGGTCTCCATTCTCCCTGATGTTCCAGCTCCAGGTCTCCTGCACAGCGACTCTCTCCTCCCACCAGCTGAACACCACCAGGCTCTGCAGAGAAACAAGAGAGAGATCAGAGAGAGAATAAAGAGAGTTTGATGAGAACAGAATGAACCAATCACAGCTCCTCACTACCTGAGCAGGTGAGGCTAACAGCTGTGCCAGGTGAGCAGGTGTTTCTCTCTGAGGCTGAGCTACAGTCCAGGAGAGCAGACTCATGGCCTCCACACTGGAACTCTTTGGTCCCCATTGGAGCCTCCCCTTCTCCATAGAGCGCCCCCTGGAGGACTGAAGGAGCCCCACAGCCCAGCTGCCTGCAGACCACCTGAGCATCCTGCTGGTCAAAGTCAGCCTCACACACTGAGGACCAGGACGGGTTAGACGGGTTAGACGGGTCAGAGTTCACCTCCAGTCTGCCTGAGCACAGACCAGTCCCCCCCAGCAGCCTGACAGAGTCTGCAGAGGACAGAAGATCAAACAGAGGTCAAAGACACACCATCAAAGAGATGAAACTATATTTCAGATTCAAACTGGACTCAGTTCCAACATGAGCTGATGATGAACAACAGAACACATGTTGATAAGAACACAGACTGCAGGTACCCTCACATCTACACCTGAGACCCTCTAGCAAGTGGTCTCCATTAGTGAACCCTTCCCCTGTGTCTTCAACAGAACCTCCTCCTCTGCAGACCCTCTGCTCCTTCTGCTCAGCTCCACCTCTGCTCTCACACACTTTCAAAAGGTTTCACTCTTTACTCTCACATGTGTGTTTCACATGTTATCTGACTGATGTTTGTAAACACGTTGTTCTTCAAACATGGCGTCATCATTGAATTCAAGCTGTTTGTATTTTGATCTGGTGTTTTCCATTAAATGGTGAAAGGTATCGTTCTAGAGGAGGAGGCTCCAAATAACCCGGTGGGTTTCATGACTCTTCATATCAGCCGTGCTCCAGGCTGCAAGGAGTGGAATGAAATGTAAAACTGCTTGTTCATTTCTTTTGGTTCACATTCCATTGATACACTTTAGGGACACAGACAGCAGAGAGGCAGAATGTGGAGTGAGACGGCCCCTGCTGTGAGGATGGTGGCTCTCTCCCCTCTCACTCTTTTTAAACTCTGAACATGGATTCTTGGGACTCTGTAAATGAGTGCTATATGTTCCTCCTTCCTCTGCGGGGTCTGCGGGACGCACGTTGTGTTGGCGCCGCGCTTCGACTATGTGAGCTATGTAGGCCAATCACAGCAGGCCATTTTACGTTGGCCTGTTGTGATTGGATAGAACATCTCACACAGCAGAAGCCTGATTACGTCAATAAATGATGTTTCTAATTGGATGCATTTTTTAAAGCGAAACTTATTTTTGCTATTATTTTATTATTTAATTATTCATTTTGATAATCAAAAATAGAAATCCGGTAAACTATATTTTCTCTCAGTCATTGTTGATGAATGGGTGGGTGGGCCTATAGACCCAGTAGCCCACCCACTACGCCCGGCTGCTTCATACACTGTTCATCATTTGCTATTTGGGTATTTATTAATTGTAAAAACAAGAAAATAAAAACAAAAAAAATAAAATGTAATCGATGATGTCACTGATGATGTCACTGATGATGTCACTGATGGGCTTACCTGAGCAGGTGAGATTCAGCATGTGTACAGAGGAAGTTGATACTGCACACTCCCTCAGAGCAAATCCAGACTCAACACAGTCAGATCTGATCCCCCACATAGATCTCTCTGAGGACTCCTCTCTCTGTCCCACAGAAACAGCAGAGCCACAGTCCAGCTCTCTGCAGACGACTCCTGCTGTCTTCAGGGTCCAGGGAGAGTAACGGCCCCCCACTGGTCTCCATTCTCCCTGATGTTCCAGCTCCAGGTCTCCTGCACAGCGACTCTCTCCTCCCACCAGCCTAACACCAGGCTCTGCAGAGAAACAAGAGAGTCATGTTCCTTCATTGATATTAGCATATTTTAATCATTAATCATTTCTACTATGAATACTTCCGAGTGATAATCAGATCATTACCTCCAGCTCTCTATGAACCAGTGGTGGGAAGTAATAGAGTACATATACTCAAGTACTGTAAGAACAGGTTTGAATGGCTTTACTGGAGTATATGGTTTATAATACTACATCACATGTATTCACAAAATGAGTTTGAGGTTACTCGGCAGGTTCATATTATTAATAAAACACTTTAATGATGAAGTTCTGTTCTGGATAAAGATACCTGGAAGTAGAACAAGTCATTCAAGTTATCTCCACCTTTACCAGCTGCTACATTCAAAAGGATGTTCACATGAATGGATCATTGATTAGAATCCAGACTAGAATATATCATTATGAGAATAGTCGTACTGTATGAGTCATATTAATGATGGTACTTTAAGCATGAATTGATCCTAATACTTTGATCTAAGTCCATTTCAATACCAGACTTGTTCTTGTTACAGTATTTCTACACTGTGGTATCACTTCTTTTAATCAAGTATAACATCTCCCCCACATCTATAAACTGACAGGACCTGAAACATGAAACATATGATTCAGTCGAGCTAAAAAACAGTTCAATCAGAAAGCTAAACGTAGAGATTAGTAGCATGTTTCTGTCATTTGAACCCTTTGGTGAACATGTGCAATATGGGTCCGTGTACGACGCGTGTGTTTCTCTTTTAACACAAGAAACTAATCCCCAAAAAAACTAAAACTGAAAAAAGGAGCAAAAAAGCCTTTTTTCTGATTTTGTTGTTTGAGTCCAAAAACCATATCAGCAAAATCAAATTCAAGAATGGTCCGATTTTAGATTTTAAATATCGGTTTATTGGTTTTCTGTACGGAGGTAGAATTAAATATACAAAGATAAAAGCCAAGAGCATTGAATATCTATGCTCAGGATAAGGCAGCGGTATCTAGCTGTCATCGCACGTGGGATGGGGAGGAATGAAGGACTTCCGTGGATCAACATGATTCCTCCTCTCCCAACTTTGTTAAAAACCTTTATCCATAAAAGCTGCTTCAGAAAACATTTATAAAGAAAATGTTCCAAACTGCTTAAAGGGAGATTTCTCCTCTTTGACTCTCCTCCGTGCCGCAGGTTAAGCACCGGATGTTGATGTGGTTTGACATGCAGCTCCGAGATAGAGATCAGCAGCCCCGCCTTTACATACTCTCACAACTCTCTGACCTGAGACAGTGACAGTACGTCATGGAGAGACAGAACGTTACCTCTGAGAATGCTTCATCCCAGTCAATGCAGGAGATCCTGATTGGAATCATTTGGACTATTCTTTCATTTAGTTTTGATTTCCCCAAAGCCGTTAAAGAATGGGGGATTTGTGACTCTGATCAATCCCCATTGTACTTATTAGAAACTGGCAACATGGCCTTATCAATCGGCCAACACTGAGTTGTTTATTGATTTATCCACTTTTAGCAGAAAGGAGAGTTCAGTTGTGTTATTAGTTTCTTCCTATCAGGGAGCAGTTCAATAAGTAGAATAATGTTAGAAGCTTTTTAACTGCTCCAAGTCATTAGAATAGGTTTGCTCACTTTGGAGATTTGGACCAACTCCTTTTGTAGTATCTGGTGTTTATCCAACTCCGGGTTGGTAGTAATCAGTTTACTCTAACGCGTTATTTTTAAATTCAGTAACTCAGTTCCCGTTACTACATGGTGCGTTACTCCGTTATTTTTTGTATATAGTCTCGGCTCCCAGACGTTGGTGAGCGGCACCAACAGCAAGGCGAACAGAGATGAGAACTGTACTTAAGCACAGTACTTGAGTAAATGTACTTAGATAGCCTACTTCCTGTGTCACATGCGGAGACGCGCTGTGGGCGTGTTTGTGTTTACTAACAAGACTATCATGGCGGCGGCTGCGGAGCTCAAGTCGAGTTCCTCCGCCTGGAGATATTCTCACTATTTCACTTTTTTCGAGCACAAAGAAAAGAACGTTTTAGTTAAATGTAAGTTGTGTTTCAGTAACTAGCACAACACTGGTAGTAATGAATTTAAAACCAAGTAGATGTCACAATATTTTTAAGAAAATGTGTGATATTTACATGTCTGACTACTTATGCTAATGCTGTTAATCCATTTAGCTTTGTGTTGTTTAAACCCACTCATATACTCAGTGGTGCATATCTATGTTTTCTGATTGTTAATCATTATATTCTTTTATTTGTTCTGCTTTCATGAAACATTTCATATTCCCTCTCGTTAAAATTGCATATTATTACTATGAGTCTTTATTTGTTTTAATTTTAACTTTACATGTTTAATTGTTCATTAAGTAAAAGGCTCTTTTCGAAGGCTTTATTAGGACATTTGACTTATTTTGACTTTGTGTCTTTTGTT
Organism: Notothenia rossii; assembly: GCF_949606895.1. Classification (NCBI taxonomy): domain Eukaryota; kingdom Metazoa; phylum Chordata; class Actinopteri; order Perciformes; family Nototheniidae; genus Notothenia; species Notothenia rossii. The sequence goes on along the minus strand of NC_136909.1, from coordinate 2,445,418 downwards.
ATTTTTTGGATTCTTGTAAATCCGCTATTTTTGTTAAAACCTTAATAAAACCGGTTTGTACTTTGTACATTTCGACCCAACTCCTGGTCTCTCTGGTGGTCTCTGAAGGTATCTGCTTGGTCTCAGAGTGAGGTAAGAACACCCTTCCTTGGAAAAGGCTGACATTAGTTGATGATTTGGATTTTAAATAGTTTAAGGGGAATAGAAACTCTGCTCAGGTTAAACTGTAGTTTCACATTGGTCACTGTGGTTGATGTGGTTTTGATTGATGTTGAAATATGACATATGCTCTGCTGATGAGGTGATGTCACTGCTGTGATATTCATGTTTGACTCTGGCTGGGTTTGATATTACTTTGATTGTTTTAATTGGTATAAGGGGATCAAAAGAGGGGGTTAGGGATTGTGGGTCCTGAAGCTGCTCTAATTACCAAGGAGTCTCCCAACGACACAGGGTTTCTCCTCCAGGGGCAGTTTAGATACTGCTCTGGGGTTCTACCAGCCCACCAACACCTACTACACTACACACTCCGTTTAGCCATCCTAGCGGTCGTACATCCGAGGCTGGAGTGCCTAAAATAGGGATACGACGGGCCGTTTGGTGTTAGAGGCCACGCTGTAAACGCCCCCCTAAGCAGATTACGTTGATCGTGTAGATTCTGGGGGTTTAGTCCTAAAAGGATTGGACGGCCGTTCACCGGAGCCTTATCAGCACCGGAGCTCGGTATCGGGCCTAGATATTAACGTTGGTTGTATGGAAGTTAGATTCCTTTTCAATGTGATGATCTGATGGTATTTATAAAGTATAATCATGGAAAGTGGTGGTGATGAAAAGGTGATGATGGTTTGTTGTTGACCTTTGAAGCATATCCTGGTTTCACAAACATGGTAGAATGATAAATGATGAAACTAGGATCAGTTAGTGGTGAAGTCTTTAAACTACATCATGTTTCATGATAAAGGTTGTTTACAGACTGGAATCACTTAAAGAGTAACAGGGTGAATAAACTGAGCACGTTACCTGTTGAGTTGAGTTCTCCTTCAGCCTGGAGTCCTGAGGAGGAATCAGAAGATAAGGTAAACAGAGTTTCCTATCATCTCAGGAACACCTCAGTGAACTCACTCTGGAGTCATTCCACCAGTGTACTATAGCTGAGAATAACACGTTCATACAGAGAAGTCACATATTCAGAGTTAAAGCAACAGTTCACTTTAGAGAACATGCTCCTTCAGTTCAAATGAGTCATGGTGCACCATCATCACACTGAAACATGTTCTACAGCAACAATTACATCAGGAGGAACCACAGAGGATGCTGCCAGTTCCCACCTTCTGCTGTCCCCTGAACGCCTCACTCCCCCATCACTAACTGCAGACGTTAACTAACTGACCTGTACCTGTTTAAACATGACCTGGTGTAGTGTGTGTGTGTGTGTGTGTGTGTGTGTGTGTGTGTGTGTGTGTGTGTGTGTGTGTGTGTGTGTGTGTGTGTGTGTG
>NC_136909.1:2374606-2443722 GCF_949606895.1 Notothenia rossii | reverse complement strand
GTGTCAGCCCTAACTCTCAGCTTCATACAAAGGAAAGTCTTCAGCTGCTCTTTAATGTGCCCCCCCCCCCCCAACAGACTGGGGGCTGGTTCCACAGAAGAGGATCCTGAGAAGTGGAGGCTCCCATTAAGACTCAGAAAACCAGTTCTTATCTGGCCGCCAAGAACCAAATACATCACGCTTCAGCAGGGGCGGATCTACAGGGGGGGCGTCCCAGCTGCCACCCCTGCTGGCATCTTTGTTTTGAAAGAAAAGTTGTCGGTTCGGGGGACGCTGAGCAAAGTGACTAGAACCACACACTGATAGAGAGAGTGTGTCTTCAGAGAGTGTGTCTTCAGAGAGTGTGTCTTCAGAGAGTGTGTCTTTAGAGCAGGGGTAGCCAACGCGGTGCCCGCGGGCACTAAGTCGCCCGCAGGGGGGAAATTGGTCGCCCGCGTGCATGTTCTAAAAATAGCACAAGTTACCATGGAGCTCCGTCTAAAATAATTATGGAATACATTTTTAATTTTTAAAATGACAATATTGAATATAACATTTTAAAAGCACACATTTTGTATGTACATATGTAAGTGAAATGGAGATTTGGTCCGTGAAATTGAACTCTGACCCCAGATAGGTTCAGAGTTGAACTCCACACACCAAATCTCCGTTCCACCTTTAGCTGAGACAAGCTAGCATGAGCAGCTACGATCATGGGCCTCATCACCACACCGCAAACACACACACACACACACACACACACACACACACACACACACACACACACACACACACACACACACACACACACACACACACACACACACACACACACACACACACACACACACACACACACACACACAGCAGTGGTGAGGATCTCAGCCTGCCACTGACGTTCAACCAGAAAACATCAGCTGTTAGCTGTTAGCAATTAGCAAACAGAGATCACAGCTCCTCATATCTTTTCAGAAACTGGACAAAAGTTAAACAAGTACAAACCACAGACTGTCTGTGTCATGGCGAATACAGTCGCTGGTTTATTTATGTCTGTAGGCCGTTGTTATGAGTGTGGAATGAGCATATACAACGTTAGCTTAGCCTGGTCGACCCAGTCTCCATTCAGAAAACACGCATTTTAAAAGGTTTTTCGCCTGCCGTCTTGTCTGCAGACTTGTCAAGCATTAATTCATGGTTTTTACTAACCGGTATCAGTATGTTGTTACTTCGGCATCATTTAGAAACGTGTATTACAATTTAATCACGGTAAAATATGTTCATTTTGTTGTAGTTGTAGCTCCCGAGCCAGCGCGTCTTGTTTGAATGATGCGAGTAAACACAGCTGGCAGCAGCGGTGAAACTCAAGCGATTAGAGCGAAGTCGCGTCCGGTGTGAACGCAGCATTACAACGACCCCTGATAGATCTCGCGAGAATGTGTATAAATATAGATACATTTTCATAACAAAACAATGGGGTTGCTATAGCAATGGTAAATCATTGTTAATCATTATTGTGAGGAATAATTAACATTAACATGTGATCAGACAGTCCTTCACATACAGTACATTAATATGTATTCTGATTATTATTAATAATAGTATTATCATTAAAGGTGAACCGTGCAATTATGTTATTCAGGAAGTTTGTATCAAACAAGTAGCCCTTCGTATTACTCAGTACCCTTGAAGTAGCCCTCGGTGACAAAAAGGTTGGTGACCCCTGCTTTAGAGAGTGGGTCTTTAGAGAGAGTGTCTTCAGAGAGTGGGTCTTTAGAGAGAGTGTCTTCAGAGAGTGTGTCTTTAGAGAGAGTGTCTTCAGAGAGTGGGTCTTTAGAGAGAGTGTCTTCAGAGAGTGGGTCTTTAGAGAGAGTGTCTTCAGAGAGTGGGTCTTTAGAGAGAGTGTCTTCAGAGTGTCTCACAGTTGTGCAATAGCTCCATGATGTGATGAGAGTTGTTGTGCAATACACTGCACTGTGTGTGTGTGTGTGTGTGTGTGTGTGTGTGTGTGTGTGTGTGTGTGTGTGTGTGTGTGTGTGTGTGTGTGTGTGTGTGTGTGTGTGTGTGTGTGTGTGTGTGTGTGTGTGTGTGTGTGTGTGTGTGTGTGTGTGTGTGTGTGTGTGTGTGTGTGTGTGTGTGTGTGTGTGTGTGTGTGTGTGTGTGTGTGTGTGTGTGTGTGTGTGTGTGTGTGTGTGTGTGTGTGTGTGTGTGTGTGTGTGTGTGTGTGTGTTTGCGGTGTGGTGATGAGGCCCATGATCGTAGCTGCTCATGCTAGCTTGTCTCAGCTAAAGGTGGAACGGAGATTTGGTGTGTGGAGTTCAACTCTGAACCTATCTGGGGTCAGAGTTCAATTTCACGGACCAAATCTCCATTTCACTTACATATGTACATACAAAATGTGTGCTTTTAAAATGTTATATTCAATATTGTCATTTTAAAAATTAAAAATGTATTCCATAATTATTTTAGACGGAGCTCCATGGTAACTTGTGCTATTTTTAGAACATGCACGCGGGCGACCAATTTCCCCCCTGCGGGCGACTTAGTGCCCGCGGGCACCGCGTTGGCTACCCCTGCTCTAAAGACACACTCTCTGAAGACACACTCTCTGAAGACACACTCTCTCTATCAGTGTGTGGTTCTAGTCACTTTGCTCAGCGTCCCCCGAACCGACAACTTTTCTTTCAAAACAAAGATGCCAGCAGGGGTGGCAGCTGGGACGCCCCCCCTGTAGATCCGCCCCTGCTGAAGCGTGATGTATTTGGTTCTTGGCGGCCAGATAAGAACTGGTTTTCTGAGTCTTAATGGGAGCCTCCACTTCTCAGGATCCTCTTCTGTGGAACCAGCCCCCAGTCTGTTGGGGGGGGGGGGGGGGCACATTAAAGAGCAGCTGAAGACTTTCCTTTGTATGAAGCTGAGAGTTAGGGCTGACATCAACACCCTAAAGCAGGGGGGTCGAACTCCATTTCATCTGGGACCACATCAGCATCAAGTTTGCACTCAAAGGGCCGGTTGTAACTTTAAGACTATATAGATAAATAAATAAATGTATAATATATTTAAAATAATGTATTATACGTTATTGACTCTCTCAGAAGTCTAGGGCAAATCATCTTTGGGTCTTTAGAGAGAGTGTCTTCAGAGTGTCTCACAGTTGTGCAATAGCTCCATGATGTGATGAGAGTTGTTGTGCAATACACTGCACTGTGTGTGTGTGTGTGTGTGTGTGTGTGTGTGTGTGTGTGTGTGTGTGTGTGTGTGTGTGTGTGTGTGTGTGTGTGTGTGTGTGTGTGTGTGTGTGTGTGTGTGTGTGTGTGTGTGTGTGTGTGTGTGTGTGTGTGTGTGTGTGTGTGTGTGTGTGTGTGTGTGTGTGTGTGTGTGTGTGTGTGTGTGTGTGTGTGTGTGTGTGTGTGTGTGTGTGTGTGTGTGTGTGTGTGTGTGTGTGTGTGTGTGTGTGTGGTTGTTCTTTAGTACATGTTTTTAAAAAAAATTATTTTTAACTTTGATAAGACCACATGTTGTGTTTGAAACATTTCAGAGACCAATTTCCACACACACACACACACACACACACACACACACACACACACACACACACACACACACACACACACACACACACACACACACACCATTCTCTGCAGCACTAATTAGGAGCTGTACATAATAATATTTGGCCTTTTCGATGCTGGATAATTATGAGGACGAGCCGAGTGTAACATGGTGATGCAGATCTTTCTGATTAGCAGCAGAATTACAGAAAAACGGCAGACCCGATTTTATTGAAACTTGGTGGAAGTGTGTAGCAGAGGCCAAGGAAGAAATGATTGGATGTTTTCTTTCCACTTGTCTGAAAGAAAACATGTTATGGAATATAAAAAGTGCATAAAAAACGATTGGCTAGTTTAATCTGCAGAGGGCAACAAAGCTCATCATTAATTATAAAATAAAATGTAGTTCAAGTACCTCAACTCAAGTACTGATTGTTTTGAAGTATTTAAAATACAAGTATTGACTGTGCAGCATAATGTAATTAAAATATGTGACGTAAAAGTATACAGTATATTGTGCAGCTAAATGTTGTCAAAGTTCTGATGGTATCTCATTTCTAAGAGCCTTAAAGAAGTTACATTATACAATCCTGCCTGTTAAAATAAATAAAGCAGTCGCATGCTAAAGGCCTTTTAATTCCAACAAAACTAAGACTTGGTGTGCAGGATAACTGGTTTCTGGCTGCTTTTGGGAAACGTTTAGGGAAGTTGTGAATATTATTTAAAGAATAATAACGTAGCAGGCAGCGTTAAATGTGAATTATAGATTTAGAAAAGTGTAAAATGTCCTCAGTCTTGATGGATCTAACCTGAGTCTTTGGGGATATCAATTATTACAATTATTCCTGGAAACGAGCTCTGAGAGTTCCAAAGAGGGAAGATGTTTAATTTATGAGCCGTCAGCCAATGAAAGGGCTGATATCAGGCAGGGGGCGGGGCTCAGGGAGCGGGAGAGTAGACGATTAAGAGCTAGATAACAAATAAAACTATGACTGATAAATAGACCCGAGACAAGAGCCAGAGAAGGTTTTGTTCCTGTTAACCTCATCAGGTCACATGAGCTGATCACATCGTTCTTTCAGATACATTTAATATTTCAAATATCTGCAGACTTGGATGCATTTATTTTCGGCAGCTCTTGCAGAAAACTTGAAAAGCTCAGAGTGAGTGACCCAGAGATCTAAAGGAAGTCTCTTTCCTCCTCTGATGAAACGCTGGCACCCCAATAAGGATGGTATGCTTTAAAAGGCTTATTATTATTATTATTATTATTATTATTATTATTATTATTATTATTCTATACACTGCTGTTTAACCCTTAAGAGTCCCTTAAAAAAAAAGTATTTGTTCCTAAGGCCATAAAATGCCACCTTCACAAAAACTGCTATAAAAATATGATATATTCATATTTATTTCCACTTTTAAAGAGTCAGTCTTTTAAAACTACTCCAGCATGACATACACATAGTAAATATGAATTATATTTTGGGGATTTTAACCCTTTAAATGCCAGTTTGTTGAAAAAACGCCACCGTTTTTTTATTGAAAAAAACAAAAAACTAGAATAATTTAAAAAATATATATTTCAAGGAGTATTTGATTATTGTTATTATTAGGTCCCTATATTGGTTAATGATTGGCAGCAAAATTAAATTGAATGCATTGTTGTTTTTTTTGCAGTGTCAGATTTAAACAAAAACTCACACTCGTGTTCCGAAGGCCAGAAGGCCACCCTCACAAAAACTGCCGTAAAATTGATATATTCATATTTTTTCCCACTTTCAAAGAGTAAATCTTTTAAAACTACTCCAGCCTGACTCAAATTAATAATACAATATCATTTTGAACCAGAAACACATTTATTTGACAAAGATGAACATTGAATGAACACTGTGTCTGGCTGTGAGAGTCCAGCTCAGGTCGAGCAGGGGCTGCAAATGGACAGACTGTGGTCCTTGCATATGGCAACAACCTAACAAAAACATAAAACAAGACAATTTGAATAAATTATTCCAAGCATTTTCTGTCGGGAGCCATCCTCGCAATCAGAGTGCATGATGATGTCCAGAGCTTCCTGTGTGCTGTAATGCCTTGCCATCTCCAAAAAGACTACTCCTGCACTGATAACTAAATACTTATAACCATGGCTGCAGTGCACCTGTATAAACAACCTGAGCGAGAACCCAAACTTTGTTTGTTTGTTTTTATTATTAAATTAGATTATTACGCAATGTGGCCTTCGAAGAGAAAAGTCTTTTGAAGTTGGACACACGCGCACACGCACACGCACATGCACACACACACACACACACACACACACACGCACACGCACACGCACACGCACACGCACACGCGCACGCGCACACACACACACACACCATTATCCAACATCAAAAGTGACACACACATATCATTCAGTAGCAAGTGACCCTTGCAGAAAACAGTAAAAAGTGTGACATTTTGCTGCAGGCTTCAAAGGGTTAAAATTATCGCCATCTTGCAGACAAATGTAAAAATTGAAAATTGAAAGCTAGAAGTTCAAAATGAAATCTTAACATAAAAAAAATCAAGAGTTTATGATAAGATAAATGTTGGGTCAAAAAAAGCATTTTCAATGGTTTTCAATGGGGCATTTTTTGCCGCTAGGAACTAATGTGTCAGTTTTTGTGTAGCTTAGCCATTTTAGGCTAATTAAAAAAACTGAGATGACGATTCAATATACAACTAAAAAAGAATATCCTCTGGCAAGTTTGAGCAATATTCATTCAACACAGCCAAAATGGCATGAACATGAAAACCCCAATGGCTGAAAAATGGCCCCAGGGACTCTTGCCAGCAGGTCTTCAAAGTGTGTCTTTGTGGAAAACCAAAATGTGAAGTGAGGAGAATGTTCAAAAGGTGGGAACGTTTGGGCTCAGAAAGGCTCAGGAATATCAGGGCTTTTTGGACAAACTTATACTTGAGTAGAAATACTCAGGTCTTGTTCTTGAGTAAAAGTAGAAGTACTCAGGTCTTGTTCTTGAGTAAAAGTAGAAGTACTCAGATCTTGTACTGGAGTAAAAGTAGAAGTACTCAGATCTTGTACTTGACTAAAAGTAGAAGTACTCAGATCTTGTACTGGAGTAAAAGTAGAAGTACTTAGATCTTGTACTTGAGTAAAAGTAGAAGTACTCTGATCTTGTACTTGAGTAAAAGTAGAAGTACTCAGATCTTGTACTTGAGTAAAAGTAGAAGTACTCAGATCTTGTACTTGACTAAAAGTAGAAGTACTCAGATCTTGTACTGGAGTAAAAGTAGAAGTACTTAGATCTTGTACTTGAGTAAAAGTAGAAGTACTCTGATCTTGTACTTGAGTAAAAGTAGAAGTACTCTGATCTTGCACTTGAGTAAAAGTAGAAGTACTCAGATCTTGTACTTGAGTAAAAGTAGAAGTACTCTGATCTTGCACTTGAGTAAAAGTAGAAGTACTCTGATCTTGCACTTGAGTAAAAGTAGAAGTACTCAGATCTTGTACTTGAGTAAAAGTAGAAGTACCAGACTGTAGGAATACTCTGTTTAAGTAAAAGTCCTTCATTCAAAATGTTCCTCAAGTGAAAGTAGAAAAGTATTCTCATCAAAATATAGTGAAAGACAGTGAAAGTAGTCATTGTGCAGATTGGTCCATTTCAGAATAATATATATGATATGTTTTATAATGATTGATCATGAAAGTGTTCTCAAAGCTGGTAAAGGTGCAGCTAGTTTGAATGACTTTGTATACTGCAGGGTAGCTGGTGGATTTACTCCAGGTGGAACTAAAGTCTGATTCAACACTTGATTAGATTTCACATCATTCATCCACATCTGTGAAGTAACTAAAGGTATTAAATACATGTAGTGGAGTACAAGTACACCATTTACCTCTGACTTATGTTTACTGCCAACCTAAAAGTACCTCAAAAATAGTTATTTGGCTGATTGTTGTATATCGGCTCAGCCAGGTTATATGGGAGGCCCAGTCTACGTAGAGATGGGTCACTCATTTTGAAATATTAAACTTAGTTTTCTTTTCTTTAATTTGTCACCCTCATGTAGAAGGCTATCACGAAACACACATTTGGTTGTTTAAAGCATAAAGAACATCTGATTTAATGTGAGGTAGGGAAATAATCATTTGAGTATAAGTATGTGTATATAAATATGTAATTTACATCAGCTGTAAGATGCTTGAAAAGCTTGAAAATGCACCTTGAAAATGCTTGAAAAGTGCTTGAGTTTGACTTTGGAAAAGGTGTAAGAACCCTGTGAATACATGTAGTGGAGTCAAAGTACACCATGTACCTCTGAACTGTAGTGGACTAGAAGTATACAGTAGCATAACATTGAAATACTCAAGTAAAGTACATTACTTGAGTAAATGTACTTAGTTACTTCACACCGCTCCCTGTATAATACAGAGAGGTGAGAGCAGATCAGAGTATTGATCCAGGGGAACAAATACACTCTATCAGTTGAAAAGCCTGTCTACAATCCAAGGGCGCCGGAAGTGCAACTTCCAACAGGAGTCATTTGGGGGGGGCTCTTGGGATAAAAGGTTGGGAACCACTGCTTTAGATGTCCTGCTGATGTGGAGACGCCTCGTACAGGAAAGGGTTTTCATGGTTTCTTTGTTCTATTTTATAAAGCTGATGTAACTCACTGCAGGCTGCTCTCTCTCTTTAGGAAATGTATTATTTTGGAAATTAATAAATAACTCCACAGCTGTGTGTCACTTTACACATTTATGGTCTCTCGTTAAAAAACACAAATATGTTTTGAAAAATATGCATTTTCCTTAAATTTGGTAAATATTTTCAATGGAAGTAAATGTAATTCGCTAAGATACAGAAGTGTTGCCAATATCACTTTACACAAACTAATATAAATTACACAAACAAATAAATAAGAGCAGATACAGACTTACTAGTTTGTTTTTCATAGATAGTGTATTTATTGGAGACAAAGTGTTGAAGGTGCGAGCGAGATAGAGGTGTTGGCATCGCCTGAAATGTTCCTCTTGGGAATTGAACCAGCATATTTGGCAGTAATTCAGCGAATGGGCCTCCAGCTCTAAACACTGAGCTATCCAGCAGTATGTATCTGCAGCTGGGGGTTGTTGCAGCAATGTTAGAAGTGAAGGAGAGTTGATCGTCCAGTATCACAACCACATTGCTAACAGTCTGAGTCGGGGATACAACAGAGGTGCCGATGGAGAGATCATGGCTGGGGGAGTCCTTACCTGGGATGTAAAGCAGTTCGGTCTTGTTTAGGTTGAGCTTTAGTTGTTTTGTGGAAATCCACTGTGAGATGCGTGTGACCACCTGGGTTTCAGATCGTGGAAACGTCAGAATCAGTTGAGTATGATCTGTGTAGCTGAGGTAGGAGCATCCATGAGAGCGCCAAGTGAATTGTTGTAAAGAGAAAAAAAGAAGAGGACCAAGGACAGACCCCTGTGGGACCCCTGTGGGACCCCAGAAGGTTCATAAGAGATGAACTGTTACAAGTAGGTGCAGCTGGGATTTGAACCAAGGATCTCCTGTTTACGAGACGGACTCTAACCACTAAGAAACAGCGCCTTCTTCTTCCATTATCCAATAACCTGTAAAAAACACATCTGCAAACAGTTTTCAACTACGGTTTCTTAGTTTGATGAATAGATTAGGTTAATTTTCCTGCAAAATGTACTTATTATTATATGTGTATTATTATTTAGATTAGGTATTACTACTTTTACTAAACTAAAATATCTTCTTCCACCACTGAGTAATTATTTATAGTTACCATTCCACATCTGGCCAGGACGCAGCAAATAAGTCAAACATTAGAAGCACAATGTGAACACACACACAGATGTCACCTCTCAGCAGGGAGTCGATGGGGGGAGTCGGTCGTACGCCAGCCCACAGAGACGGAGAACGGCCATGTTTGTCTTGGCAGCCTGCTGTGGAACAAATGGAGAGTAAGAATCTCCTGTGCTGCCAGGCGGACGATTGAATATCAGTGTAAATGTGCAACAGCATCTCACCTGATCCTCTGCTGTCTCCAGAGAGCAGACCTGAGGTCAGGCAGTGTGTGAGGATCAACTCATCCTTTAGTTTAAGCTGCTCCAGACCCTGGATCAGTGTAATTTACCTCACTGAGGATCAGCTATCTGAAAGGAAAACCCTCACATTTAAATATTTTCAACTTTCTATCACTCTTCTATAATGCCCTCTGTCAAAAATATGAATCTGCTAAATACAAATTGTTTAATAATCCATTTGAGTCCTATCAACAATCCAAAAACTGATTTATATTACCTAACAGCAATTTTCAAAGAGAAATCAAACCAACATGTCGTCCCTCCTCTTCCTCTTGTGTTAAAACGTGCTTTTTTTACCCCTTCAATAATCATATCCATATCATTGGGTTGATAACAAACCTTTTTCATGTTGAGGAGATTAATCAGGTGTGTTTCAGACCGCAATATCATGAAATAATTGTTTAGTTTTAGATCTGTATTGAGGACCTATTAGCAAATGACATGAGAAATGACATACTAAGGCATGAACATTCACTTTTGAGCTTGAAAACAGTAATATAATAATAATAACAATAATAATCCTAACTCTCTATTCTCTACTATATAATTGACTGCCTCCATCCAGATTAACTAATCCTGAAATCTATAACCAGACAGACATTAAGTCACATAAGGTAGAGCTATGTTGTTATGATGAATGCACCTTCAGTTTAGAAATCCCAGTTTCCATTAATGAGCCAAAACCATTAAGAAAAGCTGTGAACTGGATGACCCTTGCTGCGTTACTGGTGCACTGAATCTCATGCAGCACTAGAGGGCGCCACATGGCAACAGCTCACTGTTCAGGCCTCCTTTAATGTAATCCCAACAGAGAAATGGAAACACTGCCATAGTCTGATTCTAATATATGGAGTAATACACATTTATATTGGTTTATGAGAACACAAAAGGCATAGAAACATATATAGAAATAATAAATAGAGGTAATTTAATCATTTGTGGATGTTAACGAATGGTTGTTGGCATTTATTTAGACCCAAAGTAAGTGTAACTCCAGGTAAATGTACTTAATGGAATAATTTGCCTAAAAAAACATAATTTGAAAACATTTAGAAAGGCAATTCTAACACCTACAAAAGGATGATTTGTATAATCATCATAGTTTTACCTTCAATGATCCTGCATGATTCCACAGTGGAAGAACAATATAAAATACGAGACAAGTCGTAATGAATTAAAATAAATGGGGGCCGGGTTAAAAACAAAAACACCATAATAAAACACAAAAACAATCAATCTACACATTTTCATACCACTCATAAACTATAATCCAAGTCTCATTAACCAACTTTTCAAAAACAGTCTTAATATTTTAAACACTTTCACATAAACTTCTAGGATTTTGTTACCTTTATTCAGAGCTAGGCTAACTGTTTGCAGTCTTTTTGCTAAGCTAGCTAACTGACTGCTAGCTATAGCTTCATATTCAGCACACAAACATCTAGTGCTATTCATCTTCTCATCTTACACCTCGGCAAGAAAGTGAATGCATTTTTGTTCTTCAGAATGTCAAACTGTTCCTTTACCTACCTTTCATGTAGTTTCATGACAGTTTTACTATTGCTAACTGTCAAATAAATGCATTAGTAGCATTACACATAGAATTATAAAACATGAGTTGTGTATTTTCCACATAAAACCCTGTCCTTATTTAGGCTGCATCCCTTTGACTGCACTCACTGTGATGTGTGAATTCCCATAATTAAGATTTATGTCGTTAGCCAAAGCTATGCTAACTGTTTCAGTGCTAAGCTAGCTTACCTGCTGCTAGCTGTAACTTCATATTTAACTCACAAACATTTATCCAGTCATGACTTTTCACAAAAACCTTACTATTAAAAAAAACGTTCAAATAAACTTCTTTGATTTTGTTACTGTTAGCACGAGCAAAGCTAACTGTTTGTAGTCTGTTTCTTAGCACAAGCTAGCTAACTGGCTGCTAGCTGTAGCTTGTTATGTAGCGCATACATATTTAGTGCCATTCATCTTTTTATTTTATTCGTACAGTATTATCCAAGACTAATTTATCCAGTGGTATGATCACTACTTCCCAAACATATGACTTTTATCGTACTATATTAAACACTTTCAAATAAACCTTTATGATTTTGTTAGTTAGCCAAAGCTATGCTAACTGTTTCAGTGCTAAACTAACTACCCGGCTCCTAGCTGTAACTTCATATTTAGCTCAAAACCATTTATCCAGTCTTGATCACAACTTTACAAATACATGACTTTTCAAACACCTTAGTATTATAAAAAACGTTCAAATAAACGTCTTTGATTTTGTTACCGTTAGCACGAGCAAAGCTAACTGTTTCTAGTCTGTTTCTTAGCACAAACTAAGCTAGCTAACTGGCTGCTAGCTGTAGCTTCTTATTTAGCGCATAAACATTTAGTGCTCTTAATCTTCTTATCTTATTCCTGATAAGAAAATGGTTCCAAACCTTTCATTTAACTACTTTTCATGTGGTCGGACAGTTTTACTATTGCTAACTGTCAAATAAATGCATTAGTAGCATTACACATAGAATTATAAAACATGAGTTGTGTATTTTCCACATAAAACCCTGTCCTTATTTAGGCTGCATCCCTTTGACTGCACTCACTGTGATGTGTGAATTCCCATAATTAAGATTTATGTCGTTAGCCAAAGCTATGCTAACTGTTTCAGTGCTAAGCTAGCTTACCTGCTGCTAGCTGTAACTTCATATTTAACTCACAAACATTTATCCAGTCATGACTTTTCACAAAAACCTTACTATTAAAAAAAACGTTCAAATAAACTTCTTTGATTTTGTTACTGTTAGCACGAGCAAAGCTAACTGTTTGTAGTCTGTTTCTTAGCACAAGCTAGCTAACTGGCTGCTAGCTGTAGCTTGTTATGTAGCGCATACATATTTAGTGCCACTCATCTTTTTATTTTATTCGTACAGTATTATCCAAGACTAATTTATCCAGTGGTATGATCACTACTTCCCAAACATATGACTTTTATCGTACTATATTAAACACTTTCAAATAAACCTTTATGATTTTGTTAGTTAGCCAAAGCTATGCTAACTGTTTCAGTGCTAAACTAACTACCCGGCTCCTAGCTGTAACTTCATATTTAGCTCAAAACCATTTATCCAGTCTTTTATCATAACTTTACAAATACATGACTTTTCAAACACCTTAGTATTATAAAAAACGTTCAAATAAACGTCTTTGATTTTGTTACCGTTAGCACGAGCAAAGCTAACTGTTTCTAGTCTGTTTCTTAGCACAAACTAAGCTAGCTAACTGGCTGCTAGCTGTAGCTTCTTATTTAGCGCATAAACATTTAGTGCTCTTAATCTTCTTATCTTATTCCTGATAAGAAAATGGTTCCAAACCTTTCATTTAACTACTTTTCATGTGGTCGGACAGTTTTACTACTGCTAGCTGTCAAATAAATGCAGTCGTTTATAAAATAGCATTCCCATAAAGAATTATAAAACATGAATTGTGTATTTTCCACATAAAACCCTGTCCTTATTTAGACTGCATCCCTTTGACTGCACTCACTGTGATGTGTGCCATCCCATAATTAAGATTTATGTCAGCCTTTAAGATAAGAACAAAGATTTTTATGCGGGGTTTCCCTTTTCCTCAACAGGCTACATCAGTGGAAAATGTCGGTGAGATTAACTTTGAGAAAGAAAGAAAACAACTTTGAATGGGAGATAGATGGAAGGTGTGATGGGAACAAACAGGGATGCATATGATTATTCAGCCACATTGGGCTCCCCTCCCATTACCTGCTGCTGGCAAATCCATCCTGATATTTTCTGTCTACTACATTTCACACAGTTAGCACCATCAACTTTCAATCTGATGGATGTTTCCTTTAGCGTAGCAGCTTCTGAGATATTTTCCTGTCAGCATGTTCTGTTTGAAAACACTTCTATTGGTTTCAGCTTCAACAAGTAAAGTTTACTGCTGACACTGCAGATCTACGATCTGATACTGGTGATGTATAACAGAAAAACCATGTCCTTCATTATAAGTCTGCAGGCTTGGACAAATAACGGTTCAATCTCCCATTCAAGGCCCGTGAAATATGAGACAGGCTTTCCTCCAGACTTCAGACTATCCTGCTGTCCAGAGTCACAGGCATTCCTCTATTTCTACTGTAAAGGCCATCGCAGCACAAGGTATGCATTATATCACCGAGCAGGGAACCGACTCTAGTTTTTACAGCCGTTATTCTTTCTGAGGCGAGGACGTACGGTGGGCCGACGGTTGCAAACACGTTACAACGACCAAAAACACAACGACAAAAACACTGCACTGTCTCAAACACGGTGCAAATCTAAAAACACAAATGTTCCACATGACAAGCAACATGACAACACATGCAGCATTTAGAGAACATTCAGCAACTTGAGGGAACATGCGCAGCGTTTAATAAAAGCATACATAAATATGATAAATATTTTAGAAAATTAATTAGATCAAATATGTTGTAGTGCACTGTCACAACCTAGCAAAGCTAACTAATAGTTTTTTTCGATTATGTTGTTTTTGTAATTGTGGCAGGCCAAAATTGTAATTGCGATTAAAATACGATTAATTGCACACACCTAACACAAGCACACAGAGACACACACATACACACTTTTTGTCTAACACAGTTCTTTGTACTGTTATGCTGTTATGTTCAGTCATTGTTCTTATGTTGAACATGAATACATTTGCTTTGTAAGTAATTATGGGACGTATTTCTTCTTTCATAGCTTTTCATACTTTCTTGCCGTGAGATAGGTCTTAAAAAGTCTTACATTTGATTTGGGGAAACCAGCAGGAACCCTGTTAATGTACCGGTCGCAGTGGAATTTTCTACTGCAACACTCCCCACGCAAATACACAGTGTGACAGTTACAATGAAGGCTCGAGGCATATTGGTGTAAGCAGGGGTGAAGTGCTATTTGTATAGGTGGTGTGTGGACCTCACATAGGGGGGTCCGGGGGCAAACTCTCCCGGGAAGATACAAGTTAAAAGCATCAATCTGCTGCACTTTGAGAGCAAAATGAAGAGATCTATGGATACATCTCTCAACACCCATTTGAAACAGACCTGTATAGTATTCATACCTGTTTTTCATTTATTCTCTTTTTTGAATAACTATAATGATCATATAAACGTGTGCCTCGGAAATAATTGTTTACATTAATGGTGACCAAACCGTTTGAGACCCACTGAGGTAACACTGAGAGAGTCCTTTAGCTCACTGAGCCTCTCAGTCTGACAGGAGAGGACTCTCCTCCACTTTGTTGTTGAAAAAGCTCCTTATATCCGTTAGCGTAGCTCGCTAGCACCAGAAGCTAACAACTACGATCTCCGGTACCGGTGCGCTCTCTCTCTCTCGCTCGCGCACGCACACAACATGGCTCTTTCCACACACACAGAGAGCTGAGCTTTAATGAAACACAGAGACCTAGACGTAATAGTACTGTATCATATTATTTTAGAATCAATAATTTTTCAAATTATGATTCTTTTTTTTTTTTAATAACCATTTTTCCTCCTGGTCTCTCGCGCCCCCCCCTCTCATGCCTCTGCGCCCCCCACGTTGGGAACCACTGCGTTAAGTCATAGCAGGAATAAGCAGGTGAAACACATTACATTAAAAATGGCTCTGCTCCAAAGTGAGAGAGCCTGAAACACACTCCGCTGAATTCAAGGCCTGTCGTTATTGATTGATTATTTGATGTAATTGATTTCACCTGTGCTCTGATGAGAGAGCAGTGTTACCTGATTGGTGACAGTTTTTTTTTAAATGTAGGCATTGTCCACAAACTCTTATTGTCATTATTTCTGAAAATGTTTTATGCATGTTAGGTCACTGGGAACAGATCTTCTGTTAAAGACCGACAAAGTTAAGCACTTTCAGAAACTCCATTTTCAGTGTATATCGTTTTTTCTTCCACAACGTCAGAGTCTTCCCGGTAACGGCACTTTTAATAAGTCCATAAAAGACGGACAAGTTTATTCAACATGCTAACGGGACTTCTTATAGGTTGACAAATACATGTTGGTACTCTTTCACTATATGTCGAAGAGACGGATTATCCTCAACAATTCTATGCTGTCAACATAGCTGTGTGTGTGTGTGTGTGTGTGTGTGTGTGTGTGTGTGTGTGTGTGTGTGTGTGTGTGTGTGTGTGTGTGTGTGGTCCAAACCTTGTTATTCGAAACATACGGTTATTTTCACGTTTACTCGTTAACTCTTATGCTGCAATAACAGATTTTCCCTTACTGAATATCCCCAAGGGTATTAATTAAGATCTATGTAATTGTATGTAATATTGTTTTAATAACCCCAACTATCCTACACCAGCACCTACATATTAAACGTCCAACACCACTTTTACCTTTCAGAGGGATACCAAAACTGGTGAATTTGGGTTAGGGTCAGTTTGCCTGAGATGGCTGCATTAGTAAATGGTTATGCGCTTCATCTGTCTCACAATGAGGTTCACAAGGAAGGCAGGTAGCAGTAGCACTTGTTTGGTGGGTTAGCATGCTATCATTTGATCATTAGCACATAAGGTACATATGGGAATATCGGGGTTTTTCTAAAAAGATATTGCATGAAGGCACTTCCGGTCAAAATGACGGCCCTGCCCACTTGATGGTGAAACTAATGCATCAGAGCGAAGCGGGATATAATCTTCATGTCTTAAAGCTGCTGAGTCATATATTGCACCTCTGTTACGGCTGCTGCCTTCCTGGTCGTCTGAGTGTTTTCAGCTGTGTGTGTTCTATGTAAATTAGCTGTGCGGTTGCCCTCCCGGCATTGGCTCCCATCTCCTGGTCCGCCCCTGAAGATTGCGATTGGAGCACGCCGGGCCCGACGCACTCCAATCGCAGCGCACAGCCGGCGCACACCTGCTGGAGATTATTACAAAGCTTGGGGACAATCATCATTCTGGAGGCTCTGTAGTTGGACAGATGCCTCTCGCTACTCGCTCTTTGTTCTGGGGTTAAAACTTGTGTGATTAGTTAGAGTGTAGAGTAGCTTAGTTAGTGTTTAGAGTATAGTTAGGATTTGTGACTGTTGCCTTTAGTTTAGCTGTGTTTTTGTATAGATTCTTTGAGTTAGTTGTACCACTTTTAGAGTGAGGTTTTGTTTCGTTCTTTATTTAGTATATTAGTATTTCTTTTCCCTGTATGTCTTTAGACTCCCTTTTTAGAGTCCTCCTTTAGTTGGTTATTTGTAAACCTGTGCCCTTTTGGCTCTTTTGTTTGTTTCAGGCTGTTTGCCTGCTATTTTGTTCACAGCTGTTTTAAATAAACACTTATAATTAATACCAATTCCATACTGGTGTGTGTTGCATTCCTCTTCCCCTAGTTGGGACGTAACAACCTCAAACAACAAATACACCAGTTATGGTTTCTTTACTTCCTCTACAGAAAAAAGGAAAACAAACTCAGAAATCTCAGTTTCAGTGTAATTATTCTCCGTAAAAACAAAGCTGTCCCTCTGCCGTTTGATACTCTCATTTCTGAAGTAATTATACCGTTTTTGAGGAACAGAAATATTGTTTTCTGGCATCACTATAACATTTGACGGGGAAAATCTGCATTTCTCTATGAGGGCGCAGCGCTCCTGTTACCCGGTGCAGACTAAACCCTGGGAATATATTTGGTTATAGTTCAAATGTTGACCGGCTGATGGAAGTCAAAGTCAACTGTTAATAATTGATTTCAGTCTGGACTCACCGACTGACAGAAACTAAAGTAACTATCTTTATTGTAATAGTTAAAATTAGCTTAAGGATTGGGTTTTTCATTATGGTTTAAATGTTTTAAGATACAATTTATTCAAAGTTAGCTGTAGGAGCTTCTGGTCATGGTTTAATGACACGAAAAACCGTATTATATGAGTTTATAGCGATTCCATCCAATCCATCCATCTAGCCTCCTCAACTCTGCTTTCATTTCAGCGCCAAACTGCTAATTTCTCAACAAAACGTCCAATTATTCCTTCGGTGGTAAGAAAATGGGATTTTAAGCCACATGGAACACAGTCTGAATTCTTTAAGGATTTGCGGCTCTATCTCACATTAAGGACCTGTCATCACTACGATATTCAAGAGTTTTGCTCAATTTAACTTTTGGGCTATTTCTAAGGCCATAACATTACCTTTTAATGCTGGAACTGAGAACCTGGATTCCTGTGCATTTTAAGGAACTGGATCAGATTTTTCAAACATCATATGGGAAAGACGTTTACCATAATCCGGTTTGGGAATAAGAGAAATTGGATTTCCACAGGCAGATTTCTCCTGGAGGAAACCCATACATTTTGGAGGTCATTGAGTTTCTGATCTTTTTACTACCTAGAAACTGATTTTATAAGACAATCAAGGGAACAATGTTGTTGAAGATTGATATAAACCTTCGTCTTCTTAAAAAGTATTGAAAGAATTGCATTTCTTTTGCATTTCCAAGCCAGTTAACCCCAAAAGATATTCTGTCACTGACTTTAAGTTTTTGTAGTTGCACTGAGGGTTGGGGTTTTCTTTGAACAAGTGTTTTTTAGATATAGATTAGAGTATTTTCCCTCGTGACCCTGCCCCTTTTTCTGGTGAAAACACTCACTGTCATTTGACCAACGCGGTATCACGGCAAGACGTGAACATGTGACGATTTACCATGCTGGGAGTAGGGTTGCAAAGGGGCGGTTTTTCCAGTTTTTCCACTCTCACATTTGTGAGCCTGTTGCGAACCTTTGTGTGGTCTCAATAGCCATGCAGTA
Organism: Notothenia rossii; assembly: GCF_949606895.1. Lineage (NCBI taxonomy): Eukaryota > Metazoa > Chordata > Actinopteri > Perciformes > Nototheniidae > Notothenia > Notothenia rossii. The sequence goes on along the minus strand of NC_136909.1, from coordinate 2,425,306 downwards.
AGCAGTGTGCTATGGCATGGATATCCAAGTGTACTTGAATGGCATCTGTTTGTTTTAGTCAAGATTATGCTAAAATATACTTTCCCAAACTAAATGTAAGTTCCCTATGAAGAGCCAACCTTCAATTTAGAAAATTCCCAGTTTAAGTTTCCATCTTTGAAAATTCCCAGAATTTTGCAACCCTAGCTGGGAGACGTGAAGATGTCACGATTTCGTCCCTTTAAACATGACAGTTACACGGCATTGTTAACATGGCCCAACCAGTGGAGAAATACCCTGAAATGCCAAGCAAATGCTACCCCGACGGTCGGTTGTTATTGTCAATATTAATATAATAATTATTTATTTTTTAATAGTCACACTCGATTTCGCCGATGTTCTTGTTGCCCCAGCTGGTCGACACCTCTTTTAGCAGAAACAAAGGCTACATTAATATATTAAATCGATGTTAATCCGTGCGTGTGGTTGTGGAATTAACGGATGTGACGTTGTGCGATTGCGTTGCCAGGCAACAGCTTCGGTTCATGTTAATTTACAAACTCTTCAACTAGAACCGTAGTTATATTTAAAAACATTTTAGAAGGCCTCACGAAATACTTTAATGTAAATTTAAATGTAAATGTGAAGGAATGTGTGTACAACAAAATACACCCGCCATAAGCAATACCGGAAACAGACGTAGGCAAGATCCTCAGCTCGCTGATTGGATGCTTTAGCCGCAATGCATGCTGTGAAATGGGGTTTATGTGATGTGAAATCCGAAAACATTTTTTTAAAATAAAATAATACTTTATTCCGAGTGTGCTTGCTTTTCTCTTTGAAAGTCATCACATAACGGCATTGTAATACACGGTTCGGCTGCATTAAATATTACATATCCGCCGTAGTTCTCTATTTATAGAGTCCTGATGAGACTTCTAGACAAACAGGGAGAACTGCCGCCAACACTGAAAACGTGACGTGGATCATAAATATATCAGCAATTAAACAACATCTTACATTTCTCTTCACACAATACGTCTCCTCGCAGGATCAACACTAATTCGGCTGACTTTTATATTTGATCCAATCGGTAGATAGGCTGTATTTACACCATAAAGGTGCACAGCTGATAGAAAGGGACACCTGGTGGTTAAAGCATGTCATTGAAATTCATCATTTTTATTATTAGAGATTAATAGGAGACACAGACAGACAAACTAATAAGGCACATGTATGTAGATAGTATAAGAAATGTGCAGAATGACAGTTTAATGGTGGAGGTATACACACACATATTGATAGATGTCTTGTGATGCACTGTTGAGGAACCTGCGACCCAAGTGTTTCATCTCCGGCCTTGTCAGGTATTGAACTTTCAATAAATAAAGAACACAGAATTATTAAATATGAAACACAGAATTTGTGTGATTATACTAAATGATTTACAAATAAACACCACTGCATATTTACAACTGTTACACATGCTGATGTAACGCAAATGTTTCCAACTTGGGATCAATAAAGTATATCTTATCTTAAGATGATCGATGGCTACTGCCAGATTTGCAAAAATTTGCCTATGAACCTTGACAAGTGCATGTTTCAGGGTTATCAATGAACAACAGGAGGGGTCACAGACATAAGAGCAGCTGTTAAATAAAGCTCTTCTGACCTTAGCTGGCATGTGGGTATATATTAATGCTGCCCATTATGGGCACAAACCATTTTCATGTATTAATTATATTTTTTAAATGTGAGTGTTTCCTATCTCCTAAACCTCCAGGGATGTAAACAGTTTAATACTGGCAACTTCTTATTATGGGAAATACGAAAACGTCTTTTAAAACTACAACTCCCAGTAGAGACGTGCCATAGATAGAGAACATGTTGCAAAACACACAATAGCCAGCATGTGTAGTTCTGGGGACGGGGTGGGGGAGGGGGTGGACCCGTTCAAATCCAGTTTGGACAGTCTGCCGTGGTTCCATCCCATTTCAAAGTGCTGTTCGACGCTCGGCGTAAACCTCGGCGCATACTCAAACATCCAATCACAGAGCTTGAGGACTATCACGGGGTTTGTCAAGTGAAGCGGAGAGAATACTTACTTCCGGGTGTAAAATTCTCCAAAGCAACTACTATGAGCTTCTCCGACCCTCGGTCCTGACGGACTCCAACTTGTGTTTATTACTCATACAAATAAATAAACACAAGGATAAATGTGTCTTATTGTTGAGTAAATAACAGTGTGTGTTAGGGATGTAACGATACCAAAAACTCACGGTACGATAATATCGCGATAAAAAATCCATGGTACTATATTTATGGCGATATTGATCTTGATACTTGACTTTTTTTTCTTTATTAAATCATAAATCTGATTTGTACAGCATTTTAGTAGGATAGTAGTATTTTAAAGTGTCAACAATATAATAATCAGACCCTGCAATAGAATAAATCAAGTTTCACTTTAGTTTTTCAAGTAACTCAACTCTAACTCACTCACTCAGCATCATCAAGGTTATCTTTTAGGAATATGAGCATGTCCACATTTCCAGGTAGAAGCTGGGATGTTTGGGCGTTTACGATATCCCCTGCTGTGGAAAAAACTCTCTTGCTTGGTACTGATGTTGCTGGGACAGAGAGATATGCTTTGGGCATGGGTGACAGCAGTGGGTCAAACTGTGCATTGTCTCTCCACCACTTCAAAAACAATACAGTTTTTGCAAAGAAGGTGAGGCTTATTGACAGGGCCAGATATAAACATACTGTTGGTACTTGTCAATATCTCTAGGTATGTACATGTAGCCCTGTAAATACCATGTCCTTTTCTGTTATCTGTTGTTTTATGTTCATGTTGTAACCTACTTGCTGCCATGTTGGAGAGGTCTCCTTTGAAAAAGAGATCGGTTATCTCAATGGGACCATCTGGTTTAATAAAGTTTAAAAAAAAAAAAAAAAAAAAGATTAAAAAATTATTTTCTTTTTTAAATCGCGGTAGATTTTGTCGGTCTCACGACGGTTTTGAGACATTTATTTACCGTGATATCGCGATATTCAATATAGCGTTACATCCCTAGTGTGTGGTTCAGAAAAGAATACAAAATTAGAAGGAAAAAGCGATGAAACAATACAGATTTCAGTTTTCTGAGCCCCTACTCTCCCCATAACTGACGGCAACAAAAGTCCTACATTATTCAATTAACATAAAGAAGTAAAAACAATAAGTGTGGCTTGATATTGAGTTAGAAAAAGGTTGATAAACGCTGTGAGATTGGATCTGCGGAGAGCATTTCGCCGCGATCCCAACTCGTCTATTACCAACGTTCAGGGAGCTCTATGCAAGTCAATGATAGTTAAAACTTGACACTAAAGGGCCCCCCCTTGCGTTGGAAAGTGATGACAGGGACCATGACATAACGTCAACAAAGGCCGACTTTGACTTTGAACATTACAAATGCCTCATTAGCATCATAATGTAGCTGTGATGAAGTGTTTCTGAATGTATTGATTGAACGGGTCAAATTGATTACAATCTCCGTCTTTATTTTATTTTACTGCAACATGTACCGGAAATAGAATCCCTTTCACCAACTTTGAGTAGAGGAAACACATCTCAGACTTGGAAATCCGAGCAAACTGAAAGCAAAAACTTCTACATGGCTCTTTACCACTTTACGTAAGTGAGAAAATATGGAGTTGTTTTATGATTACAAAGAACTGACCCCTTTAAAAATGCAACTTGAAATCTTGAAGCTATTAGAAAATTCCAACTTCCCCCTCAAAAGCCTTGAATACCACACCATTGGGTCATTCAATCAGACTTCTTTCAACATACTTTGGCCCAAGAACTCATTCCCACTTTGAGTTCCAGGAAACGCGTTCTTGACGAGAAAAGATCCACAGCCAGTCCTCACATCTTTGATAGGAGCTACTTCCATCAGCAGGCTAGAACCACTACTCTTCAAAAGAGCAGCAGAAAAGTGTTGGAAACATCAAACTAGACAAACAAATCAATCCTGAAGAAAGGATATATGTCATATTAATCTTAGGAGTATTTTCATTAGCTTCATAGTACTTGAAATATAAAATCACCTTCGCAGAATTTGCTAAAAAATACAAAGACTTTGAGGTTTGCCAATTGTAGGTGAGAAGGGCTTCTGGTAGGAATCATTTCATTTTGTTTCATTTAGCTATTTAATAAAAAGCTACTTACAATTGTGACAGTTGCAGATTGATCTAAGTGCTTCTTATAAACTGTAGTGGCAGGGGGAAAGGTTAAGGCATGTGGTTTATATTGAAATGAAATGAAAACTATGATACATGTCTATTATCCTCGCAACTACAGTTGTTAAATGTCCACTTCTATGTACGGTTTGAGGGTGTGGTTCTGCCAGCCTCATCTGCATATTCACCTGTCGCGGCGCGCCCAGAGGCTTTTTAGTGGGCACGTCACCGGGTTGCCATTGGTGGTTCACACGGGAGGAGGAAGCGTGTGTGTGGCGAATGCGGGTATTCAGCGGGATATTTAAGTTTCCTCAGCGTATATATCTACGTTAAAATGCAATGGGGAAGGAACTGAAAGTAACTGTATTTGGATATTGCATCGACCGACCTGGAAGCACGTCTCCTTGGAGAGGACGCGTACAGATAGAGGGAGAGATTCCCTCCAACACAGCGTGAGATCGCTCCTTTGTGCCACGCTGATCTTCGTATTTTTCTTTTTGTGGATTATAGGCTGAAAAGGCCTACAAACATTTCTGTTTTTGCCGCCGACGGGCGCAGGAGCAACAGCCTTTTTGTTCAATGAACTATGGCTTGGATTAGGCAGTAAAGACATTTCGTGTATTGCAGAGCGGACTTTTTGTTGGTATGGGGTTTTGTTTGTTTTGTTTGGCTCGAAAACTGTGAATACACTTGAATAACGCAGAAAACCTGTCTTTGTTTATTTGTGAAAGATTGTCCGTTTATCAGGTATGTTTACCTTTATAATATTATTTCATTCAAGAACCCCTTGTACGTTTATTTAACACAACTATTTTCGATAGTTGATCGTTACACAATAACTTCACTGTACAATGATGATACAAATTCATGATAGATGTCAGCCAGACAAGCCGAGTTTCATGAGACCACTTGGGTTTCAGAACAGGGAAAAGAAGGAATCAGATGAGTGTTAATCTACATATCTGTGATAGGAGAAGCAAATGAAAGAACAAAGTGAATTGGCGTACGAAGAAAAGAGGAAGGGGGCCCAGGTTGGAGCCCTGAGGGATCCCAGGAATGAATTGCAATGAGAGCCCAGTGTTATCAACCTTGCTCAGAGCCGGCTGGGAGATGTTGTAGGACTAATCTTAATGCCACAAACACAATCAGTGATCATGTTGTGCATGCTATAGAAAAATACAGAAAGGCTGAATAAAGACAGAAGGAACGAGACCAAAATGCTCACATAAAACATGATTGAGACCGATCCTTTCAAGCCCTAAACCGTGCATTATATCCTCAAACAACAGTTCTTATGATAACCTATGGAAAGCTATACCTTGTTTTTAGTGAATCAACACGTGTCAATTTCCACTGGTTACACACAGTAACATACAATATTTTCAAAATAAATGCCTGTCCTCACACAAACTACTTGGTTAGGATTAGGGAAAGTTGATGGTATGAGTTAAAGTTGGACCGTCTTATTACATGGACTTTGCCATTCTATGGACATCTGAGTTTAAAATAAGCTGAATTAAATACGAATGGATTTCTGGGGATATTAGTTTAGTTTAGTTTATTTGTGTATAGTGTCGTGAACAGTCCCCATTAATCAACTGTCACACAAAACAGTAAATGGGCAGCTTTAGCCAACATTGCTAATTTCTAGCTGTTGTCCCCGGTCAGATGATATATATATATATATATATATATATATATATATTTATTGAATAACATTGCATTACTTTTTTTTAGGTACATCTGTACAGTGTAGGAAAGCAACCTGTGTTATATGGGAAACTAAAGTTGCTCAAGCTTTGTGGTTAAAACATGTTTTAGGCCTATGTGGTTTTGCTTAATTGCGTCAAAATATGCACGATGATTTTAATTGCTAGAATGAAAAACATTTGTGAAAGATGGGTCAGAAAGGTTACAGGGAATCTTTTTTTCCATCTCAAGTGTCCTATATAAACATAGAGAGCTGGAAAAAGCCTCCCACTGGAATATCGTTCTGACATCAGATTTACGAGCGTTTTCTCAGCAGCTTGTGATTGCAAGTTTATTTAATCAGAGCAAACACACAAAGACTCAAATCATCAGACATGTTGTGAACAAACCGCTGAGAAAAGCCGTGCCCGGACTTGATTTATCATCACAGGGTGCCGAGACGCCTCGGGGTCTATTTCATGAGTTTTGATTTGGCAGCAACTCACAGCGTTAACAGTGGTGATGAATAAACTCTGAGAAAATAAATAATACATTATTTGTGATGCAAAGTGTAAAGATAACCCCTAACCTGTTTGAATGTTTGTTTTTATGACAATAATTTGAAAAGAAAGTAAGGAGGTTGGTGATTTCCAAAGAGGATTACCTTGATGACTGCCTGAAAAACTGCCATAATAAACTTTACACTTTTACTTCAAATTGGACTAAATGTCAGATTGGCTCCTTGTGAATACTTAATAATGTATACATCTGTGTGTTGTTGCTGGGGTCTGAGAGCTCATTCATAATCAGCTTGACATTTGTAATTACTAAAATCACAAAAACCAATCAAGCCTTGTGAATGTCGCCAATGCAGTGCTTTTAGTTAAACAATATATAATTGTAGGTACATTTGAATTATGTTTTGTATATTAATAAAAATAATTAATACGTTTGAGGTGTTATTGATGGTCAATCATTTATAAAACATATGTATATACCTATACAGCTTTTAAAGAGGCCCTCTTATGCTTTTTTTGTTTTACCTCTCCTCTAGTGTGTTCTATAGGTTTTGGTGCATGTAAAGGGTCTGCAAAGGCTAAAATCCCTGTGTTCCCTCCAGAGTATCTCTCCCCCTGCCTGAAACGCATTCATTTGACTCCTTTGTTTACTTCAGGAACATAGTGACATCACCAGGGGCGGACTGGGACTAAAAATCAGCCCGGGACTCTCGACCGGCCCACTTCGGTACCGCCGGCCCACCTCGGTACCGCAAGTAAATACCGCTAGAAAATTGTCAACGGGGGCCCACTTCAGTACCGGCCCATCGGGATTCGTCCCAAATGTCCCGATGGCCAGTCCGCCACTGGACATTACTATGGAAGCGCTTCTATTGGCTAATCAATCAGAGCACACAGGGCTCTGGTTTAAATTACATAGAGTTCCTGATGTTAGAGAAACAATGGGATGCATGTTGGCTGTAACGTCAGGACACACTTGATGAAAAAGAGATGCACAGTGTTTGGGGTTGAATCGCTCATACAGCCGGCTAAAACAACCATTACATCATGCCTGTTAACAACCATTTTCATTTCCCGTCACACACAGTAAACACTCCATTAGTTACATTCATGGCTGTAATCGTAGGCCTCCTGCTTCCAGCTGGTTGTGTAGGATAAAGTTGTTTTGAGTAAAAGTCACTTTATGCCTTTCGAAAAACAAGTTATGGTAGCTCGTTGAGAGACAAAGGAAAACTGATGAAATGTATGATTATGAAAATAGAAAAGGTTCATGGTAAGGCAAACCTAGGAGATACTTCACTAACTACATTATTATCGTGAGGTATTAAGGCAAGATTTCTACTGAATACTTTATAAATGCACTCAAAGTTTTAATAGTAATTAGGAGAGCATTCCTAAAAAAATGCTTCTAGGTAAGTTTGATATACGAATTTGGTTGGTTAGTTAGTTAGTTAGTTAGTTAGTTAGTTAGTTAGTTAGTTGGTTGGTTAGTTAGTTAGTTAGTTAGTTAGTTAGTTAGTTAGTTAGTTAGTTAGTTAGTTAGTTAGTTAGTTAGTTAGTTGGATAGATGAATGATTTGTTGGTTGGTATTTGGCTGTTGTGTTGGATGGATGGATGGTTGGATGGATGGATGGATGGTTGGATGGATGGATGGATGGATGGATGGATGGATGGATGGTTGGATGGATGGATGGATGGTTGGATGGATGTTTTGTTGGAACAATTTGACTTACTATTTCCTAATTTCGACTAGGTTTGTCGACTACATTTAAAATATAATATACAATATCTTATAATTATAACTTGTAAAGTCACATTTTTGCAACAAAGATAGGTTAAAAGAGTGATAGTTTGAAGGTATCTACTGTGTTTATTGGGCTTTACGTGGAGCTACGTGCGTAGAAGTAAAGTCCACATCATGACTCGTGGAACTGATCCAACATACGTACAGCATCCGAATATTAAATTTAGTTTTAATCATATAATTATGATTGTTCAAGCAAATTAAAGCCCCTCAAAAGCTAAATTGTAGGTCTTGTAGGCAAACAGACACTAGACTAGTCTTTCCTAGGTTCACCTGCGGCCATTATCAACCATCATTTACTCAATTATCTGAGCGTCAGCAATCTAACGATCATGATGTCCTTGTCCATTAACATTTTGCAGTAATTTAGGTTTTTACAGGAGCTTGCTTGTTGTTGCACAGTTGAACATAAAGGACATATTGTATCTCAATGCTATCATTTAAATATATTAGATGTTACAATAACACAGGCTTTCAAATCATCTCACCTTTTCTGAGTGTAAATAGTTTCACTTGATACCTGGAAGAGATTGGTAATAACAGCTCCTGAATGTGTGCATTCTTTTTAAATACCACCTGTAGCTTCAACATTTTCCATAGTGAAGCATGCCAGGAAAACTAAATATGCAATGTGCGTTCATTTCAGGCGGAAAAACCCCATAAAGCTGTCTTTTTTGCATAAATATACCATGATAACATAATGAGTACAGCCACAGTTCAAAGACGCCCACAGGAGAGAGGTAGAAAGATGAGAATAATCACTAATGGAGTTACAAAGGACATGATGGAACAAACCTGGGAGAAAGACAGTAGTCAGTGAAAGCTGCTATTATAAATGAGTAGCTACCCTCACATTACCGCTGGCTTCATGGATCTACTGTTCATTTTCCAGCAAGCCGTCTGAAATAATCAAAGATGCTTAGTCAAGGGAGGCTTGGCTTTTTAATTTTCTCATTGTTGTCAATTTTCCAACAGGAGAAACTTGTCTTTCATCCTTTGATTAAAACGTAATCATGTATTTTTTCCTAGTTTCCCACATTTATTTTCTTTTGAGTGGTGCAGACAGCATGACTCGAGGTTTGGCGATGTCTGACTATCGTTACATCGACGCAACACTTTGCTCCAGACGGAAATATCCCAACAAGTACCAGAAGTTTCACCAATGATCATGGCTGGACATTAATACATGATTTTGTCTCTACTTTAAAGAGTCCTCTCCTGCTGATGTTCAGGTGTATATCAGTATGTAGTGTCTCTACTTTAAAGAGTCCTCTCCTGCTGATGTTCAGGTGTATATCAGTATGTAGTGACTCTACTTTAAAGAGTCCTCTCCTGCTGATGTTCAGGTGTATATCAGTATGTAGTGTCTCTACTTTAAAGAGTCCTCTCCTGCTGATGTTCAGGTGTATATCAGTATGTAGTGACTCTACTTTAAAGAGTCCTCTCCTGCTGATGTTCAGGTGTATATCAGTATGTAGTGTCTCTATTTTAAAGAGTCCTCTCCTGCTGGTGTTCAGGTGTATATCAGTATGTAGTGTCTCTACTTTAAAGAGTCCTCTCCTGCTGATGTTCAGGTGTATGTCTTTATGTAGTGTCTCTACTTTAAAGAGTCCTCTCCTGCTGATGTTCAGGTGTATATCAGTATGTAGTGTCTCTACTTTAAAGAGTCCTCTCCTGCTGATGTTCAGGTGTATATGAGTATGTAGTGTCTCTACTTTAAAGAGTCCTCTCCTGCTGATGTTCAGGTGTATATCAGTGTGTAGTGTCTCTACTTTAAAGAGTCCTCTCCTGCTGATGTTCAGGTGTATATCAGTATGTAGTGTCTCTACTTTAAAGAGTCCTCTCCTGCTGATGTTCAGGTGTATATCAGTGTGTAGTGTCTCCACTGGGACATGTCTCCTTGCTTTAATGTTACTCTGATCGGTTAGCTGGCCGGGTCTTTTGTGATTGATCAACCATTTAGAGATGTCCCGCCCCTTAGCCTATCATGTAAAATGTGTTTGAGCGCTAGCCAATAGGAGGTGTATTCCCTCTCCCTATCTGATCAGTTTTCTCAGACCCTTGTATACCTATAGTTGCTGTAAAGTGATCGTACCCCTTTGGTATTTTTGATGAAAGGTCCCATGTCATGCTTTTCCGGTTATTACCCGTCCCCTTCTGTGTTATGAAGGTTTTTCTGCATGTAAACGGTCTGCAGAGTCAAAACCCTTAAAGTACACCCTGTAGGGAGTAAAACTCTAACACAGAGAAGACCTCCCCAAAACGCCTTGTTGGTGAAACGTCATCATGACGTCATCATCCATTTGATTCTTCTGGGTACGTGCTTACGAAAGCACGTACCCGGAACTAAATGGGCCAATCCGTGGAGCCGTTACGTTAAGCCCCCGCTGATAGCTGCAGCGAGCCGTTTAGTGGAGAAAGTGAATACTGCTGAATACACATACTTTACAGAGATGCTGCGAAACCAATGTGAGTTTGGAAAATTGCACAGTATTTTTCTATTCTAGTAGACCTCAACAATGGAATTATGATCAGTGGAAATGGCCATGACATGGGACCTTTAAAATCACATGAGGGTTTAAAGCATGACATCAGTTTGTATTACTGTAAACATCATAAGGTAATGAGGATTTCTGATGAATGAGTAAACCCCCGTGTGCAGTAAACTCTGGTGAAAGTGAGTTTAGGTGCGTTTACACTCCCCGACATCCTGGTCTTCGCTAAGTAACAGATGCTTCTGGTTTTTATTGGGGGAACAATTTATGAATTTCACTTACAGTTGTTGGCTCTGGAAGCAGGAGACACATTATTGAGCAACAACTGAACTTTTAACAGCCTGTCGGGATGGATTTGGCCGATCCTCAAACATCGAATGAAGTCCTGCAAAGCTGGCGTAGAGAAACATTTACCGTAAATGTGTTTTATCTGGTTAGAAAATAGAAAACTGATTAAGGACAGAGGTAAGAGAAGTACTCGGATCTTGTACTTGAGTACAAGTAGAAGTACTCAGATCTTGCACTTGAGTAAAAGTAGAAGTACTCAGATTATGTACTTGAGTAAAAGTAGAAGTACTCAGATCTATTACTTGAGTAAAGGTAGAAGTACTCAGATCTTGTACTGGAGTAAAAGTAGAAATACTCAGATCTATTACTTGAGTAAAAGTAGAAGTACTCAGATCTTGTACTTGAGTAAAAGTAGAAGTACTCAGATCTATTACTTGAGTAAAAGTAGAAGTACTCAGGTCTTGTACTAGAGTAAAAGTAGAAGTACTCAGATCTTGTACTAGAGTAAAAGTAGAAGTACTCAGATATTGTACTTGAGTAAAGTAGAAGTACTAAGATCATGTACTTGAGTAAAAGTAGAAGTACTCAGATCTTGTACTTGAGTAAAAGTAGAAGTATTCGTGTACTTGAGTAAAAGTAGAAGTACTCGGATCTTGTACTTGAGTACAAGTAGAAGTACTCAGATCTTGTACTTGAGTAAAAGTAGAAGTACTCAGATCTAGTACTTGATTAAAAGTAGAAATACTCGTGTACTTGAGTAAAATTAAAAGTACTCAGGTCTTGTACTTGAGTAAAAGTAGAAGTACTCAGATCTTGTACTTGAGTAAAAGTAGAAGTACTCAGATCTATTACTTGAGTAAAGGTAGAAGTACTCAGATCTTGTACTGGAGTAAAAGTAGAAATACTCAGATCTATTACTTGAGTAAAAGTAGAAGTACTCAGATCTTGTACTTGAGTAAAAGTAGAAGTACTCAGATCTATTACTTGAGTAAAAGTAGAAGTACTCAGGTCTTGTACTTGAGTAAAAGTAGAAGTACTCAGATCTATTACTTGAGTAAAAGTAGAAGTACTCAGGTCTTGTACTTGAGTAAAAGTAGAAGTACTCAGATCTTGTACTTGAGTAAAAGTAGAAGTACTCAGATCTATTACTTGAGTAAAAGTAGAAGTATTCAGGTCTTGTACTTGAGTAAAAGTAGAAGTACTCAGATCTTGTACTTGAGTAAAAGTAGAAGTACTCAGGTCTTGTACTTGAGTAAAAGTAGAAGTACTCAGATCTATTACTTGAGTAAAAGTAGAAGTACTCAGGTCTTGTACTTGAGTAAAAGTAGAAGTACTCAGATCTTGTACTTGAGTAAAAGTAGAAGTACTCAGATCTATTACTTGAGTAAAAGTAGAAGTACTCAGGTCTTGTACTTGAGTAAAAGTAGAAGTACTCAGATCTTGTACTTGAGTAAAAGTAGAAGTACTCAGGTATTGTACTTGAGTAAAAGTAGAAGTACTCAGGTATTGTACTTGAGTAAAAGTAGAAGTACTCAGATCTTGTACTTGAGTAAAAGTAGAAGTACTCAGGTCTTGTACTTGAGTAAAAGTAGAAGTACTCAGGTCTTGTACTTGAGTAAAAGTAGAAGTACTCAGGTCTTGTACTTGAGTAAAAGTAGAAGTACTCAGATCTATTACTTGAGTAAAAGTAGAAGTACTCAGGTCTTGTACTTGAGTAAAAGTAGAAGTACTCAGATCTTGTACTTGAGTAAAAGTAGAAGTACTCAGATCTATTACTTGAGTAAAAGTAGAAGTACTCAGGTCTTGTACTTGAGTAAAAGTAGAAGTACTCAGATCTTGTACTTGAGTAAAAGTAGAAGTACTCAGGTATTGTACTTGAGTAAAAGTAGAAGTACTCAGGTATTGTACTTGAGTAAAAGTAGAAGTACTCAGATCTTGTACTTGAGTAAAAGTAGAAGTACTCAGATCTTGTACTTGAGTAAAAGCAGACGTACTTAGATACGACGTACTCAGATATTGTACTTGAGTAAAAGTAGAAGTACTCAGGTCTTGTACTTGAGTAAAAGTAGAAGTACTCAGATCTTGTACTTGAGTAAAAGCAGAAGTACCAGAGTGTAGGAATACTCTGTTACAGTAAAAGTCCTGCATTCAAAATGTTCCTCAAGTGAAAGTAGGAAAGTATTCTCATCAAAATATAGTGAAAGACAGTAAAAGTAGTCGTTGTGCAGATTGGTCCATTTCAGAATAATAGATATGATATGTTTTATAATGATTGATCATGAAAGTGTTCTCAAAGCTGGTAAAGGAGCAGCTAGTTTGAATGACTTTGTATACTGCAGGGTAGCTGGTGGATTTACTCCAGGTGGAACTAAAGTCTGATTTAACACTTCATTATATTTCACATCATTCATCCACATCTGAGAAGTAACTAAAGGGATTAAATACATGTAGAGGAGTAGAAGTACACCATGTACCTCTGGACTGTAGTGGAGTAAAAGTACAACGTAGCATACAATGGAAATACTTGTAGCAAAAAATTGAACTTAAGTACAGTACTCGAGTAAATGCACTTAGATACTCCCCACCTCTGACTGAGGATAAGTGGGTTTGTGAGGAAGGGTTATAGAAGTGAAAGCTTTGTAGGAACGCGTCTCTTGTTTTCTGACCGATGCGTAATTCTCCCTAATCTCCCCAGGGTTGACTCAGCTGCCTCCATTACAGAATGACTCTGCCCCCCTCGTGGTTATTCCTGACAGGCCTTCATGGTTTTTTAATGGCCGCTCGTAAATTCTCACTTTTTCACCAAATGGTTTTACAACGTGTGGCTGCTCGCTGCTTATAGCCGGCGAAGGCCATGTGGACTCTGGCATCACACCACTTCATCCTCAGAAGTGTGTTCAAGTCCCTCCAAGTCCTTATGCAGAGAGGATTTCAAGATTTCAAAGCTTCATCACCATGTGCTCAGCAACTACAGTGTAGATATGGCAATGAAAAACTGAAGTCCCCCCCCAGCAGAGCAACATGAATATATATATATATAGGGCATAAAATAAATAAAACAGATAAAATAATGAAGGAGATTGTTTTGAGATGTTCAAGTAAATATAAATGAAAGAGAAATAGTGCAAGAAGAGTCTATATGCAAGTAATTGAAATATAATATATTAGATAAATAATTAGCAAGATGCAAACAGATAAATGTTTATGGGTGTTCTTTAAAAAATTCAGGTGTTTAACAGTCAGGGGCGGTTCTAGGGGGGGGGCCAGAACACTAACGTTGGACCCCCCTGTGGCCCCCCTAAAGATGAAAAAAAAAAAACAGTTAATGATTAAAAATGTTCTTGGCTGACGGAATAGGCGGAAGTAACGATATTTGACATTCTAGTCGGACCCATTAGAGCAGGGGTCTCCAACACGTCGATCACAAGCTGCCGGTATCTCGCAAGCCCTCAATAGCCCCCACTTTACAAATATGTTTTTTTTTCTTTTTTTTTTTAACGCAAGCCATCATCGCCACAGAGGAGCACACAGCCTCTGTGAGCGAGCGAGAGAGAGAGAGAGAGAGAGAGAGAGAGAGAGAGAGAGAGAGAGAGAGAGAGAGAGAGAGAGAGAGCACACCTTTATCTATTTAATGTGTTGTAAAAAACCAAGAAGTCATTCCAATGTGTACTATCGGACAGTAAAAAAAAAAAACAGTTTGAAATTGGAGTGATTAGTAAAATATGCATAAACAAAAAGAAAGAATACTAACTATAGGTAACATAAGATAAGAATAAACAAGTTTAAATGATTTGTTATTGGTTGTGATCATATTCTAAAGATTTTTGATGATTGAAAAGGATACAGCTCCCTTGCAGTGTGTTGAGAGCTGTATCCATAAATTCATCTCGTGCTCAAAGTGCACCAGATTGATGCATTTAACTTCAATATTTCAAAAAGAATCTTCCCGGAGCTGCATGCCCCCGGACCCCCCTAGAGAAGCTTAGGTCCACCCCCAAATAAAGCGGGTTCAAATAATTAAATTGCATACTTTTTCTTTTTGTAAACACTGAACCCACAGACCCAAACAGCACACAAAGGTAAGTGTATGATAATGTGTAATGAAACAAATACCAATAACTTCATTGTTTTCTTAGGTGTATGCGCAATTACTTCATACTGTCTTTGTCTTTTTCGTCCTGCATTTATTGTGCCCCCCTCAGAAAATAACTGGCCCCAGCCTGGCCCCCCCAGTCCAATTGGTCTAGAACCGCCACTGTTAACAGTCTTATGGCCTGTGGGATGAAACATCTTTAGAGTCCCTGCAGAAGAAGTGTTGCTGAAAGCTGTGAGAGATTCAGAAGAGCTTGAACTTTATATTATCAGCAATCCATACTCACTTTCCTGCGCTCGGTTTCCTACGCTTGGTGCACTGCAGGAGTCAGGGATCTGATCCAGGATCTGATCCAGGACAGCAGGAGTATAGTTACTGGAACAGCAACCCTACAATGACATCACCCTATTAAAACTAATGGCTATTATTCAAAAACATATGCCCGCGGGCCACATGTGTAGTCCTTCCCCTCCTTCCCTCCTTCCCTCCTTCCCCTCCTTCCCCTCCTTCCCCTCCTTCCCTCCTTCTCCTTCCCCTCCTTCCCCTCCTTCCCCTCCTTCCCTCCTTCCCTCCTTCCCCTCCTTCCCCTCCTTCCCCTGATTCCCCTCCTTCCCCTCCTTCCCTCCTTCCCTCCTTCCCCTCCTTCCCCTCCTTCCCCTCCTTCCCTCCTTCTCCTTCCCCTCCTTCCCCTCCTACCCCTCCTTCCCTCCTTCCCACCTTCCCCTCCTTCCCTCCTTCCCTCCTTCCCCTCCTCCCCCTCCTTCCCCTCCTTCCCTCCTTCCCTCCTTCTCCTCCTTCCCTCCTTCCCTCCTTCCCCTCCTTCCCTCCTTCCCCCCCTTCCCCTCCTTCCCCTCCTTCCCCTCCTACCCCTCCTTCCCTCCTTCCCTCCTTCCCCTCCTTCCGTCCTTCCCTCCTTCCCCTCCTTCCCTCCTTCCCCTCCTTCCCCTCCTACCCCTCCTTCCCCTCCTTCCCTCCTTCCCTCCTTCCCCTCCTTCCCTCCTTCCCCTCCTTCCCCTCCTTCTCTCCTTCCCCTCCTTCCCCTCCTTCCCCTCCTTCCCCTCCTTCTCCTTCCCCTCCTACCCCTCCTTCCCTCCTTCCCTCCTTCCCCTCCTTCCCTCCTTCCCTCCTTTCCCTCCTTCCCCTCCTTCCCCTCCTTCCCCTCCTACCCCTCCTTCCCCTCCTTCCCCTCCTTCCCTCCTTCTCCTTCCCCTCCTTCCCCTCCTACCCCTCCTACCCCTCCTTCCCTCCTTCCCTCCTTCCCCTCCTTCCCTCCTTCCCTCCTTCCCCTCCTTCCCTCCTTCCCCTCCTTCCCCTCCTTCCCTCCTTCCCTCCTTCTCCTCCTTCCCTCCTTCCCTCCTTCCCCTCCTTCCCCTCCTTCCCCTCCTTCCCCTCCTAACCCTCCTTCCCCTCCTTCCCTCCTTCCCCTCCTCCGTCTGCTACTTGTGCAGCGCTAAAGAAAACAATTGTTTCTCTGTTTCCCTTTCCCTCTCAGGTTGTCCCCTCTCTCCCTCTGGATTTCAGCGGTGTATGTAGTCGTAATCTCACGCTGAGGCAAACCGCCCGAGGGTTCTGGGCGGCTCACAGCCAGAAGATTGATATGACTAATCCACCAATTTGACTGCGGTCCCAGAATTCCTGAGGAACCTGGTTTGAAACGCTGCGACGCTTCGCTCTGAATCCCTGACAGAGCAGAGACGTGAAAGGTCCTATTATTTAAAATCCTCTTCTCCATGTCTCTTCTACATCAACATGTGTCCCCTCTTCTCCATGTCTCTTCTACATCAACATGTGTCCCCTCTTCTCCATGTCTCTCCTACATCAACATGTGTCCCCTCTTCTTCATGTCTCTTCTACATCAACATGTGTCCCCTCTACTTCATGTCTCTTCTACATCAACATGTGTCCCCTTTTCTTCATGTCTCTTCTACATCAACATGTGTCCCCTCTTCTTCATGTCTCTTCTACATCAACATGTGTCCCCTCTACTTCATGTCTCTTCTACATCAACATGTGTCCACTCTTCTTCATGTCTCTTCTACATCAACATGTGTCCTCTCTTCTTCAAGTCTCTTCTACATCAACATGTGTCCCCTCTTCTTCATGTCTCTTCTACATCAACATGTGTCCCCTCTTCTTCATGTCTCTTCTACATCAACATGTGTCCCCTCTTCTTCATGTCTCCTCTACATCAACATGTGTCCCCTCTTCTCCATGTCTCTGTTACATCAACATGTGTCCCCTCTTCTCCATGTCTCTTCTACATCAACATGTGTCCCCTCTACTTCATGTCTCTTCTACATCAACATGTGTCCACTCTTCTTCATGTCTCTTCTACATCAACATGTGTCCTCTCTTCTTCAAGTCTCTTCTACATCAACATGTGTCCCCTCTACTTCATGTCTCTCCTACATCAACATGTGTCCTCTCTTCTTCAAGTCTCTTCTACATCAACATGTGTCCCCTCTACTTCATGTCTCTTCTACATCAACATGTGTCCACTCTTCTTCATGTCTCTTCTACATCAACATGTGTCCCCTCTTCTTCATGTCTCTGCTACATCAACATGTGTCCCCTCTTCTTCATGTCTCTTCTACATCAACATGTGTCCACTCTTCTTCATGTCTCTTCTACATCAACATGTGTCCCCTCTTCTCCATGTCTCTTCTACATCAACATGTGTCCACTCTTCTTCATGTCTCTTCTACATCAACATGTGTCCCCTCTTCTTCATGTCTCTTCTACATCAACATGTGTCCTCTCTTCTTCAAGTCTCTTCTACATCAACATGTGTCCCCTCTTCTTCATGTCTCTTCTACATTAACATGTGTCCCCTCTTCTCCATGTCTCTTCTACATCAACATGTGTCCCCTGTTCTTCATGTCTCTTCTACATCAACATGTGTCCCCTCTTCTTCATGTCTCTTCTACATCAACATGTGTCCCCTCTTCTCCATGTCTCTTCTACATTAACATGTGTCCCCTCTTCTCCATGTCTCTTCTACATCAACATGTGTCCCCTCTTCTCCATGTCTCTTCTACATCAACATGTGTCCCCTCTTCTTCATGTCTATTCTTCATCAACATGTGTCCCCTCTTCTCCATGTCTCTTCTACATCAACATGTGTCCCCTATTCTTCACGTCTCTTCTACATCAACATGTGTCCCCTCTTCTCCATGTCTCTTCTACATCAACATGTGTCCCCTCTTCTCCATGTCTCTTCTACATCAACATGTGTCCCCTCTTCTCCATGTCTCTTCTACATCAACATGTGTCCCCTCTTCTTCATGTCTCTTCTACATCAACATGTGTCCCCTCTTCTTCATGTCTCTTCTACATCAACATGTGTCCCCTCTTCTTCATATCTCTTCTACATCAACATGTGTCCCCTCTGTGTGAAGAGACTCTGAAAGTTTCAGGAACAAAGATTCTCTCTCTTTTTGATCCATTTCTATAAAAACCTGTCTGAAAATGAGCAGATCAGATTTTGGCCACTTGATGATGTCATCACGATGTGTCGTCTTGTGTAACCATTAGCCAATCAGCAACCAAGGCTCCTTATTTTAATCTAAAGTAACAGACAGAGAATCAGCACTTTGGAAACAGGGCTGAAACAGAGGGGATTATGGGTAATGCTGCAATGATCTGTTTGGTGTTTCAGCCAATCAGAGACAGGCTCTGTGTAGATATTGATGAAAAACAGTATAATAGCGGACCTTTAATGCTTTGCTTAAAAACGGCCAAACATAAATATGGATTATAAAGCTGGACAACTGACTCTGTTGTTGGAAATGTACCTGAAATGTTTTATGGGCTTATTTTTACATGATTGCAGCTATCTTACCCCTGGTTATCGGTTATAAGTTAACCAAAAAATGTGGTGATAAAAGGCGAAAAGTTGATGGCAAAAAAAACAATTAGCAACAGAAGAGGTAAAAGTTGATGACAAAAAGGGAAATGATGAAAATGAATTTGTTGGCAAAAAAAACAAAAAATGGACAAAAAAAAGTTGACCCAAAACATTTTTTACCAAAAAAATGTGTTTCAAATACATTTGACCAAAGAACAAATGTAACCCAAAAACATTGGCCTAAAGAAGTTGACATAGAAATGGTGACCCAAAAAAAAGTTGACTGTCTCGGAGTTATCTGTCTCATAACTGTAAGTGTTGTCAGAATATCTCAAATGACTAGGTTAGCTCCGTTAGCTAGCTAGCTTACAGCAGATCTGCAGTGACATCAGAAGGAGTCATGTGACCACATTGTTAAAATAAGACCATCAAAGATTTTAGGTAAATTTAAGACAGTTAAATAACAGATTATTTTAACATAATATAAAATAATCCTGTTTCGATCCCTGTTGGAAAAATCAGGTTTGATATGAACAACAGGAATATATGATATTTCCCACTCTAAATATTTTCAAGAAATACTTTTTTCTACTATAAGGATCTAAGTATTCTCCGTCTGCGTTTCAAAGACACATCTGGACACCACTGTCTGTGTAAAATGCTGCGCCGCTGCCTCACATCACCAGGAGGAAACTATAAAGTGTTCTTAAAGTTAAACAGCCATATTGGCAGCCGGTAATCCATCGTAACACGACTCTGTTTCTCACGTCTCCTCACCAGCTTTAGTTTGATGGATCTCTGAACCACGGCTGAGTCTTGAGGTTTTAAAAAGTGAGTTACTCCTCTGTTCCTAATCCATGTTTGAGCTTTCAAAGCACCACCACTGCTATAAATCTGTCCTTTGTGTTTAACGGTATAGCTGTATTCTCTGTTTTATGGTGCACCGCCACCACAAGTAGCCAGGAACTTCAAAGGTTGAGAGGATTTTGTGCTGCCATCAAAAAGCATGACATGCAAATCACATTTATTATGTAACGTAGAAGTGATTTCCTGCAGTTCAGATCTGACATGAGTCCTCTTTAACACTTGGTTTAGGAACCCTAAAATGCAGCGTTAGCTAGAGTTCCTCTTGAGTGTGAGACTGCTTTAAGAGCGTCTTTTATAAGGAAGCAGAACGTTGCAAACAAGTTTCAGCGTCAAAAAACATTTCCATTAGCAGAAACAATAGAAACATAGAAACACAAATGTTCCAAAACACATGAAGAAACATCGCGTCACTTTTTGTCCCCTGGTCTCCCAGCTGTGTGCGTCACTCTTTAGTGTCCCCTGGTCTCGCAGCTGTGTGTGTCACTCTTTAGTGTCCCCTGGTCTCCCAGCTGTGTGTGTCACTCGTTAGTGTCCCCTGGTCTCCCAGCTGTGTGCGTCACCTTTTAGTGTCCCCTGGTCTCCCAGCTGTGTGCGTCAATTTTTAGTGTCCCCTGGTCTCCCAGCTGTGTGCGTCACTCTTTAGTGTCCCCTGGTCTCCCAGCTGTGTGCGTCACTCTTTAATGTCCCCTGGTCTCCCAGCTGTGTGCGTCACTCTTTAGTGTCCCCTGGTCTCCCAGCTGTGTGCGTCACTCTTTAGTGTCCCCTGGTCTCCCAGCTGTGCGTCACTCTTTAGTGTCCCCTGGTCTCCAGCTGTGCGTCACTCTTTAGTGTCCCCTGGTCTCCCATCTGTGTGCGTCACTCTTTAGTGTCCCCTGGTCTCCCAGCTGTGTGCGTCACTCTTTAGTGTCCCCTGGTCTCCCAGCTGTGTGCGTCACCTTTTAGTGTACCCTGGTCTCCCAGCTGTGTGTGTCACTCTTTAGTGTCCCCTGGTCTCCCAGCTGTGTGTGTCACTCTTTAGTGTCCCCTGGTCTCCCAGCTGTGTGCGTCACTCTTAAGTGTCCCCTGGTCTCCCAGCTGTGTGCGTCAATTTTTAGTGTCCCCTGGTCTCCCAGCTGTGTGCGTCACTCTTTAGTGTCCCCTGGTCTCCCAGCTGTGTGCGTCACTCTTTAGTGTCCCCTGGTCTCCTAGCTGTGTGCGTCACTCGTTAGTGTCCCCTGGTCTCCCAGCTGTGTGCGTCACTCTTTAGTGTCCCCTGGTCTCCCAGCTGTGTGCGTCACTCGTTAGTGTCCCCTGGTCTCCCAGCTGTGTGTGTCACTCTTTAGTGTTCCCTGGTCTCCCATCTGTGTGCGTCACTCTTTAGTGTCCCCTGGTCTCCCAGCTGTGTGCGTCACTCTTTAGTGTCCCCTGGTCTCCCAGCTGTGTGCGTCACTCTTTAGTGTCCCCTGGTCTCCCAGCTGTGTGCGTCACTCTTTAATGTCCCCTGGTCTCCCAGCTGTGTGCGTCACTCGTTAGTGTCCCCTGGTCTCCCAGCTGTGTGTGTCACTCTTTAGTGTCCCCTGGTCTCCCAGCTGTGTGTGTCACTCTTTAGTGTTCCCTGGTCTCCCAGCTGTGTGCGTCACTCTTTAGTGTCCCCTGGTCTCCCAGCTGTGTGCGTCACTCTTTAGTGTCCCCTGGTCTCCCAGCTGTGTGCGTCACTCTTTAGTGTCCCCTGGTCTCCCAGCTGTGTGCGTCACTCTTTAATGTCCCCTGGTCTCCCATCTGTGTGCGTCACTCTTTAGTGTCCCCTGGCCTCCCAGCTGTGTGTGTCACTCTTTAGTGTTCCCTGGTCTCCCATCTGTGTGCGTCACTCTTTAGTGTCCCCTGGTCTCCCATCTGTGTGCGTCACTCTTTAGTGTCCCCTGGTCTCCGTTGTGTTTTGAGCTTCTTCAGCGTTTGGTTTCTGCAGCTTTTAGTAAACGCTGCGCATGCCTCCTCAAGGTGCTGAATGCTCTCTAAATGCTGCACGTGTTGTCAAGTTGCTGAAGATGTTTCTTGATCCAATCAGACCTGTCAACGTAGCAGCTTGTTACGACAAAGACTTGAAGTGTGTTGTAATCATATTGGAGTGATGATCGAATATGTTCCTGAGGTGGAAACAATCAAAAAAGCACTTCATCATCTTTGAGGTTTTCTGTAAACGAAGGAATGCAACAGGATGTTTCTTCATATTTTCTCGTAATCGGACAAATTTGGATCCGGGCCCGGGGTTTTCTGACTCTTTTGAAGCCTGCTGAAGTAATGATTAGAAAGCAAAGTCCACATCTGAGATATATTTTCCAATTCCAGAGCCGTTACTGGAACCAGATGGGCCGAGACGTTTGTCCGTTTGATACTTCCTGTTTTTTTTAACAAGCCTTTTTATTGACACAATGGTTTCATGTTTTGTTGTTTACGCTTGTTGCACGGACATGATGGATTTCAGCTCGTAAAAATGTTTACATTCAAACATTTATCATCCAGTGACTCGGATCTATGTTTCTGTTGTGTGCGAGGGAAACGGAAAGCTGCTGTTTGTGTTCTGTGCACATTTGCATCTTACCGTTCATGAATCAAATGGGAATGGGAAAGTGACGCCTGCTCAGCATGGAAACCACATCCATCAGCAGACTCTGTGAAAACAAATCTTTCAGGCTCTGACAGTTGATTAGACGGCGCTGCCTTTTGGTTAAGAAAGCATTGGAGTTCTCTATCAGCATGAGATCTTAATGAGCTATGTCTCAGGATTAGCATTTAAACACCGCATACCGAGGCACCAACAGCCTGTGAAACCACAGAAACCCTCTCAGACATGAGGGGAATGAAAACAAGAGGGTTCTTGGTTGTGTAGATCTTGCTTTATCTCTCCCAAAAATCGTTAAAATGTAGGTTTGGCAAAGCTACAAAAAGTCCTCTGTTTGACATAACCGTCAAAACACAAGATGGCTGTTTTGGCACGGATGGTTTAACAAAAATCACACAGCACATACAAAGGCCCACATTATGGTTTAAAGAGGAACAAGAAGAGGATGGAAGGTCTTTGAAATAAAGGTTTGGGAAGCCACAAGTGTTTAAGAGAGAAACTTAGTTTGAAACAGCTTTTAGGCACATATTCAATAAGCGAATGACGGCTTTTTTAAAATCACGTGTTGTTATTTCCTATAATCTCACATACATCAGCTCCATTAGGATTACCAGCAGAAAGCTACGTGACAATTCGAATAAAAAAACATTTGTTTCAAAACATATCATGTGCTCTGTAAGCCTGTCACTCTGGGGTTTGAAAGTCCATGTTGCTAATTAGCACAATAGGTATAGCACACAGATGTTGTCGACTGGAATTCACTAGTTTTTCTAGTATTTTGGCCCAATTCCAAACCGACCCCTACCCACTTCCACTCCGTTTGTGCTTTCGATGATAACAACTTCATGGTTACCTTTTTAATCAGGATATACCTGTGTCTAGTCTAGAAAACTGAAGACTTGTTCATTCGATTGTAAAGTTTTGTATACTCACAGATATTTTACAGCAGCGAGATTTAGAAAAAGAAACCCACTCATTTGGGTGTATTTTCCATATCTCTGGCCCCCCTCAATCGATTTTGATGATTGACACCTCTTTTTAACCGTTAGAGCCAATAGAATTGAGGGTAAGTTCCTACAATCCATTACCCATTGGTGAATGCATGCCAGCACGCCCAAAACCGGAAGCTGGGTTGTATTCCTCACACACTCTATAGGAAATCTCAGTTTTTGGGGGTTTTTGACAAAAATGTTATGATGGATTATCAGTAATCATTTCAAAGTGACAGACACGTTGGGCTATGGGGCTTAACAGGTTAATGGTTATTCAGACTGTGTTGAATAACTTCATGGTTACGTTTAACTTATGATTGTATACCCGTGTCTAGTCTAGAAAACTGTAGACTTTTTCATTTGACTGTAAAGTTTTGAATATTCACAAATATTTTACAGTTGCAAAAACTAAGCAGTTTCTAAACATCATATTTGAATAAAACGGTTTTATGTTGTTGCCATAGCAGTGATAAAAAGTGAATTTAAATAATGCTGCGTTTCTTTTAGCAAATAGAAAATAAAAGTCTGGAGATATTGATTCCTCGCTGCTACAGGTTAAGTCACGTGATCTCCTCCATCTAGTGGATACACTGTTATTAAGCCACATGTCATTTCAATCCATCCTGTAGTTGGTGAGATATGTTACAGGACAAACCAATCAACCGAAATGGACATAAACACACCCTTTAAAAACAGATTTAAAACTATAAAAATAAAAATAAAAGAGACACTTTTTCAGTTTTACATATTTATGTAAAATGTGTATGTACAAGTAATAGGCAGCAATGCACCGCTGACATTCAAACTGAAACAAAATAGTGCTAAAATAGAAAAAACAGAATACAGACATTGCAATTTTTGCACTTGTTGTACTGATAACTGAAGACTGGATGTAGAGAGTAAGAAAAGTGGTGCAAAAATAACAAATATCAGGTAACAACGCACAACAGGTATAAAGAACTCTACCATGAAGGCCTCTATGTTATCTCATGACGCAGATTGGTGGTTAGTCAATAATGAAATGAAAAGGAAATGATCCAAATGATTGGTAGTGCATTCTTCAATCAGCTGACGGCAGAACTCTGTCCATACGTTATTCAACAGTAATCTGGAGTCTAATAACTGGTTTTATGATTTGTTATTAAATGATAAGACTATCTGAAAGAAAAGTTAAACATTTGTCTAGCTGAGAGTTAGAGGAGAAGATCTACACCACTCTTGAGTCTGTACGCTAAATATGAAGCTAGCTCCACATGGCTAGCCTAGCATAAAGATTTGAGGCAGCTTGCATGGCTCTGTCCAAGACATGTCAACAATAAACTCACTAGTTTACACATATGTCATAGTTTAGTCTGTACCAATAACAACAAATGCTATTTGTTTTATCTATTGGACAAACCCAGCTAACTTGTAACTCTGTTACATATGCTAGGCTAGGCTAAGCTAGCCACCTTCTGATCCTAGCTTCATATTTCAAGTAGATACAAGAGTGGTATCTTCTTATTGAGCTCTCAGTTATAAAATCCACTCTACTTGCAAGCTGAATATGAAGCTAGCGCCACATGGTTAGCTTAGCATCAAGACTTGAGGCAGCTAGCATTGGTTGGTCCAAAACATGTCTATCAGCACTTTTTAAACTCACTCATTGACACACATTTCATTAGTTTAATCTGTACCAATAACAACAAACGTGTGTTTTAGCTATTGGACAAACCCGGCTAACCTATGCTACTTATGCTAGGCTAAGTTAGCCACCTTCTGATTCTAGCTTCATATTTAAAGTAGAGATACAAGAGTGGTATCAATCTTCTTATTGAGCGCTTTGTGATCAAATCCACTCAACTTTTAAGCAAGATTAAGAAAGATACTGTATCTACAAACATAGTGGAAATGATTTCAGTGAGGAAGGGCTTTTACTACAAAATCCTTTTTCTTAAGGCAGATTTAAAAAAAAGGAAACCCAGCATACTGTGGTGCCATCACTCACCACAATCATCTTAAAACTTAACAAAAGGACGTTTCCAAAGTATATCTGTAAATATACAAAGATATATAGATATATAAACAGGACAATAGAAAGCAAAGTTTGGGATTTTGTGCAAGTTCATATGTAGGATGAGATGCGAACGACGGACGACGGGGGACGTATTATTTGAAGACGTTCTCGAAGGCGGGACATTTGTAGGTCTTGAGTTTCTTGATGGCCTTTTTGAACTCTTTGCTGGACTTGTCCCACTTGTGGATCCCAGTGAGGAGGAACTGCTTGTCCACCTTGCGGCCCATAATCAGGTACTGGTTCCCCAGGTTGTCCAGTTGCTGGCAGGGACAATCGGCGCCATTCTTCAAGTACAACACCAGCGACTTCATGTCCTTCTTCTTCAGGTTCCCAGTCTTCAGCATCTTCTTCCTCTTCTGCAGGACCACCTTGCGGTCCATGTTTTCCCGCGTCACCTCCTTGATCTTGGTCTTGAAAGCTGTTGGTGGAAGAAACAAAGGGAACAATCAGTTAATCAGTTTAAAGGTGGATTGCACAAAAGGTCCAGTCTAGTTAATATGTTGTTGGTACAAACATACCAGACATGCACGGTGTCTCAACCTCTGCATGAGCAAATTCAAACACCATACAACATGTAAGCTAATGTCATCCTGTAAGGGTAAAATGTTGGCGTAAAGGATTCCACTTGCGTTGAAATATTGAATGTACCATTTTGTCTTTCCCTACTGCCTTTGTTTTTCGAACTAAAGAAGCCCTTCATTATGGGGTTTCCCCTTTCCTCTAGTGCAGGGGTCGGCAACCCCTGGCTGGCACGCGGCACCGTAACCAGTGGCACACTAGGAATAAGTGTGCAATAATATTTAAATTGTATTTTCGGATCCTGAACGAGACCGCCGCCAGAGCGCGTCTCCCCGTTACCTGTAGAAGGAAGCCATGCACGCAACGCAGCCCCGCTCTCTTTAACTCCAGGTGACTTTCTGCCGCTTTCCTCCGTGGTGCAGTGCTGATCGTTTCACCACGGAGGAAAGCACTTCACTAATTGCAGTACCCATAAGGAGCTGTACAAATGACGCAGTTTTTGCGTGGCTGTGTATTTTGTTGAAAGCCCAGTGGCGATCTGCTCATCTCTCATCGAAATAATATGCTACAAAGGGGCGGACTGGCCAACTGTGTGTTGAACTTTCCTGTCGGCTCCCAGACCGTAGTCGAGGAGGGCAGAAGCAACAAGCTTCAGGTTCAATAACCAACTTTAGCTTAAATGACTGGAGAGAGAGGCGAGCTCTTCTTGGGAGGCCGTTGCATTTATTTAGCTGTTCTTCTGTTTCACAAAATACATCACAGACCTCTGTTTTTCTGCTGCCTCGTTTCACTTCCAGAAACATACACACGTTCCCTCACTGTCGCTCTACCGTCCACACACACACATGCACAAGCCACACCCCTCTCTCTCTATCTCTCTCTCTTAAAGGGATAGCGATCTCATCTCACTCTGCATGACCCGACGCGACCCTAATATCATAACATGTGTGCTCTGGAGAATCACAGAACGGACGATCGTCCTTATTATTATGACGTTTAAACCAATTACTTAAATTTGTATGTTAAATTCGGCATCATGTAAGTTGCAACACTGCTTCCCCAGCGAGGCTCCCCCGCCCTCCTGCTGATAGTTGACGAGCGTCGAGCTCCTCCCCCCCCTCGATAGTTGGCATGCTGATAGCAATTTTTTTTTTAAATGGCACTTCATATCAAAAAGGTTGCCGACCCCTGCTCTAGTGTGTTCTATAGGTTTTAGTGCATGTAAATGGTCTGCAAAGGCTCAAATCCCTGTGTTCCCACCAGACGGAGTTTCCCTCCCCTGAAAACACCATGTTCTCATCAGTTCATTCTTGAATCTGAGTGGATTTTGGTGCAGAATTCAAAGAAATTCTCTCAAGGGCTTTTAGAGGCTTTTCCAGTCAGGAGGATGGGATCAGTTCGTTCAACCAGAAAACGTCAACAACGTCTTTCAGAAATCAGAAGCAGAGTCAGGTTTATTTCCAGGTAACACATACGAGGACTTTGACTTGGTGTTGTGGTATATACATACAAATAAAACTAAAATAAAAAACACGGATAGAGAACTATTTGAACAAAACTATAATAACATTAAAACAAATTGTAAAATATAGAAGTATGTACATTGAATACGGTTGAAATCGAACAAATAGAATTTCCAATACTCTTTATAATCCTACTAATGCAAATCAAACCTAGATCTATCAGTGTAGAATCAATCCGTAAATCAAGAGAACAGAACATCAGTCTGATCAAAAGTACAGAAGGTCTGTTGAACTGACTCCCATGCTTCTTTTCCAGATTGCTCCTGATCTCCAACTGAACTCTATTTAACCTTTTCTAATCTCTCTGTTTCCTCCCGTTCCCTGAATCAGAGCGCGACTCAGACTCCGGTGGTCCAAATCTCTCCCGGAATGACGTCCTCTCGTTCACCTCTGACACATCGTGACACGTCAACGTGAGAGGAAAAAGCTCCGCGTGCTACTTCCAATCTGCGAGATTGGAGATAAAGTCTTGTGACCTGCAGTGCCTGATTGAACATGAGTTTTTTTCACACTCCAGCAAAGATCTGGATAAAACTTTAGACACCAAATCCCCCTTGAGTCATTCTTTGTACAATCATGCTTGACGTCAAATCCTGATCCGGCACTTCCAAGCGTTTCATCTCCTCCTTTTCGCCGGTATCTCCCAATCGCTGATTAAAGTGTTCAAGCAGCGCTGTTTTTTCCCCCAGTCTTAAGAGCGCACATGGTGGGGATTAAGACTCTTATCGTCTGTCTCTATTCTCTGTGAGCAGGCTTAGTGTTCGCTGAAATCAAAACGGGCAGCATTCATAATTAGCGAGTGGTAATAAGGGAACCCCTGAAAGGACTTCATCTCGATAAATCCTCCGTAATCCGTTGACGCTGTGAACTTTCTTTGCACCTTCTTAGAGTTTAATCTCCTCGTACAGTAAGAAGTTCACATCAAATCATTGTTTGGACTTTTATTTCAAAATAGAATTCCGACTTTAGTGAGAATTGTTCAGGCTTTCTCTGAATTCTGACTTTCTCTCAGATTTCTGTCTCTTTCTCAAAACGTATAGAAAGAAGAATTCTGACTAAAGACTTTATTGGGACTTTAAAAACATTTTTTTTAAAAAGAATTCCGACTTTTTCTGACTTTTCTCAGAATCCTGACTTTAATTTCTGAGAAAATCCCCATGTGACCCTAATCCTCTTCAGCACTTTAGACATTGTCACATTGTCATGTCAGAACGTATAGTAAGAAGAATTCTGACTAAAGACTTTATTGGGACTTTTTCAGACTTTTTCGGAAAGAAATCGTTGAATTCTGACTTTTCTCAGAATTTAAATTCTTTATTATGAATTATGTAGCATTCATAATTAGCGAGTGGTGAAAGGGAAGGACCACCCCAGAAAGGACTTCCATCCTCCGTAATCCTTTGACGATGTGAACTTTCTTTGCACCTTCTTAGAGTTTAATCTCCTCGTACAGTAAGAAGTTCACATCAAATCATTGTTTGGACTTTTATTTCAAAATAGAATTCCGACTTTAGTGAGAATTGTTCAGGCTTTCTCTGAATTCTGACTTTTTCCCAGATTTCTGTCTCTTTCTCAAAACGTATAGAAAGAAGAATTCTGACTATAGACTTTATTGGAACTAAAAAAAAAAAACGTTTTTCAGAATTCCGACTTTTTCTGACTTTTTCTCAGAATCCTGACTTTAATTTCTGAGAAAATCCCCATGTGACCCTAATCCTCTTCAGCACTTTAGACATTGTCACATTGTCATGTCAGAACGTATAGTAAGAAGAATTCTGACTAAAGACTTTATTGGGACTTTTTCAGACTTTTTCGGAAAGAAATCGTTGAATTCTGACTTTTCTCAGAATTTAAATTCTTTATTATGAATTATGTAGCATTCATAATTAGCGAGTGGTGAAAGGGAAGGACCACCCCTGAAAGGACTTCCATCCTCCGTAATCCTTTGACGATATGAACTTTCTTTGCACCTTCTTAGAGTTTAATCTCCTCGTCAGAGGCGCGGGAAGGTATTTTGAGTGGGGGTGCTGAGGTGCTGGACTCCAGTGAACACTATTACGGGCACTATAGAGCACGCACAAAAAAACTCCCCACACGCAAACACACAGTAAACCCGCGACTGTTACGATGAAGGCTCGATAATCAGCTCACGGCATATAGGCAGGGGTAAAGTGCTATGTTTCACGAGTGGGGAGCAGACCTCACCTCCTCTAGGGGGGTCCGGGGGGATGCTCCCCCGGGAAGATTTTTTTTTAAATGTTGAAGTTAAAGCATCAATCTGGTGCACTTTGAGAGCAACATTAAGAGATCTATGGATACATCTCTCAACATCCAGATGAAACACAACTGTAAGCAGATGTTCTTTTTCTTTATGGATATTTTACAAATCACTCCCCTTTCAAACTGTATTCTTGTTTTACTGCCATATAATATTTCATAACTGTTTTTCCTTTATTCTCTTATTTTTTTATAACTATAATGATCATATGAAGGTGTGCCGCGGATATAATCTTTTTAATAATTTGTGACCAAACCGTTTGAGACCCACTGAGATAACTTAGACTAAAGTTAACTATCTAAACACTCAGAGAGTCCTTTAGCTCACCTGAGCCCCTCAGTCTGAGAGGAGAGCTCTCCTCTCAGTCTGAGAGGAGAGCTCTCCTCCAGCTTGTTGTGGAACAAACAGCTCCGTATGTCCGTTAGTGCAGCTAGCTAACCAGATGCTAACAACACGGTCCCTGCTGCTGGCACCGGTCCCTCTCTCTCTCCCCCTCTCTCACACACACTAAATGCGCTATTTCCGCACACACAGAGCCGTGAGCTTGAATGACACAAGCACACTTTTATTTCCATGCAACTCTCTGATTGGTCTGGTGTCTTGCCTCTGTTGCATTCACTGAACACGGGGAAATTACAGTCCTGCCGTCCTTTCTAGTGTCTTGATGAGGTTCACGTAAAGCACGGTTAATGTATTATATTATTGAGGTAGAATTGTCCGGGGCTACAGAAAAAACATTCGGGGCAGGCCAAAATATTATTTTACCAACAATGTGGAATTGATTGGCAACATATTACACAGATTATGCACAGCGGGAGCAGCAATAACCGTCAAATAATAATTCAGACAGGGGAGCTCCGCACCCCCTGTCTGCCGTTAGGGGGTGCTGCAGCGCCCTCAGCACTCCCCTTCCCGCGCCCATGCTCCTCGTACAGTAAGAAGTTCACATTAAATCATTTTTAAGAACGCCTTCCTACGCTTGTGGCAGCAGAACTAAGCATACATCAGGCTAGTTATCAACTAAAACAACCTTACGTTCACAAACTGCCATTAAAGAAACCCTATTCCTTACAAACTACCTCAGAGTCTACCAGTTGTACACTTTTTCATACATACAAGTGTATCTGAAAGTCTTTAGTAGAAGAAACAAGCAAGAATCATTGATGTTGACAAAATGGCTTTGTTTCACTGAAATAGCGTTTAAGAGTCTATTTGTAAAGAAAATCTATTCGACCAAAACTTAATTTCCTATAGTTTTAAGGTGTCGTACATAAAAGTGTATCTTGCAGTACATTTGTGAGAGAACTAATCACAAATCAAGCTAGTTATCAACATGTCATTGTCTCGCTTAAAAGTAGGGTAGGTAAGAACGGAGAAACCAGCTCGAGTGTGCTACAATTTAAAAGTACGCAGCGGGAAAACAATCAGCCCCTTCCTTCAGACTTCCTCACAGAGCCCCTCCTCCAACACACAGGAACGTGCACACGACCAATGAGGGCACGAGATAAGTTTGTGCACAGATGGAAGGCTGACAGGCAGGTAGGCCATCCAGTTACTTTCGGTCGGCCGGTGAAAATAATTAGTCTAGCTTTTCCCAGCGCCACGGCTTCCATAGATGAAATATTTGAATGTATTTATTGTCAAAGCATTTCATGTATTCATAGCTATCGGGATGTGAAGAGCATTCCATGGAATATAACAACAAAGTGTTTCTGAAGTGAATTACCTACCCCACCTTTAAAACAGCCTTAAAATCCCAAACTGCCATTATAGAAACCCAATTCCTTACAAACTACTTCAAATTCTACCATTTTACAGTTAATGAGAATTAAGTTTAAATTAAGTTTAAACGTTGAGAAAAGTAGAAATGCCATTTGGAGAGAAGTTGATGGAATAGAGTAGAAACGACAAACTCTCTACAAGTGTATCTGAAAGTATGTAGTAGAAGAAACAAGGAAAACATCATAATTATAAAGATATTTCCACTTTAACATGATTTCAGTAGGTGGTCTTCACCGCTGTTACATCTGCGGGGCGCCTGGTTATATTTTACAATGGGGGAGCAAACTTTGGATCTATAATTGGCGAATGCATGGGTGGTTTCTCTGGTTTAAAAGTAATTTCCTGCGTTTATACAAACTTCCTGCAGTAGTCTACATTAGTTATGAAAAAAAACAATAAACTCATAAAAAAGTCAACCATGTGTTGCATTAGAAAAAGTGGGTAAAATACATAACGTTCGCATAACTCATAACGTTCGCCCCCTCAATGAACAATAGAGATTCATTATATTCACTGCTCACGCGCCTACGCTGCTTTTATTGCTTATGGCGGACAATTCAAACATATAAAGCTCAATAAGAGGCCATGTTTCCAACACTGAGCGATTGTACGGAGAGAATAAAGGTTTTTTATTCAACCAGAAAAAGCCAAAAGAGTTGATAACGAAACATTCAATTCTCTAGTGTCAATAAAACCCATTAAGAAATCAGAATTTTGTAAATAAGATTAAAAGAAAATATATCATGGTATCATTATAAAATTGTAAATGCCCAGTTGAACCTATTATAAGACTTGATTTGGGCAACTCTAACTCGACATATTATACAAAATACAATAGTTATATGCAAAAGTCTAACGGCACGTCCACACGGCAGCGTCGCGTTGAAGCTTGCCGGTGGACGTGTCTGGCGCGCGACCAACAACCAATCACATTAACCTCCCGCCCCGGACACACAAGCACGCGGTTTGATTGGCTAGCGCTTGTACTGGCATATGATTTGATTGGCGGGCGCTTCCGTCGACGCTTGAACATTTGAACTTTTCTCAACTTTCGAAGCGAGCAACGGAGGCAACGCGACGGAACGCGACGGAACGTGACGGAACGCGACGGAACGCGACGGAACGCGACGGAACGTGACGGAACGCGACGGAACGCGACGGAACGCGACGGAACGCGACGGAACGCGACGGAACGCGACGGAACCACAATGCAGTTCGGCAAAGCGTGACGTCACCCCATTCAAAGTGAAAGGGCAGCGTCTCCGTTGAAGCACGCGACGCTGCCGTGTGGACGTACCGTTAGGGCCAGATACTGTGAGAACTAATTTAGTTTTCGAGAATAAAGAATGTAGAGATTGAAGTCCCACTGACAGGAACAACGTTCAATATAACAGAAGAGAAAAGCATTATGTTGAGATTGAGTTTAAATGTTGAGAAAAGTAGAAATCCCATTTGGTGAGAAGTTGGTATGTTTGGAATAAAGTAGAAATGTAAACGACAAACTTTGTTCTCGAGAAAACAGAACAAAATGGAGGAGGATTAGAGCCACATGTGAACATTTTAATGAAATCTGACCAAAAGTTTTTTTTCCTGAGATTCTGTGAGACGGATTCTGACTTTTTTCACAGAATTCTTATTAAGAAAAATTCTGACTTTTTCTGACTTTAATCAAACATTTCTTAGAAAAATTGAATTCCGACCGTACTGGATATTTCTCAGTCTTTCTCAAAAGTTTTAGAAAGAAGACTATAGACTTTAATGGGACTTCTTTAAAGGTCCCCTATTACACTGTCTTTCATCAATACAGCACAGGTCTCAGATATATACAGAGCCTAACTTGACTTTGGTTCATCTCCAGCATTGCAGTATCAAATGTTTTGAGTTCTGAGATTCTGTGAGACGGATTATGACTTTTTTCTCAGAATTCTTACTCAGAAAAATGTGGAATTCTTCTGACTTTTCGCAGAATTCTGACTTAAACCTCGAAAATAGAATTCCCACTCTAGACTTTGGTGGGAATTTTCCAGACTTTTCTTTGATTTCTGACTCCATTTCAAAACTTCTAGAAAGAAGAATTTGGACTATAGACTTGGGACCTTTTATAAAAATAATCTTAGAATTCTGACTTTTTCAGACTTTTCTCAGAATTCTGAATGTAATCTCTGAAAATCCACATGTGAACCCAATCCTCTTCACTATGTGAGACACTGTCCTATGTGTACAATGTGTAACTTTACTTTGGATAATCCCAGCGTTGAAGAATCAACTGTTGTTTAGTTTGGGGGGGTTTCCTGACCCTTGACCTGATTTCCTCAGACAGGGGGTGGGGGGGTCATAAACCCAGCAGGGGGGTGTGTTTGCCCCATTCACAGTAATGGAAACACAACTGATGAGCTGAGGAGATCTGCCCTGTTGTTGCAAAGGAAAGGAGCAATTTGCCAACGACAACAAAGTGCCGTGTCCGAGGCAAAGCTTTAATTGAAGGCTGCGAGAGGTTCAGGGACAACGAGGAACCGTAAAGCCTTAAGCATGGAGATAAAAAGCGGCGGGAACAAAGTGTGGAGTGCGACGAGCCGTAAATCTGTTACCAGCTGCAAACAGAACCAGTGTGTGAGGACCAAGAAGTACTCAGATGATTCAGGAGAGGAGCAGAAGTGGAGAATATACTGGAAAAGTCCTGCAGCCAACATTAAAAAAACACTAAAGTCTGTTTCCAATGCATCGATTCTCTACTTTTTACAAGGAAACACCAGCGTTGACCTTTTAATTGGGCAAAAGTGGCGATACTACAGTTTAAAAATACTAGTGAAGTCTTGCATTAGACATACTGCTTAAGTATACGTAGCAATACTACAGTGTGAAAATACTAAAGTCCTGCATTCAAACTAAGACTTACTATCTTACTTTTAAAAGCATCAGTATACATTTAAAAAGAGGGAGAAGTACTCAGATCTTGTACTTCAGTAAAAGTAGAAGTACTCAGATCTTGTTCTTGAGTAAAAGTAGAAGTACTGAGATCGTGTACTTGAGTAAAAGTAGAAGTACTCAGAACTTGTACTTCAGTAAAAGTAGAAGTAATCGAATCTTGTACTTGAGTAAAAGTAGAAGTACTCAGAACTTGTACTTCAGTAAAAGTAGAAGTACTCGAATCTTGTACTTGAGTAAAAGTAGAAGTACTCAGAACTTGTACTTCAGTAAAAGTAGAAGTACTCGAATCTTGTACTTGAGTAAAAGTAGAAGTACTCAGATCTTGTACTTCAGTAAAAGTAGAAGTACTCGAATCTTGTACTTGAGTAAAAGTAGAAGTACTCAGAACTTGTACTTCAGTAAAAGTAGAAGTACTCAGATCTTGTACTTGAGTAAAAGTAGAAGTACTCAGAACTTGTACTTCAGTAAAAGTAGAAGTACTCAGGTCTTGTTCTTGAGTAAAAGTAGAAGTACTCAGATCTTGTACTTGAGTAAAAGTAGAAGTACTCAGATATTGTACTTGAGTAAAAGTAGAAGTACTCAGATCTTGTACTTGAGTAAAAGTAGAAGTACTCAGATCTTGTACTTGAGTAAAAGTAGAAGTACTCAGATCTTGTACTTGAGTAAAAGTAGAAGTACTCAGATCTTGTACTTCAGTAAAAGTAGAAGTACTCAGGTCTTGTACTTGAGTAAAAGTAGAAGTACTCAGAACTTGTACTTCAGTAAAAGTAGAAGTACTCAGGTCTTGTACTTGAGTAAAAGTAGAAGTACTCAGATCTTGTACTTGAGTAAAAGTAGAAGTACTCAGAACTTGTACTTCAGTAAAAGTAGAAGTACTCAGATCTTGTTCTTGAGTAAAAGCAGAAGTACTCAGATCTTGTACTTGAATAAAAGTAGAAGTACTCAGATCTTGTACTTGAATAAAAGTAGAAGTACTCAGATCTTGTACTTGAGTAAAAGCAGAAGTACTCAGATCTTGTACTTGAATAAAAGTAGAAGTACTCAGATCTTGTACTTGAGTAAAAGTAGAATTACTCAGATCTTGTAGTAAAAGTAGGAGTACTCAGATATTGTACTTGAGTAAAAGTAGAAGTACTCAGATCTTGTAATTGAGTTAAAGTAGAAGTACTCAGATCTTGTACTTTAATAAAAGTAGAAGTACTCAGATCTTGTACTTGAATAAAAGTAGAAGTACTCAGATTGTGTACTTGAGTAAAAGTAGAAGTACTCAGATCTTGTACTTGAATAAAAGTAGAAGTACTCAGATCTTGTACTTCAGTAAAAGTAGAAGTACTCAGATCTTGTTCTTGAGTAAAAGTAGAAGTACTCAGATCGTGTACTTGAGTAAAAGTAGAAGTACTCAGAACTTGTACTTCAGTAAAAGTAGAAGTAATCGAATCTTGTACTTGAGTAAAAGTAGAAGTACTCAGAACTTGTACTTCAGTAAAAGTAGAAGTACTCGAATCTTGTACTTGAGTAAAAGTAGAAGTACTCAGAACTTGTACTTCAGTAAAAGTAGAAGTACTCGAATCTTGTACTTGAGTAAAAGTAGAAGTACTCAGATCTTGTACTTCAGTAAAAGTAGAAGTACTCGAATCTTGTACTTGAGTAAAAGTAGAAGTACTCAGAACTTGTACTTCAGTAAAAGTAGAAGTACTCAGATCTTGTACTTGAGTAAAAGTAGAAGTACTCAGAACTTGTACTTCAGTAAAAGTAGAAGTACTCAGGTCTTGTTCTTGAGTAAAAGTAGAAGTACTCAGATCTTGTACTTGAGTAAAAGTAGAAGTACTCAGATATTGTACTTGAGTAAAAGTAGAAGTACTCAGATCTTGTACTTGAGTAAAAGTAGAAGTACTCAGATCTTGTACTTGAGTAAAAGTAGAAGTACTCAGATCTTGTACTTGAGTAAAAGTAGAAGTACTCAGATCTTGTACTTCAGTAAAAGTAGAAGTACTCAGGTCTTGTACTTGAGTAAAAGTAGAAGTACTCAGAACTTGTACTTCAGTAAAAGTAGAAGTACTCAGGTCTTGTACTTGAGTAAAAGTAGAAGTACTCAGATCTTGTACTTGAGTAAAAGTAGAAGTACTCAGAACTTGTACTTCAGTAAAAGTAGAAGTACTCAGATCTTGTTCTTGAGTAAAAGCAGAAGTACTCAGATCTTGTACTTGAATAAAAGTAGAAGTACTCAGATCTTGTACTTGAATAAAAGTAGAAGTACTCAGATCTTGTACTTGAGTAAAAGCAGAAGTACTCAGATCTTGTACTTGAATAAAAGTAGAAGTACTCAGATCTTGTACTTGAGTAAAAGTAGAAGTACTCAGATCTTGTAGTAAAAGTAGGAGTACTCAGATATTGTACTTGAGTAAAAGTAGAAGTACTCAGATCTTGTAATTGAGTTAAAGTAGAAGTACTCAGATCTTGTACTTTAATAAAAGTAGAAGTACTCAGATCTTGTACTTGAATAAAAGTAGAAGTACTCAGATTGTGTACTTGAGTAAAAGTAGAAGTACTCAGATCTTGTACTTGAATAAAAGTAGAAGTACTCAGATCTTGTACTTGAGTTAAAGTAGAAGTACTCAGATCTTGTACTTGAGTAAAAGTAGAAGTACTCAGATATTGTACTTTAATAAAAGTAGAAGTACTCAGATTGTGTACTTGAGTAAAAGTAGAAGTACTCAGATCTTGTGCTTGAGTAAAAGTAGAAGTACTCAGATCTTGTACTTGAGTAAAAGTAGAAGTACTCAGATCTTGTACATTAGTAAAAGTAGAAGTACTCAGATCTTGTCCTTGAGTAAAAGTAGAAGTACTCAGATCTTGTAATTGAGTAAAAGTAGAAGTACTCAGATCTTGTACTTGAATAAAAGTAGAAGTACTCAGATCTTGTACTTTAATAAAAGTAGAAGTACTCAGATCTTGTACTTGAATAAAAGTAGAAGTACTCAGATTGTGTACTTGAGTAAAAGTAGAAGTACTCAGATCTTGTACTTGAATAAAAGTAGAAGTACTCAGATCTTGTACTTGAGTTAAAGTAGAAGTACTCAGATCTTGTACTTGAGTAAAAGTAGAAGTACTCAGATATTGTACTTTAATAAAAGTAGAAGTACTCAGATTGTGTACTTGAGTAAAAGTAGAAGTACTCAGATCTTGTGCTTGAGTAAAAGTAGAAGTACTCAGATCTTGTACTTGAGTAAAAGTAGAAGTACTCAGATCTTGTACATTAGTAAAAGTAGAAGTACTCAGATCTTGTCCTTGAGTAAAAGTAGAAGTACTCAGATCTTGTAATTGAGTAAAAGTAGAAGTACTCAGATCTTGTACTTGAATAAAAGTAGAAGTACTCAGATTGTGTACTGGAGTAAAAGTAGAAGTACTCAGATCTTGTAATTGAGTAAAAGTAGAAGTACTCAGATCTTGTACTTGAATAAAAGTAGAAGTACTCAGATTGTGTACTGGAGTAAAAGTAGAAGTACTCAGATCTTGTACTTGAGTAAAAGTAGAAGTACTCAGGTCTTGTACTTTAGTAAAAGTAGAAGCACCAGAGTGTAGGAATACTCTGTTACAGTAAAAGTCCTGCATTCAAAATGTTCCTCTAGTAAAAGTAAAAAGTGTTATCATCAACATATGGTTAAAGTACCCAATGAGTACACCATTCAGCTCTGAACTGTAATAGAGTAGAAGTACACAGCAGCATAATATGTACCTCTAAATTGTACTCAAGTATATTTAATTGGTTCTTTTTCCTTCTCTAGAGAAATGGGCGTTCTGGATTCTGAAGCTGCCCCTTGTTGATGATGTTGAAACACAATAATCTTTCTCCTCCTCCCAGAACAACCTTGAGTCAGACGCCTTTATCAAGCCGCAGGAAAAAGCTTATCCGCTTGTGCAACTGTTCCTCAGACGAGAACATTTCATAACTTCCAGTAAGAGAGGATTCAGTGGAAGAAACTCTACTTTACTGCCAGAGAGAGGACTCTTTAAAGTAGAGACACTACATACTGATATACACCTGAACATCAGCAGGAGAGGACTCTTTAAAGTAGATACACTACATTGATATACACCTGAAAATCAGCAGGAGAGGACTCTTTAAAGTAGAGACACTACATACTGATATACACCTGAACATCAGCAGGAGAGGACTCTTTAAAGTAGAGACACTACATACTGATATACACCTGAAAATCAGCAGGAGAGGACTCTTTAAAGTAGAGACACTACATACTGATATACACCTGAACATTAGCAGGAGAGGACTCTTTAAAGTAGAGACACTACATACTGATATACACCTGAACATCAGCAGGAGAGGACTCTTTAAAGTAGAGACACTACATACTGATATACACCTGAACATCAGCAGGAGAGGACTCTTTAAAGTAGAGACACGACATACTGATATACACCTGAACATCAGCAGGAGAGGACTCTTTAAAGTAGAGACACGACATACTGATATACACCTGAACATCAGCTGGAGAGGACTCTTTAAAGTAGAGACACGACATATGGATATACACCTGAACATCAGCAGGAGAGGACTCTTTAAAGTAGAGACACTACATACTGATATACACCTGAACATCAGCAGGAGAGGACTCTTTAAAGTAGAGACACTACATACTGATATACACCTGAACATCAGCAGGAGAGGACTCTTTAAAGTAGAGACACTAGATACTGATATACACCTGAACATCAGCAGGAGAGGACTCTTTAAAGTAGAGACACTACACACTGATATACACCTGAACATCAGCAGGAGAGGACTCTTTAAAGTAGAGACACTAAATACTGATATACACCTGAACATCAGCTGGAGAGGACTCTTTAAAGTAGAGACACTACATACTGATATACACCTGAACATCAGCAGGAGAGGACTCTTTAAAGTAGAGACATACTGATATACACCTGAACATCAGCAGGAGAGGACTCTTTAAAGTAGAGACATACTGATATACACCTGAACATCAGCAGGAGAGGACTCTTTAAAGTAGAGACACTACATACTGATATACACCTGAACATCAGCAGGAGAGGACTCTTTAAAGTAGAGACATACTGATATACACCTGAACATCAGCAGGAGAGGACTCTTTAAAGTAGAGACACTACATACTGATATACACCTGAACATCAGCAGGAGAGGACTCTTTAAAGTAGAGACACTACATACTGATATACACCTGAACATCAGCAGGAGAGGACTCTTTAAAGTAGAGACACTACATACTGATATACACCTGAACATCAGCAGGAGAGGACTCTTTAAAGTAGAGACACTACATACTGATATACACCTGAACATCAGCAGGAGAGGACTCTTTAAAGTAGAGACACTACATACTGATATACACCTGAACATCAGCAGGAGAGGACTCTTTAAAGTAGAGACACTACATACTGACATACACCTGAACATCAGCAGGAGAGGACTCTTTAAAGTAGAGACACTACATACTGATATACACCTGAACATCAGCAGGAGAGGACTCTTTAAAGTAGAGACACTACATACTGATATACACCTGAACATCAGCAGGAGAGGACTCTTTAAAGTAGAGACACTACATACTGACATACACCTGGACATCAGCAGGAGAGGACTCTTTAAAGTAGAGACACTACATACTGACATACACCTGAACATCAGCAGGAGAGGACTCTTTAAAGTAGAGACACTACATACTGATATACACCTGAACATCAGCAGGAGAGGACTCTTTAAAGTAGAGACACTACATACTGATATACACCTGAACATCAGCAGGAGAGGACTCTTTAAAGTAGAGACACTACATACTGACATACACCTGGACATCAGCAGGAGAGGACTCTTTAAAGTAGAGACACTACATACTGATATACACCTGAACATCAGCAGGAGAGGACTCTTTAAAGTAGAGACACTACATACTGACATACACCTGGACATCAGCAGGAGAGGACTCTTTAAAGTAGAGACACTACATACTGATATACACCTGAACATCAGCAGGAGAGGACTCTTTAAAGTAGAGACACTACATACTGATATACACCTGAACATCAGCAGGAGAGGACTCTTTCATATTTGTCCTTGTTGATGGAGCTACAGAGCTGCTCTGACTTGAACTGACTATAAAGTATCTTGGTTTATCGTATCGTTTACTCAAATAAAAGCAGCATTACCAAAGTAAAAGTCCTGTTTATATACTTAAGAAAGTAAACGTACTTGATATGCACAATGAAGTAAAAGTGGAATATTGGCCAGTGAATGCTGTTGAGTAGAAGTTTAAAACACCATATCATTAAAATATTCTTCGGTACAAGTGTCTCAGAGTAAATGTACTTCTTTACATTCCTCCACTGGATGAAACACATCCTGATTAAAGCGTGGGATATTTTCTGTTTCCTCTCGACAAGACGTTAAATCATAATCTGTCTTCAGCTGCTGGACATGTATAGTTCCTCCTCAGACCAAAGCCGCATTCTGACTGGAAGAAGCAGTTAAACACATCCTTCTTTTCGATGCTATCTCTTCATTGAGCATTAGTTGTTTACCGGCCGCTGAATTCTCATGTGTGTTGCATACCAAAGAAAGCATTTTCCTGGTCTTGGTTCTGTCTGTGTTTCCTCACATGTCGGCTGGTTAAGGCGCTTATGACATGAAACCAAAACAACATCTGTCTTGCTCTGAGATGAAACAAACCCACAATGTGCCACTCCGGATTCAGACTGAGTCCCGTCACCGCAGCGTAAACAGCGAGGCAATTCGTTAAACAAATAGAACTCTAAACTCTCCCTGAGAAACACATCAGGCTATCTCCAATGTGCATCTAGCAGCACGGGACCTGGGATTTAAGATGCCACACGTTTTGGTGGAAACATGAAAGCTGAATACATCTTACATACATCATGGTGCTCATGTCGTCCCAGGAAATGCAGCTTGGTTCATGTTTTGAATTGTACTCCAGACCTTCGTTTGTACTGGGTTACAGTAAGTCCCACTTAATCAGCTGCCGTCATCAGATAAAGATCTTCCTCATGTCCTGGTTTAGTAATGTTGTTTTCAGAAGCAATCCCTAAATGATGTGTTGGCGGACAGGTGCTAAAGCGATACAACGATCATAATCTCTTCCATTAGTAGAAACGAGCTGCAGCTTCAGGAAGGATGCAGACATGGAAACACAAAGGTTCCACATGAAGAAACATCTTCAGCAACACATGCAGTGTTTAGAGAACATTCAGCACCTTGAGGAGACATGCTCAGCGTTTACTAAAAGCTGCAGAAACCAAACGCTGAAGAAGCTCAAACACAACGGAGACCAGGGGACACTAAAGAGTGACGCACACAGTTGGAGACCAGGGGACACTAAAGAGTGACGCACACAGCTGGGAGACCAGGGGACACTAAAGAGTGACGCACACAGCTGGGAGATCAGGGGACACTAAAGAGTGACGCACACAGTTGGAGACCAGGGGACACATAAGAGTGACGCACACAGCTGGGAGACCAGGGGACACTAAAGAGTGACGCACACAGTTGGAGACCAGGGGACACATAAGAGTGACGCACACAGCTGGGAGACCAGGGGACACTAAAGAGTGAAGCACACAGCTGGAGACCAGGGGACACTAAAGAGTGACGCACAAAGCTGGAAACCAGGGGACACTAAAGAGTGAAGCACAGAGCTGGGAGAGCAGGGGACACTAAAGAGTGACGCACACAGCTGGGAGACCAGGGGACACTAAAGAGTGACGCACACAGCTGGGAGACCAGGGGACACTAAAGAGTGACACACACAGTTGGAGACCAGGGGACACATAAGAGTGACGCACACAGCTGGGAGACCAGGGGACACTAAAGAGTGAAGCACACAGCTGGGAGACCAGGGGACACATAAGAGTGACGCACACAGCTGGAGAAGAGGGGACACTAAAGAGTGACGCACACAGCTGGGAGACCAGGGGACACTAAAGAGTGACGCACACAGCTGGAGACCAGGGGACACTAAAGAGTGACACACACAGCTGGAGGAGCTGGAGAACAGGGGACACTAAAGAGCGACGCACACAGCTGGAGACCAGGGGACACCAAAGAGTGACGCACACAGCTGGAGACCAGGGGACACTAAAGAGTGACGCACACAGCTGGAGCAGCTGGAGACCAGGGGACACTAAAGAG
This sequence comes from Notothenia rossii, assembly GCF_949606895.1. Lineage (NCBI taxonomy): Eukaryota > Metazoa > Chordata > Actinopteri > Perciformes > Nototheniidae > Notothenia > Notothenia rossii. Next base: position 2,382,619 of record NC_136909.1, on the reverse strand, counting down.
TGACGCACACAGCTGGGACAGCTTGGTGACGTTCAGGATTATAAAGCTGAACAACTGTCTCTGTCTCAGAGTTAGTCAGTGTTTGTCAGAATATCTGAGAGGACCAGGTTAGCTACGTTAGCTAGCTAGCTCACAGCAGATCTGCAGTGACATCAGACGGAGTCATGTGACCACATTGTTCAAATAAGACCATGAAGCATTTTAGGTAAGTTTCCAACAACAGAGACAGTTGGCAGAGTTTCGTAACTGTAAGTATATCCTGGTTTCTGGAAAGATACTCGAGAACTTCTCCATTTCTGAAGACACTGATGCTAATGTGCGTATGCAAAAGGTTAGCTACGTTAGCTAGCTGTATCTTATTTTGCAGCAACAGAGCGTACAGACAGCAGAACAAACATCCTTACACACTCTTTAACCCATCATTATTATTATTATTATTAAAAAACGTATTTCATTTTGTCTTAATGTACATTATTTAATTTCACATTCTGTTCTTGTACATATCATATTCACATGTATATAGACTTCTTGCACTATTTTTTATTTGTATTTTTGTATTTGATTATGCTGCATTGTGGGAGAAGCTCGGGTCAGAAGAATTCCATTGGCATTTCTACTCTGAAGCTGCTGAGCATCTGATGAGAGCACCTTTGAATCTTTGAATTATTCCCTGAACACCACGGTGCGTCTGACCAGGAGAAAAAACCTGACCGCTAACCTTTGAGCTTTGGAGATCTGAGCAGAAACAGTAAGAAGTCCAGTGTGTTGGAAACAGTGTGGACCCGTGTATACTTAGATCAGGATGTGTGGATAGAGACAGACTCATCTCATGCTGTTCCTGATGCTCGTCAGCGCGGAGCACAGAGTGTGTTTTGCACAGTGTGTTTTGCACAGTGTGTGTTTTGCACAGTGTGTGTTTTGCACAGTGTGTGTTTTGCCAGGGCTGCCAACATTTGAGTTCAGCTTGGAGTGAGATTTTTTTTTGGTGAACCGAAAAAAGAAGCGTTCATGTGTTCAGTGTTCCAAATGTATTGAACATGTACAAACCAGGGTTTCCCATTAATGTACCGGGGCTACAGTGGAATACGCACACACACAGGCCCCGTCTCAGGTCGGTTATATGGAATCCTTGCTTCCCTCACTTGCGTCGTTTCCCTGTGTCTAGTCCCTCCCACCAGGGAAGCATGGAGAGATGCAAGGAAACCACGAGAAGCAGGAAATGAGTTTTAAGAGCAATGGGACGTCCTTTCCTCCGGAGCGTCACGTGAAGCGACGTCCGTTTGTGAGGACGCCGCACAGCTGTTCGTCTGACAGCAGCTCTGTCTCTGTTTTTTTCATCTGTTGTAGACCCCAATAAATCAAATCAAATAAGAACTCATTCTCAAAAAAGATAAACGCCATTCTTAAAATGTATAAACGAACAATAGTTTGATTAATATTGATTAGAGTGCACAAAATAAATAAAATAATTGAGAGAAGAAAAAGAGATATGTTATCTATCAAAACCCAGTTAGATTAACATTCATTGGATTGCACACTTTGTCTGTTTGTGTGGATATGTAGCACATTAACATTTTAATAGCACTTAATGACTGACTGAATGGAAATGACAATAAATGAAAATGTAAAATGAAAAAAGCGATCATGAAAATGTTTCCAAAAAATGAATAAAATGATTTTTGACCACTTTGTTGTTCAGATATATCAAATATTTGTAACTAAATGAAACATGAATTGAAACAAAACACAGTTTAAACTGAGCAGTGACTCCCGTGAGGTTCATGTATTTTCTTCACTCCGCTGGGAAACTGCTCTCCTGTCAAGAACAAGAAGCATGAGATCAGTGCATGCACTGCATCGTCCAATCAGTGAGCGATACACAGTAAGGGGGCGGGGCGAGTGTCTGAGGATTTCATCAGAGGATGGACTGGTGGTTCCTCGGTTATAGCTCCTCCATTATCGCTCCTCGCTCCTCGCTCCTCCGGCAGAAATCAGAGCCATGGGACAGTACTCAAGATGGCGCAGACAAATCAACTTCCGGTGAGACCGAGGAGCGAGGAGCGAGGAAATGAAAATAGTCGACCTGAGACAGGGCCACAGTGTACCCGCGACTCTTACAATGAAGGCTCGATAATCAGCTCACAGCATATCAAATGGCATATAGGTGTAACTTAAGCAGAGGTAAAGTGCTATTTTACAAGTGGGGGGGGGGGGGGGGGTGGGGGCCAAGGGTCCTCACCTCACCTCCTATAGGTGGATCCGGGGGCATGCTCCCCCGGGAAGATTTTTTTTTTTGATATTGAAGTTAAATGCATCAACCTGGTGCACTTTGGAGCAAAATGAATTTATGGATGCATCTCTCAACACCCATATGAAACAGAATGGGATTTTCTTTTTCTTTATGGATATTTTACAAATCACTCACCTTTCAAACTGTTTTCTTGTTTTACTGCCATCGAGTATTTCATAACTGTTTTTCCTTTATTCTCATAAATGGTGACCAAACCGTTTGAGACCCACTGAGATAACTAGACTAAAGTTAATTAAACACAGTCCCTTACCTAACTGAGCTGTAGTTCTCTCAGTCTGACAGGACAGAGCTCTCCCTCTCATTGTTTTAGAAACAGCTTCTAATATCCGCTAAGCTAACCAGATGCTAAGAACAACAATGCAGATAGTGAGTTTGGTAGTAACAAGCTGTATAATAGTGATTGAATATTATTGTATTCTCTTTTTTGGGAGTTGCACTTTGCAGACGGTCCCTGAGCACTCGTTTCTACTCCGGCTGCGGATAGAGACCAATGTGTCCAGCTCGGAGGACGTCGCGTATTGGCTTTTTTTGATCAAAATGTGATTGTAGTTCGTTGTCAACCTCACCACGGCACTTAGGAGACGTCCTTTGTGTCTGAATAACGTTTTTTTCAAGAGTTATTGATCCGTGAAATCAGAATCTCCCAATATCGTTCCAACTTCACTGAACTAAGCCAGAAGACCGTCTCATTTCGTAGACCGCTCGGTTTGCTGTTCCTTCACTTTATTTTTATATACATTTATTTTGGACGAAAACTTAGCGTGAGAAAAGGCAAGTGTGGCGTGAGTGCGTGAGATATGGGCTAATTGCGTGACTCTCACGCACAATGCGTGAGTGTTGGAAGCCCTGCTTTTGCACACTGTGTGTTTTGCAAACTGTGTGTTTTGCACACTGTGTGTTGTGTGTTTTGCAGAGTGTGTGTTTTGCACAGTGTGTGTTGTGTGTTTTGCAGAGTGTGTGTTTTGCACAGTGTGTGTTGTGTGTTTTGCAGAGTGTGTGTTTTGCACAGTGTGTGTTGTGTGTTTTGCAGAGTGTGTGTTGTGTGTTTTGCAGAGTGTGTGTTTTGCACAGTGTGTGTTGTGTGTTTTGCACAGTGTGTGTTTTGCAGAGTGTGCGTTTTGCACAGTGTGTGTTGTGTGTTTTGCACAGTGTGTGTTTTGCACAGTGTGTGTTTTGCACAGTGTGTGTTGTGTGTTTTGCAGAGTGTGTGTTTTGCACAGTGTGTGTTGTGTGTTTTGCACAGTGTGTGTTTTGCACAGTGTGTGTTTTGCAGAGTGTGTGTTGTGTGTTGTGCACAGTGTGTGTTGTGTGTTTTGCAGAGTGTGTGTTTTGCACAGTGTGTGTTGTGTGTTGTGCACAGTGTGTGTTGTGCACAGTGTGTGTTGTGTGTTGTGCACAGTGTGTGTTGTGCACAGTGTGTGTTGTGCACAGTGTGTGTTGTGTGTTGTGCACAGTGTGTGTTGTGTGTTGTGCACAGTGTGTGTTGTGTGTTGTGCACAGTGTGTGTTGTGCAGAGTGTGTGTTTTGCACAGTGTGTGTTTTGCACAGTGTGTGTTGTGCACAGTGTGTGTTTTGCACAGTGTGTGTTTTGCACAGTGTGTGTTTTGCAGAGTGTGTGTTTTGCAGAGTGTGTGTTGTGTGTTGTGCACAGCGTGTGTTTTGCACAGTGTGTGTTGTGCACAGTGTGTGTTTTGCACAGTGTGTGTTGTGCACAGTGTGTGTTGTGCACAGTGTGTGTTGTGTGTTGTGCACAGTGTGTGTTGTGTGTTGTGCACAGTGTGTGTTGTGCACAGTGTGTGTTTTGCACAGTGTGTGTTTTGCAGAGTGTGTGTTTTGCAGAGTGTGTGTTGTGTGTTGTGCACAGCGTGTGTTTTGCACAGTGTGTGTTGTGCACAGTGTGTGTTTTGCACAGTGTGTGTTGTGCACAGTGTGTGTTGTGCACAGTGTGTGTTGTGTGTTGTGCAGAGTGTGTGTTGTGTGTTGTGCACAGCGTGTGTTGTGCACAGCGTGTGTTTTGCACAGTGTGTGTTGGACTCTTACCGAACTCGCTGGCGCACATGTGTTCCAACATGGCGTCCGACTTCATCTCGTTGTCACATGGAGGGCAGATCGAAGAGACACCTGAGAGGAGACATGGAGGGTGAGGGTTACAGTCAGTGGGGAGAAGACGAGAAGGAATCAGTCCTACTGGAGTTACTCACATGGACCTTCGATCAGAATCAGAACACTTGATTTATTCTGGGTGGGAAATTAGTTTTTTTGTCAGTTGCTCTATTTCAGAATTAAATAAATAACAAGATAAAATAAAAGACAAAGTCAAAATGTGCATGAAACAAATAATAGAGAATAGGAAAAACATCTATATTAACATAAGAAAGAAAAGTATGAATTTGTAAAATAATATATAATATAAAATACAAATATTAATACAAACACAAGAAGTGAAATGAAGGACGAATACAGCAATTGGTGTAACATATTCATAAATAAAATAAGTAAGAAATTGCAATAAAAACACTTAAATAGATTTAAAGTAAACAGAAAACAGACAATGTGAAATAAAATATTTATATATTTCATTTTCAAGTATTTTCTGGACACCCATGCTTTATTTATTTTGTATTTTGTTATTCGTCCAGTCAAGAATATTTAGGGTTTGGGGGACGCCAGCTGATACAGACATAGCAGTGGCTCAGTCGGTAGGGGCTTGGACTGGGAGCCGTAGGCTCACCGGTTCAAGTCCCAGGCCTAAAAATGGAGTATGGGCTGCTACGTTGAGAGGTCCCAGTTCCCCTCCTGGGCCCTGCCGTGGTGCCCTTGAGCAAGGCACCGGACACCCCCCTTCCCCCCCACTCCCATTGCTCCCCAGGCGCTGTGCAACAGCTGCCTTAATGCGTGCATGTGTGACCACCTTTCGATTTGATTCGATATAATATGAGTATTGCACAGTTTGATAATTGCACAAATGTGGACGTGGATTTAAACTCATTTTTTAATGAAAGTGTGCTTCCTGCAGATGTGCAGAGTGATGGTGTCTCGCTCTGATGACATCACTCAGGAATGTCTGCAGTTTTTATTAACCAGCTGTAACGGAGAGATCCTTTAACACAGCGCTCAGAAAGGACATTTCAATAAAACTTGTATACACCTCACAAAAAGCACTGAACAACGTGCATGGAAATCACATTCAAAGGAACGCTCTGACATTCCCAGATAGAAAACAAATACATCGTAATATCATTATAACAGACCTCCTGAAGACAACGTGTGTTTTTGCCAAAGAGTAATTCACTCGATTATCTGCTGATATTTAACTGACAACATTTTTCTATTTTTCAAATGAACGCTCCGTGCCAAACAGCTGACTCTACTTTCCAAACAGAGCTGGAAGAGGAGGAGGAGGAGGAAGAAGAAGAGGAGGAGGTACTTAAAACAGAGAAAGTAATTATCGTAGGTGACTTTAATATTCATGTTGACGATGATAAAAATAGCCTTACTGTTGCATTTAACTCTATATTAGATTATGTTGGTTTCTGTCAGAGTGTAAATAAACCAACCCACTGCTATAATCACACTCTCGACCTTGTTCTGACTCATGGTATTGAAATTAGTAGGAGTTAACTTTTGAAGTACTGTTACTAGACTACAAAGCATTAGCCAAAAGCTCCTGCAGCAGAAACCTATCTGTTAGTGCTATAGCCAAATTTAAGGAAGAGATTCCACCAATACTTAACTCGATAGCATGTCTGCATGTAGGGGAGGAAACTTATACAAAATGTACACCACCCCAAATTGATCATGTTGTTGATAGTGCTACAGATGCGCTGCGAATAAAATTAGACTCTGTTGCTCCTTTGAAAAAGAAGGAAATAAAACAACATAGATTAGCTCCATGGCATAATGCCGAAACCCGCAAAATAAAGCAAAAGTCGAGACAACTTGAAAGGATATGGCGTTCCACTAAACTTGAAGAATCTCGTTTAATTTGGCATATTACTCTCAATGAACATAAGAAAGCACTGCGTAAAGCGAGAGCAGCATACTACTCTTCATTAATAGATGAGAATAAGAATAATGCAAGATTTCTTTTCAGCACTGTAGCCAGGCTGACAGAGAGCCACAGCTCGACTGAGCCTTCTATTCCCATAGCACTCAGTAGGAATGACTTTATGTGCTTTTTTAACGATAAAATTGTTGATCTTAGAAACAAAATCAATGACCTCTTGCCTTTGACCAGTATAGTGTTATCAACAGCTCCCGGAAACCTAAGTTCTAATATTACACTAGATAGTAAACTAGAATGCTTTTCAGCCATAAACCTTGAACAATTAAATTCAATGATTCTCTCTTCCAAACCATCAACGTGTATCTTAGACCCGATTCCAACTAAGCTGTTAAAAGAAGTTTTTCCATTAATTAGCACTTCTTTATTAAATATTATGAATATGTCTTTATTATCAGGCTATGTTCCACAATCATTCAAAGTAGCAGTGATAAAACCGCTTCTTAAAAAGCACAACCTCGATCCAGAGGTTTTAGCCAACTATAGACCTATTTCTAATCTCCCGTTCCTCTCAAAAGTTCTTGAGAAAGCAGTCGCAAAACAGCTGATTACTTAAAAAACTATGATTTATTTGAAGATTTTCAGTCTGGCTTTAGAACACATCATAGCACAGAGACAGCTCTGGTTAAAGTCACAAATGACATTCTAATAGCCTCTGACAAGGGACTTGTCTCTATTCTTGTCTTGCTCGATCTCAGTGCTGCATTTGATACTATCGACAATGATATCCTATTGCAAAGACTAGAGCACTTAGTTGGCATACAGGGAACTGCTTTAGGCTGGTTTAGGTCCTATCTATCTGAACGCTCTCAGTTTGTACGTGTCAACGATGAATCTTCCACGCAAACCAAAGTTAGCCATGGAGTGCCACAGGGCTCAGTGCTTGGACCTATTTTGTTCACCCTATATATGCTTCCGTTAGGCAATATTATAAGGAATCATTCTGTAAACTTTCATTGTTATGCGGATGATACTCAACTATATTTATCAATCAAGCCTGATGAAATTAATCATCTAAATAAAATTCAAGACTGCCTCAAGGACTTAAAAACGTGGATGACCTTAAACTTTTTGATGTTAAACACGACCAAAACTGAAGTTATTGTACTTGGCCCGAAGAATCTACGAAACAAATTATCTAAAGATATACTAACTATGGATGGCATTAATTTGGCCTCCAGTGAGACTGTAAGGAATCTTGGTGTTATATTTGATCAGGATTTATCCTTTAACGCCCACATAAAATCAATTTCAAGGACCGCCTACTTCCATCTACGTAACATTGCAAAAATCAGGCATATCTTGCCTCAAAACGATGCAGAGAAACTAGTCCATGCATTTGTTACTTCAAGGCTGGATTATTGTAACTCCTTATTATCAGGGTGTACCAAGAAGTCAGTCAAGTCTCTTCAGCTGATTCAAAATGCTGCAGCTCGTGTACTAACCAGAGTTAGGAAAAGGGACCACATTACTCCTGTTCTGGCTTCCTTACACTGGCTCCCTATAGAACACAGGATAGAATTTAAATTCTTCTTCTGGCCTACAAAGCCCTTAATGGGCAGGCGCCATCTTACCTTAAAGAACTCATTATACCCTACTGTCCTACTAGGGCATTGCGTTCCAAGAATGCAGGGTTGTT